>NW_025110014.1:503855-961705 GCF_011392965.1 Frieseomelitta varia | reverse complement strand
TTTCTACCCAGTGATATCATACCGACGAGTTCAAAAAGAAAGCGACAAATTGTTGTATACGGTTCGGTCACTCGTTATGGTTCGCAGTAGTTAGCCTCTCGCGCTGAAATGACGTTCTACGTGCGTCGAGAATTTTTTGTCCCAAAATTGCAATATTTTCTGAGTCTTAAGTATATTTAAGTAAAACAAAATAGGCAAAACAAATAATAAATTATTTACTTGTCAATAATTTCTATCCAGTGATATCATACCGACGAGTTTAAAAAGAAAGCGATGAATTGTTGTATGATGGTTTGGTCACTCGTTACGGTCCGTAATATCAGTTTCCCAGCGCAAGTGGTAATCAGCGTTGTCTCTAGATTGTAGTTGATAATTATTCCGCTTAATTCCTAATGTTGGTTTAGACGATCCTAGAGTAAAAAATCTGTCAAGAAGTCAAAAAACTGTCGAGTGTCAATAAATATACAGTCCACTCGTGAAATTTTCTAATTCGAAGCTTGGTCTTGTTTAATTGATAATAGCTCCACTTAATTCCAAGGTTTTCTAATTTTAGTTTAGACGACTCTAGAGTATCAGAGAACTGTCGAAAGTCAACAAATATACAGTCCACTCGTGAAATTTTCTAATTCGAAGCTTAAGTCTCGTCGATTAATTCCAAGGTTTTCTAATTTTAGTTTACACGATACCTAGAGTATTAAAAAATAATACTCTGTCGAATATATACAGTTCACGCGAAATTTCCCAATTCGAAACATAATCTTGTCTTGTTTCCGAGAAGCTGCAACATCGCCGCGTAAATCGCACTCGTGCGATCATTATCGATCATTATAAGTGATTCAGAATCGCCAAACTAATCAATACTGACGATTAGACTCTAATCGACGTACAAATATATTACGTTTCGCTGCTGAAACGAGGATATTTCAGCCGCCAAATTGGCCAATTGCGAAACAAAACGAAAAACAAGAAACTTGATTAAAGCGGTCACATCCTTTTCTTTGTAAACATTAAACTCAATTCAACGTTGCTACAATGCATTATCACAAGCGTGTATCTAAACGTATCAACATGTTATATCCATGCAGCATTACAAGTATATCCAACGACCGTCTATCTTAAGAACGATGATCTATCTGCGGATGATTTGCTTCCGAGACCAGCTTTTCAATTCTAATCAAAACTTGCCTTGATTTCACGCCACGTAGCGAGTTACTTTTCTCCTTTCGAAAACGTGAAAAAATTCTTTGGCCAGAACCAAGGTTTCATTTGAAATTTATTTATTTCACACGTGTTTGTTCCTTTCGAATCAACGAAAAGAGAATTCGATCTGTCACCTAGCGATCACCAAAAGATCACTTCGTTCTTTCTTCAAATCAGAAGAGAAAAGATTCCAAGATCGAAGTCGAATCGTTGGTTCAGTCTGCGAACGGCCGGCGCAATTAATAATTACCTCGCTAGAGTATAAGTCGACGCGTGACTGATACTCCGTTCAAGATCGAGCGAACGACGATCGAACGCAGGGAAATGTTTCTCGCCGCGAACACACGTGAAACCGAGCATACACGCGTAGTTGGTCGTGCGTCATCGACGCGCGATTTCTTTGGTGCACGACGAAAAGGTCACTCCCGAGAGCAGCATGTGTGTAAAGACGCGGCCGGCTCGCGTTTTCTGCTCGGATTCGTTCGTCCGCGTGTGCCACATGTATGTACATAAGTGGCGGTGTGTGAAGAGCGGCGCGGAGCTCGTTCCACGGCTAAACTGCAGCTGCACTTAAGCTCCGGCTCTCCCTGTCCTGCACTTCCGCATTGTCCGCCATTCTTTCCGCCGCTTTTCTTCTTTCCTTCCCTTTTTTTTTCTTTTCTTTTTCTCCTCCGCCGCGATACTCTCGATTTCTCGCCCTCGCGAGATTCCATTGTTCCCCCCGATTTCTTCAATGAATTTTCAAGCACGCACTTTGTTTTTTTCGTTTTTGAGAAAAATAACGTGATACAGACGACCGTGGCTGGATTCCTACGTATATTAGACACACACAAGCTGGTTTAAGCGAGTTTTCGAATTGCGATATAGTGCAGACAATATTTTCTGCCTGACTCTTGAATGGTGTCGAAATTGGTATTCTTACCAGTAACTGGTAAGAATATTTTTCCCCCCTCGAGGTCATTTTGTTTCCGGAGTTTTCAAAGTCATTGGAATGTTTTTTTCTCATACAACTATATATATATATAGTTTGTATCCTGTATTGGGGAAAAAATACGTTCAGATGCAAAAAACTTGATCTTGAAAATTATGTTTTACATATAAATTTGTTTGTATTATATATATATATTATTAACAATTATTAATATATAATATAATATAATTATTAATAATATTAATTAAATTATTAATAATTATATTATATATTAATAATAATAAATTATATATATTAATAACAATAAATTTATCTGTAATATATATATTAACAATAATAAATTATATATATATATTAATAATAATAAATTTATCTGTAATATATATACACAACATAATACATTATATTTTACATATAAAAATTTATATGTAAAACATATAATTTTCAAGATCATATTTTTTTATACATCTGAACGTATTTTTTCTCCAATAAAAGACACAAAATATATATATATATGATGGTTTCTTCAAGTAGTGTAATATCAGAATAATGGAAATTTAGTAGATTGGCAGAATAATTGTCGAGCTTGAAGCGTTTATTAGACAAAAGTCGAGGAGAGACAATTTGATAAAAAGAAGGGTTCAGTCTTGAGTCATCAATATATTTAATTGAAATAAATTCGAACAAGGGAAGAAGGACTTATCGTCCGATCAAGTGTAATATCGGTGACACAGAATTGAATTCACGCAGTTGCAAATGAAACGTAGAATCTGATGAAGTAAATGCTTCGAAAAAAGTTAAAGATATACACAAGCTGCTGCCTCGCAAAAAACGCTTAAGCTTATCCGGCTTAATACATAAACATCTGCTGTTGTCTAATTGATACTCTTGGAAATGTTTAGGTAACGATTGACGTAAAGTATTTTAGATTTTCCAGTATTCTTAGTCGATCGATTTTCATTGCATTCATGCAGCTCGCGAGTCGTGCAGATAAATGCTAGAACGATGGAGCTCTTCGTCGTGTAATAGCACTTATTTCTCCCTGAATTACTCAATCGGGCGAATTTAAAATTTTCGTTCAAATAAGCGAATGTTTCTTACTGTATTCGCATTTTTTTGTTGTAGTAGTATTTTTATTTGAACCAAGTTCTAGTTGATATTTCATTTGAATCAAATTCTAATTAATATTCAGATTAATCCTTGGTAATTCACGATGTAACACTAATCTTCTACACGAATTGAATTGACACTCATTGTGCACTCCTTTTTACGAATTTGTTACCAATAGGTTTGCCAAGTGAAACATTCGCAAAATTTCGTTTCAATTCAAACATGTTCTCTCTAGCGATTAATTTTTGATAAAAAAAAAAAGTTTTCCTTTGATTCTTTCTCTCTCCCTCACGTTGTGAATATAATAATCACATAATATGTGATAATCTATACATCATTAAGCGCAATCGAATATCGATGTATTCGTAGCATTTATATTTTATTCATTCACATAAACGATTGCTCCACTAGAAACTGTTTTTCTCTATTTCTTTTTTTTTTCTGGCGAGGTATAAGCAAAATTTAGATGGAAATTTTTGTAGGCAAAATAAGAAAACCCCTTGCTTATTTGAATTCTTATTATATTACAAAATTATATGGTACATAATGGTATATAATCAGTGGACTGGTACTATATATAAACTACTCGTCCCTCGACAAATTTATACAGGGTGTTCCGTAACTGAGTAAGAGGTGAAAAATAAGTTGAAACGAAAGAATAAAATTTGTCCATCGAAACGTTTGTTTGTCCGAGAAAAAAATCGCACTGAAGAATTTATCAAGCGTAAATTATCTTCAATTTAATTAAGCCGCGAATAATCGTATGCTTAGTTTTGCGTACGTTCTGTGCGAAGTATACAGAGTAAAATGTTTTTGTTAAAGATTGGCAATTCGCATGAAGCTTCAAGCCCCGATCTTCTCGAGAACGCAGCGTCTTGCAAAAAGACATTTCTCGTTTTCGCACGTACAATAATTATTCTTCTACTGTCACGTCTGTAGAATTAACTATTATAAATTCAAGTATACTCGATAAATATACAACCTCTCGATCCCCTCGAAAACGAACAAAGTTCGCTTCACTGAACAAATCTTCCGATTCGTTCTCCTCCTCATCCTGTACAAGTTTGGTTATGGGACACCCTGTACAAGTACTTTTACTCCGTTCGATTTCCTTTTCGGACTTCTCCACCGATACAACAGACGATCGGCACCGAGTTTTGCCGCAAGTCGTTGCTCGAACACCGTGTCGAGCACGAATATGGTTATTATACGTGCGTGCACGATCGTGTGAAAGAGGCCCTACGCGTTGGCCATCGGGTTCGTTGATGGTTTCCGCAGCGCTGACGATGCCGCGCGTTGGCGAACGAAGGAAACTTGCGCCACAACGACGGGAAAGCCCCGTTCCATGGTGGCGTGTCTGCCTGCTCGCTCGCTTGCCCCGTCTACCGTGTAATCTTTCGAATATCTGCATTTTGCACTGCTAGAAAAGTTACAACGGTAATCGCGTAGCCGCGCACTTGCTGCCCGCTCGCATGCACCGTATTTACAGTCGACTTTTGCATAAGGAAAACCCTCCCTTCTCTCTCTCTCTCTCTCTGTCTCTCTTTCTCTTCCTCTGATCTTAATTGGCCTGCACTTTTCGCGCGACAGTCTGCCATTCGCGATAAACCAAGCTCCTCGGTCTCTTTCACTTTTAATTAGAGCGACGAGCGGACGTTTGGAAATAGGTTTCGAGAGGAGCGAACAGGGCAAACAGTTCGGAATATTTCGAGAGAGTCTTTACGCAAGGTGGAGACAATATTTTGAAGAAAGTATGGATCAGGGCTCCAAGCTAGTGAGATCGTCGCTTGGCTTTCCGATTTTTCCACTTTTGTTCATCCGTTGAATTCCCTCGGTTTCTCTCGGTCGTGAATTCGTTTTGTTACATTTATTCCTTGCACGTTTTACGAAACGTGCAACATTGCCTGTGACATCCACGTCCACACGTTTGCAAAAATATGAATATCGCGCGATCACCTTCAGACTTGCGTTTGAGACCGAGTCCTCACTTTTTCTGCAATCACTGCAATCGCAGATCGCAGCGTCGAGCGCCATTCTCCCCGTTCGCAAAATATACGTATTGTGACAAACGCGTAGTTGAAGAAATTGGCGGTTTAATTAGCGGCGGTGCCGCGAGCGTGTGTTGTCGCGAACGAGCGTGCGGTACACGTCGAAGGCGGGATAGTACATGCACAGTCACTTCCGTTATCTGGTCTCTGTTGGTAATCGGCCGGTTCGTCGGCTCGTATCAGATTAATCTTATCTGGCGACTGCATAGGCATCGATTAATCCCTCGTCGAATTAACGAACGCGATCAGTAGAAAATCGCCGCGGTGGTGAACAAAGGAGAGGAGGATCCCCTCCTTGTGTGTCTCTCGTGTGGTTTGTGCCTGTCTAACCGTCGATCGGGAAATCTGCATATAATCGTGCACGCTTAAGTGAGCCTCCGAAGACTATCGAGCACCAACTTTCTAATGCCTGATTACTTTCTCGCTGTGCCCAGCTCGCTACCATTTGTTTCGAAACGCCGCGCGCTTGTTGTCGAGATATTGTCAAGAGTCGACGATAGTACAATAAGCGAACCAAAAGTTATTTACTTTTTTCTGTTTTTTTTTTTTAATAAAAAAGATATCATCAAAATATAAGAGACAAGAGCTAATTCTATTAATTTGTTAAAATTATTTGTTTTTTTTTTTTTTTTATTCGTGACTTTCGACCCACCGTGTACCACGAGAAGAAACAGGTAGGCAGAGGTATTTTCCAGTCGGATCGAATATGAATGAGATAAGTCCGCGTTATCTGCAGCGTTTCTTGCCGGTTGTGCTTTGAAGAATAGTCTTGAACCTTGATCAAGCGGACTCGCGATTCTTCTCTCACGATGTTTTCGACTTGCTGCGTTGCGTTATTAAGTTAAATTCATCGGACGTTTCGTCTCGTCGAGCAACTATGGAATCGCTGGAATCAACGGCGCGATCAAAATGATTAACTGGCAATTTTTCATGGAAACGTCTCTGCGTTTGCGCATTCGTAGTAAGTCTTTTAGAACGTTTGTAAATGATAACAGGGAAAACACGTGTTTCTTTCTACTCTCTTCATTCTCTAATCTTAGCTTTAACGTCCAAACTGGATGCATCGTCGTCGAACTAAAAAACTCATTATTTCGTACGAGTTTTTAACTTACGGATAACAGATAATGGTAACTACGAGCAGAAGATGAAAAAAATCGGTCGAAAGTATAGAGTAAAGAACATTTATCAAGTGCCAGTGCAATTTTTCACAAAACGCATTCAGCGTTTCAGTCGATCTATCGTGAAAATGAGGAAAAAGATTTTATTCTATATTTTTGATCTATGACCTGCGTGTAGAGCAACTTCTCCTGTTAGCTATTCTTGTTTGACAAGTCCAGAATTAGCGAAATCCAAATCCAATTCCAGTCGATATTAGACTTCGTACGCGGTTTATGCATGATGGAGCTCCGCCGCATTTTAGCCGAGTAGCTGGGCAATTTTTAAATCAACACTTTGCAAATAAATGGATTTGCTCGTTCTCCGGATTTGAATCCATTAGATTTTCATTTGTGGGGACATTTAAAATCTATTGTATACGTAACAATTGAAAATGCTGAAATACTACGAAACAGAATAGAGCAAGGCTTCCGACAAATTCGAGAAACACCAGAAATGATAGAGAGAGTAACCAGATAAATGACAAGACGCGTGCAGGTTTGTCTTCAAATGCGAGGTGGTCATTTCGAGCATCATTTGTAAAAGCAATTAAAACAGAAAATTCATTATATCTCATAAACGAAGACAGATAGGACATATATTCATATGACTTTTTTTAATGACATTATTTTTAGGCGTGACAATTAGCTCCCGAAGTGGGTCCCACAAGTTGCGAAACACCCTGTATAACAGCGACTGTACATCTCATTTAACTTTTCATTTTCTATTATTATAGAATAATAATGTGGTTGATGATATATTCCCTGAAATAATCACAATACATATATCAAAATTACTTGAAATATTACAATATCGTTCAATCGCTGTCTGACATTAAAAATCAGAAATGTCAACTGAGAGTTCTCGTGCAATTTTATTAGCTTATATATATATATAGCTGTATACAGAAACTCTATTTTACCTTTTCGACTTATTTCTAACATCCTGTGTAATTCTTTCTCAATTGCAAACGACGTTCACGCAATCTGATTCGGGATCATCGAATTGCGCGACATATAAAAACGAAGCACAGTCTCTTCTGACAAGTGACAATCGTGTTCTCACCGTCGAATACGAACCGAAATTCACGAGAGTCGAGATTTTCACTTGGAGCTTGGTCTTTTTTTGCGCCGCTTGGTTCGCGTGCAATCTCGTCGTCGAATCTCGAGAGAGATCGGCCGGCGGACGTTAAACGATCGACTGTCGTGGATTAATCGGTGAACCCAAACTCGTCGGGGGAAACGAAGGAACGTGGGGGAGGGCCGCGGGCTGCATTTGTATGCAAATCCGGTGTTTCCATTATCGTTCGCTGTCAACGATTAGAGGAGAAACGCGGCAACGGCGAGAAAGCACGGCGGAGAGCCACCGTGTCCAACATTGCGTGGTGTGCAACTGCTCGCGTCGAGTGTACGTCGCTTTATATATATATATATATATATATATATCGTCGTCGTTGCAGATATTTGCATTCCGCGAGACGAAAGTAACTTCGATTTCCTCAATTCGAACAACAATCTTCTTAAATTATCGTTTTTTTTCCTTTAATTATCGTGCTAAATGGAGAAGAAGTTAGGTAGAAATTTGCTTTACCTACTGTATAATATCGTGACGAACAAGCGACTTTAGGTACTTCATACAGGCTGGTTCGTTTTAAATATCTTTTTTCAGATAATATTCTTCGCCTAATGTGAATTGTATGGAAAGACTAGTATAATTGGTAAAAAAATTTTTTTTTTTTCTTTTTTTCGAGTTTGCAAGGGCATTGTTGTTTTTCTTTTGTACAACTATGTATTTTTTTTATTGCATCGTGTAACTGGAAAAATGAAAAAAAAGACATCATTTGCCCTTGAGAATTCCGAAAAAAAAACAAATATTTTTAATTCTACCAGAGTTATTGGGCTTAGTTAAGAAACGATATCACTTAAGTGGGCCATTCTGTATACTGTTTTCGTATTTTGTACAGTGTAAAGCTTTGTAAAATTATCCGCAGTCGAAAAAACCCCAGGTCTTTTTTCGAGTAAAACGCTTGTTAATACTTTATATCAAAAAAATACGTAACGTTAGATTGTATTATGTAACGAAATTGCCATGAAAAGCATGAAGTGTTTTTTATATCGTATTGCATAATCTCATTGATAACTTTTCTGTATTTAACGTTTATGTTTGACAAACTGACTCACCGAGGCCCCTCTTGCATAAAATGCAGTTTACCTGAATTTTCCAATGCTTAAAGAGTTTATATTACAATTGATTAAGAATTTATCAATTTTTTGGATAGAATTGTAGAATGGATAAAATTTGGAGAGAGTCATAATTTCATTTGACTCTTGAGCAGACTTCGAATTACTGTTTAATAGAGATAAATTTTCGTTTGCAGCATTGGAACAAGTTAATAGAGAATTACTTAAATTTTCAAACGTAATCGATTATTGGTTAAAATTTGAATACGTATACTTACATATGTACGTATGTATTTCACCTTCCTGTCCCAATTCGCTTGTTCACACTCTTTAAACACGTTCGTTTCATTCACGATCGATTTTACAATCTCGACGTATCGTGGTTCATGTTACAAAGAAAGAAACAGCCTCATTGTCAGAGCCAGCAAGTCTCTCTCTCTCTCTCTCTCTCCTTGTGTATGTCTCAAATTACTGTTTCGGATCTCGAAACATGTAAACTTCGACATCCGATCGATTTTATGTCTCGTCTTTCTCACCGACGATTTAAAGGTCCGCGAACTGTTTTATTTGAAATTCGGTCTGTTCACCGTCTTCAGTCACAATTAGTATACACGACACGACAAAAAAATGATATCGCAATTAGGTGGGAAAATGAGGATACTTTTTTCTCGAAAATTGCGCAAATGCAGACGTCTTTGAAAAATATTGAAAAATGTTTCTCGTAACCAGATCCACCATTATTTTGAAGATTAGAGTTTTCTCTTTACAGAAATTCCTAAAAACTTGTCGTACGATTTTTTTTTTTCCACTATTTGTCTATTGAACGATAAAAATTCGAAAAAAAATCGTGCAGCAAGTTTCGAGGAGTCTTTGCAAAGAGTGGATTTCAATCTTCAAGACCGTGGTGGATCTAGTCGCGAAGAAAATTTTTTATTGCTTCCAGGGACGTTTGAACTTCACCGAAAGATATCTTACTCGCTACGTAAAATCACTTTCGGAAAAAAAAAAAAAAAAAAAAAAAAAAAAAAAAAAAAAAAAAAGGAGAAAAAACAAAACTCACGACTGTCAAAATAGAAGCTTCGCTCTTTAAAAAACGAGACCAAATGCAGGAAGATCATTGCACAACCATTTTTTTTTTTTTTTTTTTATAAAGTTACATCAGTCTAAATCTAAATTGTCGTTGCCACACTCTTATTCACTGTGTGTACAATTACAGACAAAATTGAGTGGAATGGAAATAGATGTGAATTAAATTTAGTCAAAGTAACACTATTATTACGCGCGTAAGTTTTATACATTATATGTCTTTACGGTACATGGATTATTCCAGCGAATGATTGAAATTAACATTTACATTGGTGTTGAAACAAGATATACTTGAAGAAAAAGTTAGCAGGTTGTCGACGGACAAAAACAAGCGGACGTGTAATAAAATATATAAGAAATGTGAAATTAATATTTGGTGAAAAAATTCGGACGTGTAATAAAATATATAAGAAATGTGAAATTAATATTTGGTGAAAAAATTCGGTGTCGCGAGCGTGTTACGTTGAAAAATCTCCGTTTTTCACCGTTCGTTTCGCCAAGAATGTGCCCGTGTACCCTGTCGCTGCGTTTCATCGCGCCTCGAGATTATTCCAGCGAGTCGCAGTGCGCGAGATAACGAGCAGTGCGGCCTGTTGACGTCACTCTCGTTCGCTGACATCAGCTGTGCGCTCGCGAACAGCCTACGTGACGTATTGTCGGTCGGTTTTGCTCGCGTAACCGTTCCCGATATATACACCTCGTGCATCTCGAACAATCTTGGCCTCTCGTTCTTTTTATACAAATCCGCACGCAAATTTACGCGATATCTCGTCATCTCGGTCACTTGTGTTTCTTTGAAATTAAAAAGATTAATTTGAAGAATAACGTTAACTTCTTTAATTTCTTTCCAGTTTACATTGTACAAATCTCTTCGAAATTGAGGAAATTGAAATTCTTTAGAATTTAAAGGACATATCGATGATTGTGTAATACGAAAAGATTCGCGATTCATCGACGATCAAGTTTGACCGCGTTGAGCGAAAATCTTTCTAAGTAATTGTCGTATCCCTTTTATTGCAAAACTGAACGATCGACAGATGAGAGATTCAAGGCTCGAGTTATGCAGCAAATTATCAACCGTAATTAATCGTTCTGTCGGTTATTAATTAATTAATTTTGATTGTGATTGATTGATTGATTAGTATTCTGTCTTAGATCATTAAAGTGTCTCTATTGAGAT
This sequence comes from Frieseomelitta varia, assembly GCF_011392965.1. Taxonomy (NCBI): domain Eukaryota; kingdom Metazoa; phylum Arthropoda; class Insecta; order Hymenoptera; family Apidae; genus Frieseomelitta; species Frieseomelitta varia. The sequence continues at coordinate 950,815 of NW_025110014.1, read as the reverse complement.
AATGATGCTTGTAAGAAATATTGTTTGCATACGGTGACTGCGAGATTTTTTACATTTCTTTAAAAAAAAAAAAAAAAATTTGACACGTTGTGCAAAGCAACTGCTACTAAAATTCACTTTTCGAGTAATAAATGTTATATGTTTCTCGAGTTCTGGGCATCAGGATTTTTACAGATGCTTAGGCTAACAAAAAAAGAGAGGTACTATACTACTTTAGATGTAGTTAATAAATTTCGATATACTTAAAAGTTTAGATCTAAATATATACTTGCATAAACAAACAAACAGCTACAATTAAACGCAATAAAATTTGCGGAATAACAACGAGGGGAAAATGAAACGAGGAAAACACGCGAGTTAGAATCGATTACTCAAAATATGCTGAATATAAAATATTTCTCATTTTTCACAAAAGAGACGAGTTTTTCAAGTTTGAGGTAACATCGAATCATTTATTTATCCATTTTCGTTTTCATTTATTAGACAAATATTTGATAAATTAGATAAATGAATAACCTTCAGTTGGTCGTATTTTATGTAATATTCGTTTATTTGAGTTCGCGTTCTTGGATAACGAACCAGCCAGCATCCTCCATTGTGTCGGGCTCGATTTCCAAAGGAGAGTGAGAAAAATCGAGCGGATATCGTCTCGAGCATCTAACTAATTCACCGAGCAACAGTCCAGGCGAGTTATATCGGCGAGCACTGGTAAATTGCTAATTGGACGATCGATGTTCGCCGGTGAATTGCCAATCCCTTATTGGTCGTTGTTCCGTTCCTTTCTCCGTGTCTCTCGCGGTCGCGGTTCTCTCGCTCGAAAGTCCTCGTTCCTCGCTGATCCTCGATCACGAACGATCCGCCGACCCTGAACTAGAGCGTTCAACGAGTCAAACCGCGATCACCGAGGTTTCAACGAATGTTTTATGGAATAAGCCAGCGAATAAATTAATCGAGATTTCTCTTTCTACGCGCGTTTAATGTCACGCCGAGGTTGCCGAGGAGTTGTAGAGTTTTCACACGTTCGCGAAGAATTTCAAGCAGAAATATATAGTTGTTTCTAGATACAGAGATGCAAAATTACGCGTAATGCATAAAATATTCGTTATTAACTACGGTTGTGTTATAATTGTCTCTTTGCCCCCGGAAACGTATTTTTCGTATCTATCATCTACCAGCAATAGCGAGTGAAAAAAAAAAAAAAAAAAAAAAATCGCTTCAAATAGAATGATACGGAAATAATCAGTTGAAATGGCGTTTAAGCAGGAAATTTTCGAAATTTGATTATATTTCTTTAATACGTATGTGACTTTTTTGTGAAGCAATCACCAAGTACATGTAATGTTACAAAATATTTCCTTCACTTTCATTTTAGAAACTTTCAGGTAAGAAGCAGTAGCAATAATAATTCGATGAATGTATTCGAATGTACTCACGATTGCCTGTTCAAGAATATCTTCTTTTGAAAATTTATTATTATTCCTCTTACGTCGTTACATTATATTAACATACGTTTATTATAATTGTCAGCAATTGTAATAAAAGAATTTTTATAATTTCGTAATTTAGTTAGCTATAATTTAAAGTGTGGTATCTCCTCACAGGAGACAGTCGAGTGCAAAGGATATTATATTATATTATATCGTATCATTGATATTTTATTTTATTCGTTAAGGTAATTATTCGTATGTTTAGGTCCGCGGCACGAAAATACGAAATTGCACAAAAATACGGATCGTTGATTTTTCAAAGACCCTTTATCCAGAAATCCTGAAAGTGACACACTTGAGAAATTTCAAAATTAATTCACACGGAATTCACACGGAAGAAGGAGATTTTCAATTTTAACACGATGTTCAACGATAAGAGACGAGTTTTCACACATACAAAGTATTGATACCTATCTAGTTTCACGCTTTGACATTTATTGTCGCATATTCGCACGTGTATAGAGTCGTTTTACAATCTCCACTTGTACTTTATTCCTCTGTCGTCACACTCACCGGTTCGTTTCTTTCTTTCTTTCTTTCTTTTTTTCCTTCCTTCCTCGCTTGAAAGATTCACGCGGTCGCGGATTGATTTTTACGAGGGTTATTCCCGCGGTGTTAAACGTATTTACAAGCTCTACAGTTGCTATGGCTTCGTCGTAACTATTCACTATGCAAGCGTTTCAATGAACTATTTGACGCCGCGTGCATCACACCTCATTGCCCAATTAACCTCGACTGTAGCAAGATGTCGAACCACTTTTCTCTTTCCTTTTTGTTTTTTTCTCCCTCTTTCTCTCTCTCTCTCTCTCTCTCTCTCTCTCTCTCTTTCTCTTTCTCTTTCTCTCTCGCGCGCGCGTAACACCATTAATCTTAATGAATTAATCGAGCACTCAACGCTAGAACCACCGAGATGGTTAAAATGATTAATTCATAATTTTTGTCAGATAAGACGCATAATTTAAAATGTATTATAGATGTGAAACAGTGTATTTTCAACAGAGAGATTTAAATGATTCTTTATGAAATACAAATGCTTGTGTATTCCATTGTATCCTGCAGTTTTTCAATTTTCTTTCCTCCACTTTTTAATGTCACTGATGAAAATTCTGTGCTTTAGTCCTTACTTTAAGGACTTCTTAGTTCCAGTGTTTCGATCGTGATCAGACGTTGAAGAAACCTTATCACAACGTGATGATAACGCGTTATCTCTCTAAAATGAAATTAAGATGTAACAATCGTTGCTATTTGCGTCGATAATCGTTTTCTAGTATTCAGATCCCAGGAGGACAGGTGTACTTCGGGAATTCCAGTTTTAACGCCGTCCATGTTTTTCCGTTCGCGCGATTCCCGAAAGTTCTTTCCAACATTTGCAACATTTCTTTCTTTTTTTTTTTTTTTTTCCTCTCGTTAGAAATGTAAATTTTTCGAAAATCTCGTTCACTCTTCGCACGCGGCTGAAGAATGCGCGAGAAATAATCGAACGGATCAAAACCGAAATAAAAACTGATTGCACCGATTTCCAACCGTTGAACATATACACGCACCTTTCAAACATTCGCAAATATTCGCGATATTAGCCGTTACGAATATTTCGAAACGGGCGCGGCGCGAACGAACGAACGAATGAATGTAACGTGCTGCATAAAGCATTTCGAAAATTGAAAACACTCAATTTTCACACTCACGGATCGGATCGTAGACTGTAACGAACGACATTCAAAGTTTTTCAAGCATCTGTTCATCGGTGTTGCTCGTCCGAATCGCTCGCTATCCAGCCGGGATTATTCGTGATTATCGGGTCGGTGAGGGGCCAGCGGGTGTAGGGGGTGGGATCATTTCGCATTCGCGTAAACTGACGATCCGAAACGCACAATAAGAGCTGCCCGGCAACTATCATCGTGAAATTACAGAAAGTTAATGAATTGAATTACGTACTCGTTAACTGAGTGAAAATCAGGTTGGAAATTCTGGCCAGAATCCGATACTGATTTATCTAGCCGTTTGCAGTATTCGTACAGAATCCGTGGACAAGGAGAAGAGATTTAAAACGAGCTTATTTCGGCCTCGCGTGATTTTTCTCAAGTCTTATTTTACTGTTAAATTCTATTTCTTCGTTTTTAACGCCGTAATAATATATGATTTTATTTACATATATTATTATGAATGAATATAAATGTGAATAATGTGAATTCTGTAATAATACACGATAAATTCTATTCCTTAATTAATAGAAGATGGAGAGTATATGAAGAGAAGAAATTCCAATTTATTCAGTATCTTCTCATCGCCGTGCCGCGATCAGCAAGTTTATGAAATTTTGCGTACTTTCGATATTCATAATATTGCAATGCGTGATTGCAATTCTTAGTGAGAGATCATACAGCAAATCATACGCAATTGATCAACTCTGTTGCGTGATAAAAAGCAAGAAAACGTGACGATATCTTGCGAATATCATTTCTCGAATTTATCTATCTAGTGGAATTTGCTGTCACCACGGTTAACACTGGAGCTGTCAGAGTGGTTAAAGTAACCAATTTATAATTTTCTATGGAAATTTTATGTATATTTAATTAAATGTATATAATATTAACAGTATTGTATATATACAAATATTGACAGTATGTTTTCAGATTACTCGAGTGATTTTTAACAAATTATATTTCTTAATAGAAGCTTGTATATTTACTGTTTCTTACACCTAATTTCTTTCCTACAAATGTTACAATTTCTTAAGAATCGTAACGAAATTCGTAGAGTGTCAAAAGACAATGCGTTTCACAGCTGTTTATACGTGCATTTTCGAGAAAGGAGCGAATCGAGAGATCAAACTCGCGAGTTTCTCACTGCAAAATTGCAGCGACGTTGTACAATCGTTGGTACGCGCTCTCGCGTACCAGTAGCCAGAGGTGGTCGTCAATGACTCAGCCATCGTAAACGGAAACTCACGTGGAATTGGCGTGCACGGAGCGTGTTCGGCCGAATTGGGAGCACCGTGCCTACCCGGCCGAGTTCTTTTAACGCCTGTTCTAGATACGAGTCTTCCTTCATCGTTCGCCGAATTTTCTTTGCTCGCGAATTATCCTGTCCGAACGTGCCTCCCGATTAGACTCGTTCGGAAGCCTTGAATTTGAGAACCGTCGGGATTTTTTTTAACAATTTTTCACTCACCCCTCATGCCTCGTTTCATTTAAAATTTTTATAATTGCATCACCGTTTTGTATTAATGACTATTTCTTTATCCACGAAATAAATAAAAATCTGACAAACTGCTTTCGAAACGAGTCCAGCATCCAGCAAACTCGGATCACTTGCAGCCAAGTAAAAGTAAAAGAGAGTTCCGAGAGTGTCGCGAATTCCGAAGTCTAATTGCGAAATGAAATTTTGTGAAAGAAAGAAAAAAAAAGGGGAAGGAAGGAGAATGAAAATTCGTTGGATTTTTCACGTTGCACGATCAGCTTCGAGAAATGTCGCCGCGATGACTCGACGTCGTCGCGGAAAGTCCGACTTAACCTCGATCGCCGCTAGATTCGCGATCCCTCCTGACGTCTGTCGCTCCGCCGCTGTGTCCGCGCACGCGAGATAAGGAAACTGCGAGCGCCAGCGTGTTCGAGATTCTCTCGTTCGCCTGGTAAACCGCCAAGTAGACTCTGTGATGTTCTAGCTTGCGACTCGCGCTGGACGCAACGAGTCGTTGAATCTTGGTCTCGCTTTGACCGCGCCAACCGCTTCTTCCGGATCTCGTAACATAAAATGCCGACAGTAAGACGCTTCGCACGGCCGGCACACGCAATGGGAAAACGTATGAGAAATAACGAAGATGTTGCTTGCAAGTATCTGTCTCGCGTTGTCTCGCGGTGCCTCTTGCTGGATATATCAAACGATGCGAGATTTGTTAGCGGAGATGCATGCACACATTCCATATCCCACACTTCGCGTTTCGTTTTTTTTTCTTCTTTTTTTCTTTTTTCTTTTTTTTTTTGTTTCCGTAACCTACGTTACCTACGTCCCACGTTTCACATCTGGTGTTGCATGCTTGATTCCATCGTTTTGTATTTTCCATACGTCGTATGGAATATTCCGCAACTTATATTCAACATCCCACGTTCTACACATTCCATCGTTCATGATTTTTGTACGTTATTCCATAGTATTCCCATTTTCACATTCCCGTGTCCCATACATACCATGTGTTACGCATCGCGTTCCATATTCCATCTTTATCTTCGTATCTTATATTACTATTTTGCATCATTCTCATAATCCACGGCAGGTATGCAATATTCTACATTCTATGTTCTGGTATCCCACATTGCATTCCATATTCCATACTTTACACCTATCATTCCATATTTCACATCTCGTTAAACGTTCTCAGTATTCTACATCTTGTTCCCCACAGTTCAATCCAGAAACCCCATTCGTTCCGATTAAAACGTATGGGAAACTCACAAAAATTATACACAATTCCCACAAGACCTAAAAGTGAAATGTTGTAACACTCCATAAACGAAATTTGTTGTTTCCCACAAGTGTCCCGCGAAGCTAATTTCTTGGCTACTACGGAATTCACCATACCATAAAATGAACTTTGCTATACGGAAAGTTTCCAGGTTTCAGATTTATAGTCTGAAAGTTTCTATCTCACAAAATCAATTTCGTTGCTCGAAAATTCTCACAAGATGAATTTACGAGCATTTGTGAACTTCTTTATTCCACAAAATGGATTTCGTTGCCCAGAAATTCCCACAAAGCTAATTTGCGAGCACCTACGAATTTTGCTACTCCAGATGAATCCCCCAGAAGGTTAATTTGCGAGTTTTTGTGTGTTTTTCTTTCCCACAAAATGGACTTTGTTGCCCAAAAATTCCCGCAAAGCTAATTTGCGAGCCTCTACGGTTACTCCAAATGAATTTCATAGCTCATACATTTCTCACGAAATTAATTCTGCGGGCACCTGTGAATTTTTTCTATCCCACAAAGTGGATTATGTAACCCACAGTTCCCTCAATAAGGTTAATTTGCGAATTTTTGTGTGTTTTCTTTCCCACAAAATGGACTTCGTTGCCCAAAGGTAATTTGCGAGCACTTATGAATTTTGCTGCTACTCCAAATGAATTTCATAGCTCACAAACTTCTCACGATATTAATTCTGTAGGCACCTTTGGATTTTTCTATCCCATAAAGTGGATCATGTAACTCACAATTTTCCCAGAAGGTTAATTTGCGAATTATTCGGTGTTTTTTCCCCTCACAAAATAGACTTCGTTGCCCAGAAATTCCGCCAAAGCTAATTTACGAGCACTTACAAATTTGCTACTCCAAATGAATTTCATAGCTCACAAATTTCTCACGTAATTAATTCTGTGGGCACCTGCGAATTTTGCTGTCTCACAAAACGAATTTCTTTGCCTACAAAAGTATTACGATGAAAACTATATTGAAAATAAGAATGAATATGGGATAAGAAACACAGACTTGTTTGACATGGAATGAAAGTATGGATGGAGATCAGCGATTTGGAATATGGAATACAGGATATTAGACAAGTTGTGGGAAATGATTGCGAGATGGAAGGTGAGCGGAAATTAGGATGAAAGATATCACACCAGACCATACAACGAACATAGGGATTGCATTCAATAAGAAAAACGGGTGGTATTTATCCGGTAAATGGTTGAATTCTCGACTTGGCAGACGTTTCGGGAGCGTTCCTTGCTCGTAGCAGCTGCTATCGCCGATAAAGCTGAAATTTATCCCTACCGGGGCTTGTTTATGGATTAAACGAAGGTAATACGAATTTACGCTGCATCGCGCGCCACCCGAAATACACGTTTCGTCCGAAATAACAGGGATTTTTATAACACGCGCCGGGGTGGAGGGGCGGGGGGTGGTTGGCTTCACCGCGGCGCAACGTGTATCGCGCGTAATTGCAAACGTACGAACATTTACGTTTGTTTAATTTGTTTATTCGACGCCGATGACAACAGGTGTATGTGCACAAATCGCGGAAGTGATTTATATAAGTTGTACAAATAGTAACGCGGCGGAGGTTTGGGCAGAAAAGGGGGAGGGAACGAGAAACAGAGTGAGAAACACAGAGAGAGAAAGAGAGAGAGAGAGAGAGGGTGGTAGAACGCTCCGTAAATTTACATTTATTTAATATCGAATATATATCCCCGGCGAATCTGCATATTAATATTTACCTTGGAAATCTGCGCTCACTCGACTGTTTTATTGCGCGCGGGCATTAATAAACGGCATGGACGTTAAAGAATTTAGAGATCCAACCCCTCCCCCCTCCTCTCTCTCTCTCTCTCTCTCTCGCTCGCTCCTCGCTCCTTCCATTCTCTTCCGCTAATGGAGATATTGTAATTTGAAGTGGATCGATGAATTTCGCGCGGCCGCTACGCGTTTTCATTGTCACGTTCCCTGGGAAATATCGCTGCGGTAAATATTTTGCTTTTCATTCGTTTCGGCACCCCCCCCCCCTCCCCCACCCTCTTTGTCCCTCCCGCGTTATTCCCGTCTCTTCCTTCCGCACGGCCACCTCTCCTCTCCGCTCTGCCCGCTGTTTTTTGTTATTTCAAATTAAGCGTCATGCCGGGTATATTTTTCGTTCTTCTCTCCGCGCCGGACCAGCGTTAGATACCGCGCTCGATCGCGCGTTCCGACGAAAATTGTTGGGAAAAATCGCGGAAAAACACGGCTCTCCTCTCTCTCTCTCTCTCTCTCTCTCTCTCTCTCTCTCTCTCTTCTGCTTTCGCACGCCGCGACAACGATCCTTGTTGGACGCGGTCGCGCTCCGCCCACGTGTCGAGTCGTACAATTAAACTATGAAGAGAGAGAGAGAGAGAGAGAGAGAGAGAGAGAGAGAGAGGAAAGAAAAGAAAAACAATTTTTTAAGCGTCGTATGTTCAAAAGAGTGGAAGCTATGGCACTCGAGGGAGCACAAACGGAAGTCGGCACGCACGGAATTACGCGGAGAAATTCCCTCCGCTTCCGTCTCTCGTTTCACGTTCCTTTCCTGTTTCTCTTTCCGTCTTAAGGCCCTCACACGTTAAGGCGATGCATGTTGCACTGTATGTACATACGTAGCTCGGCATCGGCGACTCTGATACAGATTTCGTGGAAACCTAAAGGCTCCTACACACGTTCAAACACGCGGCGATGCGTGTGTCGTGCATCAGCTCCATGATCAGGAGCAACCAAGTCCCGCTACTTTCCAAAGGCTGCGACAGTCACTTGTATAAATAATATTGAAAATGAAAATGAAACGGCAGTCAGTTTTCAAAATTTAAACCCCGTGTGTCTTCGTTTTGTTCAACTTGGAGTTAAGCCTAGTTGGTCGATATGTCGCTACACTCTTTCGATCGTAATACGCCGATATTAATTTTAATTTCCTACGCGGTTTAATTTCCTTCCCGGTTCGTCGATTTGTTACGCATTTATTTTTTCCTGGTTTCGTGGGGAATTCCAGGTTGCCTGTCGAAGCTACATACATTGCAACAGGCATCATGAAATCTAGAAATCGGTGCATGTTTCAACGTGTGTTTAACTCTTGTCCCAAATTGCAACGTTTTCTCAGCTTTAAGTACAATTTAAGTATAACCCAGAGAAAACAAAGAAATTTACTACTTTTTAATAATTTCTATCCAGTGATATACACGACGAGTTCAAAAGAAGCAGAAAGCGACGAATTATTTGTATACGGCTCGGCCACTCGTCCGCGAACCAGTTGCCAGCGCCAAGGGGTTAAAGGTCAGTCAGATGTAAATCTGATACAGATTTCGTGAAGCCTAGATGTCGAAGCACGTTTCAACGCGTTTACGATTGTGGACTGCTTCCCTCGAGCCGAGATCTGTTCGTGTTTGTCGAAGAGCGAACCGATTCGGTTAGAAATTCCGACCGCGACGAAAGTGACACGGATCCCGCGTTTCTCTTTGCCCTCCGTCGACGCCTCTTTCGTCCACTTTTGGCTGTGTCTGTCTTCTCCTCTCCGAGAGGAGGAACAGCGGTCACAGCTCGGTTCGACGAGTTCGCGTTACGCTTCTCGACGATTACGAGCAGCGACGAGGAAAGGCCGAAGAAGAAGCGATCAGGAGGAGGACGAGTCGTGAATGGTGGCTTTCAGCCGGTAATCGATTCGCGGTCGGAGGGACGGGGAAGAAAAAAAAAAAGAAAAAAATGAAAAGTGAAAAGAAAAGAAAAGGGGAGAGGGCGATTAGAGCGCCGGGTCCCATTTTCTTTCGACTCGTCTATCGCCCTTCCTCTTCAGCTTGAAATAATAACTCTCGCGTCTCACGGAAGGAACGTTAATTCCCTCTCCTTTTTATTTCGTTCGATCGTCGTTCTCTTGGTATTCCAGAGATCAACGATTACTTGATTCTTGAATCAACACGCTTTATCGATCATCATCGACGCTCGGACGCGTATTCTCGCGTAGAATTCCTTGGGATTCTTTCGCAAATTATTTCAAGTATTACAGCGCAACAGTGAAAAAGGGATCGATCAACGCTTTCACAAAGTAAATGAAAATATTTGTCCTTTGAATAAATAAATCTAAATAGTAATATTAAATATAATTATTATATTTATAATATATTTAATAATTAAATATAATATTGAATATAATTCAATAAATAGATGTAAATAATAAATTAGATCTGCAAGCACCAAACCTTACCAACAGGAAAGAAGGAATAATTATCTCACGCCTAAGAACCGGTCATACCAAACTGACACATGAACACAAAATCAAAAAAACTACGCCATCCATCTGCACTCATTGCAATAACCATCCACTAACAATAACCTGCATACTGCACGAATGCCACACCACAGAAATCTAAAGACAGAAATACGGAATCAACGCAAACATAAACCTAACTTCTCAAAATGACATACAAAGAGTATTAAAATATCTCAAAACACATAAACTACTACACACATATCTAATGACCTCGCCGTCGATGCGACATTAAAGAAAAATAGAACAAGAAGAAGAAGAATAAATAAAATCTATAAACATTAGGACAACCGTATGAAAATATATTTCACGCGTAAATTATAATTCTATTTAAATGGAAATTAACGTTTCTGACAAGAATATCCACGTCGTTCAGGCGTCGTTCTAAGAAACGAAAATCTGAAATCAGCCGCATCGTTAGCGTCGAGATAACGAAATTGCCCCCAAAAAACAAAGAATAATAATATTTTCCAATGAATAATAATATATGTAGCTGAAGCAAAATTCCCATCGGACGTTGGCAGAAATCAAGTTCGAATTCAACAACGAGTTTAACGACCAAGCACCGAGGAACCTTACGTTAAACGATCGATTCGCGAGAGCGCAGTCTCTCTGAAGTAAACGACTCGATCGCGAGACATTCCATTGGGCGAAAAAATCTCGCGGACCGGGAGTAAGATCAGCGGGAGTCCGCTCGGTAGCCGAAAATCCCTCTTCATTCGGCGCACGTACACGAGCAGACTCTCCTCCTTTTTCCGCGTTCGAGTCGTCCGGTGGATACGGACGACTCCGTTCCTGGAAGTTCAGGAACTTATCGATTCCACGGTGGCTACGTGGGCGACTCCAATTCCGCCGCGTTCCGTGTACCCTGGCCGTTCTGTGCCAGCTACTCGATCCGTACCGATCGAGAGAGTCTATACCTAGACCTCCTGTGCCTACGTCCACCCTCTCCTCCGCGTGCAAACCACCCAATGACGCGCACACGCTTGCGAGACATTGTGCAACCGCGTAATTATTCAGAAGCATCGCGCGCGATCGACGCCGTTCGCCGTGATTTCGACTGGCCTGTCTCTCCTGCTTCCTCTCTCTCTCTCTCTCGTGCAACTGCGGCGATCGATCGCGCGGCGAAACGACGCCGGAAAATCGAGGCTCGAGGCTCGAGGCTCGAGCAGCCCCGCGAACGAGCCAACGAAGAGTCATCCTCTTGGTCTCGATTTTAAACGGGTATGACGTCAGTGATAGGTTGCCTGCGTGGGTTGACTTCTCTCTTTCTTTCTCTCTCTCTCTCTGTCTTTTCCTGTGTTTTTCTCTTTTTCTCCTTCTTTGCGCGCGACACTGTCTTCCCGGTGTTTTCGACGTTCCCGTGGAACGCGTTCGACGGTGGAACGAAGCCTCCGGGCAGCTGTCGCCTTGCGATCCTTTCCTTCGGTCTCGACATTTTTCATACAGCCCCTGTCGACTTTCTACCGACTTGGAAGCCAGTCCAAGGGAGAAGGAGAAAGAAAGAGGGACGATACGTTGCGTCGTGGCACAACGAATCTCAGTCGAGTCTCTCTATAGGTCGAATTCTCTCTGTAGGTCGTTTTTCCGCTTCCATCATTCCGAGCTTTTGCGATCCAGGCGTAAAAAATATGATTAATCCCTTCAGCATTATGTCGAGTATGAAAAGATGGAATTTTTTTGGTTTAACGCCAGAATTACCGACGACCAGAGCATAAAATTTCCATCAGAGACGTTAGAATAAATGAAACGGAAAATCTTTATGGTACAACAGGGTGCACAAGCTTTTATTTATGTATTTTATGAAGGGTTCTCCAAAGATATACTGTTTTATATGTATAAAATATTTAACAAAAATATTCAAATGGTCATTTTGACCATTTTGATAGTTCTAGCGTTAACGTAGCATTCGTCGTGTAGGAAAGAAAATTCGCTTTTGCTATTTATTGTAAAATTTAGGTAAAAGAATTATACATATTTGTAATTTCACAGTTTAAAATATTTCAAGGCAACAAGACGAGGCAAAAGATAAATCCGTAACTAACTTTTTCATTCCTTTCTTCCTTTCAACAGTTGGAAGAAATAATTTTGAAAAAGATGCAATGAAAAATATCTAACAATTTTTATATTTTGATGTTTTTTTAAAAAAAGAAAAAAAAAAGGTAGGAAGAAACCTATATATTTCTCTGTCTTAAAAGATGTTTCACCATCTTCGAGCTGTAATAATGCAGCACACCGATAACGGCGCTACGATTTTTATTTTCGATTTGAATGGTAAAAATCAAGAGATCAGAAGATCCGAATATATCAGGACAATTATTGATATATTGAAATTTTTTTTTAACGACTGTCCAGAGTTGTCCACGTTGCCGTGGAACCTTCTGTTGAATTCGTCAATCTCGTAGATGTTTCGACATTAGCTTCGATAGCGAATTGTTCCAAGTAACAGTTAACGTCTCACTGTCCCAACGAACGTCGGAGCAATGAAATTCATACCGCAGATACTTGCAACGTGTTCTCACGATGATTCTTCAGACGTTGCACTCGCTAGCCTAACGGAGCGGTTCAACAGTCAAGCTTCACATCCGCCGCGCGTCTTACGACCATTCGCCGATAATCACCTCGCGAGAGAGTTCTCGTTCCTCGCGAGAGAGCTTCTCCATTTCAGAAATCCCCCCTCCCCCCACCCCTCCTCTCCCTCCTATCGTTCTCACGCACGAAGAAACGTTGTTAGGGAAACGTAATCGCGAGAGTATCGACGCACGGCGACGATTATCGAGCCATCGAGACGACGCGTGTTGGCGTGTTTCACCAGGTTGGTTATACTCCGAACGACGAGCCAAGCCACTTCCGCGTTCGTTCTACGTACGAAGGAGCAACCTTCCAAGACGAAAGAAGAGGAGGAAGAAGCAGGGAAAATAAGAGAGAAGATAGCGGCTGGAGAAATGCTCGGGCGTGTAATGAAACCGTGCCACCGTTTCTCGGTGCTGCCGGCAAAAACTGGTCGCCATCCGCGAGACGTAGCCTCTTGCACTCTGCGCTGCTTGATGAGGATTCGATGATGCACGCACGCCGTGTCGAGAATGCAAATTGCCTCTTAAGATCGATAATCGCGCCGGTTGCCGAGCCAAGAGGCGGCCGCGGCTGCCTTCGAACCAGGCCTCGATAAGATCGATAGCACCGTTCTCTCTCTCTCTCTCTCTCTCTCTCTCTCTCTCTCTCTCTCTCTCTCTCTGCTCGTCTATACCGATCATCTTAGCCGAGAACGTGTTCTTACATTGTTGCAATATCACGTCGAATTTATTAAGGTCTCTCACGGGCAAGATTTACACGTCTAATGATACGGTGTACGGGCACTTAGTAATTATAGGGCCCGGTTGCCCCTGCTTTGCCCCGGTCCGTCGGTGCCGTTGTTGCGCAGGATATTGCACGGTTGACCCTTCGACAACGGTGATGGCGATTCCAGTAACGAGATACCAGAACGATATTTCCGCTCCCGCGAAAAATTGGAAAATTGACTGGATTTGACTTCTTTCGCGACTGATGATGATGCAGGGACGATTAAATTTCTATGGTACTACAGGGTACAACCCTTTGGGTACATTTGATAATTGACACTTGTTTCGCCTAAGTGCAAGATGACGAGTCCAACTCAGTCATTCAAAATTGTTGGTAATTTCTTTCGCTTGAATTTCTTTGCTCTCATTTCGAATTCGTACATAATATCTACTGCTTCTCGCATGCCACTCCATGCACCAACAAATTAAATATCTGTGTCACGTGCAAAAAATTTTTTCAAATAAATCGTGACAGATCATCCATCGATTGGGAAATGATTTGCTTCTTGAAAATTAAATCAGCCAGTCTTTGACCGTTAAGAAAGTGGAGTCGATCGCTTTGGCTTTTGAGAAAGCTCGTACGTAGCACAGGTGGACTGACGTTGTAGTTTCATCCTTTTCTCATGCGTCGTAGAAAAGACCGAGGGTGAAGTTACCGGAGAACGTGAAACGTCGTGGCACGCGGTGGTACGCTACTTGTGGCGTGTAAAACGTCGACTGGTTGCCCCTGCTGTTTGCTACGTAAATCCTAATGCTCGCCGGTGAAATCACGTCGTTCGACGCTGTCAATTATATCGCAGAAATTTTTAGCGTAAATTTTTTCATGTAACGGCTGATCCCAGGTGACGAACGCACAATTTCTGCCGCATTTCTCGGCAACGTTCGTTTAATCTCGAGTAACGAAATCCTCATTTATTCATTTGACGGATTCTTGTCCGATGAACGTTCGATATTAGCGTGAAAATTTTAATAACAGATATAACAGGCATGTGAGAAAGTAAGAATATGACTTTTTGATACATACATATATCTATTAGATGTATATCAATGGGTTATCCTCCTTGAACCTTCAACGTGTTAGTGAGCTAATTATTCCAAACATTAGAAAATTATTTGTACTCTAATACGAGTCAAGCACCAGCCATGTATAACAAGCATTCAAACGTTTTCCATTGCTCACGAACGATTTTGATAATGTAATGAAATTTTATCTTTTTCCATTTATTTGTCATTTGACAATTAATTAATTCATTTATTTATTCGATTAACCCTATTGTAATGCATCGATACAACAAATACTGAAACATATTAATTATTTAAAAAGGTTTGTACAATGAAATCGTATCTCTTCTTCTACTTCATCGTCATTTGACGATCAATAGGATTATTAATACATTGAAACATTGTAAGAATGTATCTATGTAAGAAGCACTTTAATATTTTAATCACTCAGAAAGATTTCTACTATGACGTACCTATCCTTTTCTATTTATTCGTTGTTCGATGCGCGACGTTTGGAATCGTTGAACGTCGATTTCACATCAGAAAATGATTGAGCAGCAGCCGTTAATTATCGTACGTAAAGACAGCGATATTACTTTCACCGGGTCTCGTCGAGCCATGGAAAATTCTCGTCGACCACTTTGAGACCACGTTAAATCGTCTCAGCCTGTTTGCCAGCCTCTTCCTCTCGAATGCTAAATTTCAAGCGTCTCGAGTGATACGTCATCCACGGCTACGTGCGCGTTCGCGAGTTTTCATAAGCGTAGAAAGTTCGCTGGGCCATCGAGAGAGGATGTGGGCTTCACGAGATATCGTCGACGTTTGAGGGAAGGAAAGGCTTTCCTCGCGTGTGCCGCGCACGCCAGCACTTTTGGCAACGAGGAACCGCGTCTCCTCGCTATCGATCGGCGGCCGTTCGATATTTGGGACGAGGCTGACCGCTTGCTGCCAAATTTTTCCCTCTCCCCTGGTTCGCCCGTGAATTTCGTGAACATCACCTCTGAGTGCCAATAACGAAGTCGTTTGCGAACTCTTTCCCTCCGAAAGAATCGTCTTGCTCCTTTGTCGTCGAATATTCATCTTCATTTAAATTACTGGCGTAGAAAATTTGCGTCGTGGAGGAATGAAAGGCGCGGGAAATATTTTGCTCTCGTTCGTCCTAAATAGTAATTTTGCAAAATTCCCACTAACGAGTACAGAAAGTAAGGAAAGGGATATTAACAACTTGCGCTGGCAACTGATTGCGGACCATAACGAGTGACCAAACCGTATACAATAACTCGTCGCTATATCACCGAACAGAAATTATTAAGAAGTAATAAATTTATTATTTGTTTTGTCTGGGTTATACTCGATGAAGACTGAGAAAATATCGCAATTTTGGGACAAAACAATTCTCGACGTTTTGCAATTCTCGAAATTTTGCAAAATTTCCACTTACAAGTACAGAAAGTAAGGAAAAGGGAAATTACCACTTGCGGCTGGCAACTGATTGCGGACCATAACGAGTGACCAAACCGTATACAATAACTCGTCGCTATATCACCGAACAGAAATTATAGAGAAGTAATAAATTTATTATTTGTTTTGCCTGGATTATACTTAAACATACTTGATGAAGACTGAGAAAATATTGCAATTATGGGACAAAACAATTCTCGACGTGCGTGGCACATCCCAGCGCAAGAGGTTAAGATGTCGGGACACCTCCTGTTCGACGAACTTGATCTGATCTTCACTTTTTGGGATGAAAAATGGATCCTTCCGAGCAGAGGACGAAGAGAGCAGATTGGCCACCGGGGAGGGTACGGTTTTCGAGCCACATATTCTCCGGTATCGATCGATTCGAAACGAACCCTTCTAACTTATTTAAGGTATCTCGGTTCCCCATCGATGCTGCCTATTCTATTCGCGGCGCCGAGCCGCGAATACTATCTGTCCGGCCGCGGTAGAAATAGAATGCCGGTTGAATGGCATTTGACGGTCCTCTAATCGAGTGAAAATTCCGAATTAGAACGTTGGATCGACAGGGGGGGAGGGGGGTACTCCGTTGCCCATTAGCCGAGCGTTTTATTCCGACCGTTCTCGTTAGCAGCCTTGATCGTGGCGCATTTTCAATGATTAACGGGCCAGTCGAAAACGCTCTCTCGCGAGTTATACCTCACGGGCGAACACAATAGCCACCGAACACGTCCCAATTATATGCTTCTCTCTCGGTTTTTTTCTTTTTTCTTTTTTTCTTTTTCGACCTCGCGCGATCTCGAGGCCTTTCGATCGAGAAACGTACGCACTTCGTTTGGGGAGAGAGTAACGACGGAGACAAAGAAACTTGTCTCGCGAGAAAGAGTTAGAGAGAGAGAGAGAGAGAGAGAGAGAAAGAGAGGGGAGCGAGCAGCGGAGGCTGATCGATCGTTTCAGAACGCAAGATACAGTTACGTAAGAGTAAAAACGCAGAGGTGTTTTCGCGAACTGGCGCAAATTATTTTGGGATCTGCGGCGCGGTTTATCCACGATCGGCCGAAAACGAGAGTTGGAAAGCTCTCCGAAGCGTCGTGCCTCCTTTTTGTTCCGATTTCCGAACGTATGTACGCCCAAAGAATATACATATATTTTTCTAGAGCTCTTACAAAGTAACAGTAACAGCAACACCGATGAGAAAGCTCGCAGTGTTTGCATTCTACAATTTACGGTTGTGATGATTATTCGAGCACGTCAGATTTATGGAAATTCGGCAAAGGATAAATTTGCGAGCATTCATGGTGAAAATCATTCAAACAATAAAATTCTTATTCAATTATTCCAGTTTTAATTATACATATATAGCACGAATAGAGTCTAAAGGACCGTCTGATCTACAACTTTAACGCTGCTCATTGCTGTGTTGTTCGTTCGCTTCTGCAATTACCAATCCGTTTTACGCGTTTTCACACATTTCGGTTATTCGATCGGTTTTCGGGATTTTTGCACGAACGTGGAAAATCTCATTCCTCTTTCGCGCGAGCGTAAAAAAAAAAAAAAAAAAACAAAACACGCTTGAAACGTTACGTAGTTTCAGGATAAATATCATTTCAGAATTTACACTTACGATTTTCAGCTCGGCCACGCGCGATCGTTTTGAAAATCTAAATTAAATAGCACTCGCAGCGTTTAACCTCGTATTACGGTTTTTTCTCCCTCTCTCTCTCTCTCTCTCTCTCTCTCTCTCTCTCTCTCTCTCTCTCTCTCTCTCTCTCTGCCGAAAAAAAGGAGAAAATCCTCGGTTTTTCATTTTTTCGACGCTCGCGTAGTTTATTATTTAAACTGCTCAATTATACCGGGAATGTAGCGCGCTTTTGGTAAAACGTCGACCTTTATTAAGCTAGAAACACAATTACACCAACGACACCAAGAACGACGAGGGGGGAGACCTCACGCGCGAAAAATGCTCGCTCGCCGTTTACTTTTCTCGCGGATTCGAAACGCGGGGTTGAAAAATAATTCCCGCGGTCGTCGAAAACAGCCCGACGATTTTTGATCGAGATGGAGAATCGTCAGCGTAAGAATGTTGTGTTGTAAAAAAAAAAAAAAAAAAAAAAAAAAAGAATCAATCGACGTGACTCATCGATGTTCCGAACGACAGAATGGTGCCTTTCGAACGTTGCTCGATACTTCGTACAAACACGCAAGCCAGGCAACAGTCGGACTAATTAAGCTTAATTACGGCCACCCAAGCCATTAATTAATTCGTCGGCCTCTCGCTCACCTGCTGATAAATACCCGCGGAGGAACCCAACTTTCCGTCGTTCGATTCGAATCCAGTTCCTCCTGCGACTCGAGTATCGAATTCAATTCGACACGCGGCGAGTCGTTGCGATCGATGTCCCAGGACGGAGAGCTAAATCGAAATCGCGAATCGAAGTTGGCCGAATCTTTCCTGGCACCGTTCCGTGGCACCGGCCTGATTACCAAAGATTGACATACTTTTCCCTCCTTCCGTCAAGTGGATAACCTTCGAAAGGAGTCTCCCTCCGGCTTGCGTTTCGACGACGAAAACACGCAGAGCTGCACGGATTTGCAAACGCGAGTTTCGAGGGAATTTTTTAATGACTTCTAATGGCTACTGTTGGCGCCTAATAGGCAAATGTTATTGATGATACAATTGCAGCGAAGAAGAAATATTGGATCAGATGCGAGTGAATTTTAATTCAACGATCGCATCTTCCGTCGCGTCGTGATTATTTTACAGTTATTTTATTTAATATCCTTAAAATGAAAAGGTGTGGCGAATTGTGATAAACGTCACAAAAAGACACGAATGCAAGAAATTGTGATATAGGATTATGTATTGACCCATGTTTCGAATTGTAGATTGTTAGATGAAATATATAACGTTTAGCCTGTGCACTAACAATTCGATACAGAATATCGATAAACAAAATAATATTGGTTCAGTGTAGTTCAATTCAGTGTTTTGATTATTTCAATATACTTTCTGAGAAATGTACGCCGACGAAAAATTCCATCAAGAAAAGTTCTCTGTAGTGTAGGTCGTGATTCAAAGTCTGCATTCAAAATGGTCAAAATGATATTTTATGGTGTATTTCCACAGACTTGAAATGATTCTTTCGTAAAGCCACAAACCTGAAAACTTTGCGTGTATACCATGTTGTGTACTATAAAGATTTTCTTTTACTCTAACGTCTCTGGATGGAATTTTTTGCTTCAGTCGTCGCTAGTTCTAGCGTTGAAAAAATTTCTCGTAGAGACCACACCGAAGGATAAAGTGGAATTGTGACTTGCAATTGTTCTTCGAGCTGTTGCAACGTTCGTAGACGTTCCAACTGATTAACACGTTAGCAACGTTGCGTATCTACAAGTGACGCATCGACTTCCCATTGAGAGCTCAGCGTCACGCACGTGTGACGGCGGTCAGTCTTTCCCTCTGAATGAAAAACCGAAGAAGAAATTGTCTACACTGCTGTGAATCGCATTGAAAAACTCGTGCACTTGAATCTCGATACTGTCTGAATGAAGATGTGCGATCTACATTTTGCAAAAAAAAATACAAGTACTGGAATTCGCGTCTCTCGCCACATTTTGGCCGTCACGCGGTACACGCTTGAGAATCTTTTATTCCTTCGTCGTTGTAAAATGACTCTCAATGGCGACAATAACGATCGAGTTCCACCGATCGAGGGGATCGAACGTCGAAAGAGAAAAGTCTCGAGTCTCGTCTCGAGGGAAAAAGAAAGAAAAAGAAAAAAAATAAAATAAAACACCCTTGGTTTTATCGATCACGCACACGCACACGCACACGCACACGCACAGGTTAGACGGTGCACGCAGAGAGAAGAGACACGAAAAGTGACGAACACGCCGGCTAAACGTTACCCAATGGAGGCAGATCGATCTTTTCTTCTACCGGTTCCGCTTCTCCCCCCCCCCCCCCCCCCCCCTGTCTCCCTGGCCGTTCGTGCCGCCTCTGTTCCTCCATAGCCTCTGTTCCCTGTGTAATTCGTATTCCACGGCAGTTGTATCCCGGATCGCCTGCAGCTGGAGCGCGCGCGTCTCGGCGCGTTTCAACGCCACATACGTTCGGGATAGTTAGTCGATGATGTCGGACGACTAATGCGAACCGGAGGAGCCAAGTATCGACGTGTCCCCGCCGCCGCCGCCGCCGCCGCTTCCGCCTCCGTTGCCGCGAGCCCCTCGCACGTGTTTTCCACCCTTTTCTTTTCTTTTTTTCTTTTTTTTTCTTTTCTTTTTCGGTTTTTTTCTTTTTTTTGCAATTTTCGAAGCGTGCCTCTCCTCTTCGAAGCACGCTGCTGCTGACGCTGATGCTGTTGGCTGCCACGCCACGCTCTCTTCTCGTTCTACTACTTTACCGCTACTACTCGTCCACGTCGTGCCTGTGTGTATCGAGATCGACGAGATGCGCCGCCGATGAGACACTCCTCGCGGCCGGGGAGATGGGAAAAAACGGGCTTTGTTTCAAGCGCGTTCGCCAGACGGGGTTCCCAACGATACGCCTCGTGCCGTCTGTGCTACCCTCGCGGATCACACGGATTTCGGAGGTACAGTCCCACACATACACACGCACGCACATCGTGCATCGGCGATACACGCGCACTTTGAAAATTTTCTCGTAGAGAAAAGAAGAGATCGGCTGCAAGAGGGAAAACGAAGTGTCCTGTTTTTTGTCGAGTGGTTCTGTTTTGGAGTTTAGCGTCGATCACGTGGATTTCGAAAGGAAACAAGTGTGAGTGGACTTTGAAGACTTCGAACGAGTTTCGTGAAAACGATCTCGACAGTGTTTGACAGTGTTTGAAGAGAAAACTTTGGCGTTTTCTCCCCCTTTTTTTTTTTTTTTTTTTTTTGTCGCGAAAACCGAATAAATTGCTGACGAACCGCTGCGCGCGGAGCTACGATAACGACGTTTAAGATAAGTGTCTGTTGGTTGCAGCGGGTTGATAAGAACACCGGGCTGGAACCGGTTGACTCGATGCTGCCAGCGTAACGGCAACGAAACGAACGGCCCTGAAAGAATTCGAGTTCATTAAAACGCGTATCGGGTCCTCCTTGGAAACACTTTCGTATTTACGCGGAACGGACTGTTCTTCCATCGTATATTACCCCCCTCATCCTTGCATCACGCACTCTTAATCGCCCCAGAAATTTGCATACCGTCGTGCTAATTACGCGTAATATTCGCGTATATATTTAATCGAGTTTATGCCCCGCGATCCACCGTCGAGAAATCATGGCCGATCTCCGCCATTATTTAACGAGGACAACTGTCGTTAGTGTAATCGGAGGGGGAAAAAAAAAAAAAAGAAAAAAAGGAAGAAGAAAGAAGAGACAAGCCAAGTTCTTTACGAAGTTGTTGTTGATTTAATTTTTTTAGATAATCGAATCGTTCGATTCACGCGAATTCTAACTGCGAGAAATTTTCACGTAAAAGTCCAAGTTAATACGTAGACAGATGGGTGACGTGCACGGAAAGTGAAGTTCCACTGTAGTACTTAACAGATTGTTTCAAGTTCGGAGCGCTTAAAGTAGATAAAGCTCGTAAGTGGATCACGAAGTCGGATTCGGTTATTTAGTTACGAAGTATCTCACAATTATCTGACATTGTCACGATTTCGTCATTCGCGTATTTTATGGTTTCAGGTGAAAATTTTATTATTAAAAAAAAAAAGTCTCTTAGAACGCACGAGCCATTGAAATATTCGTCAATGCCTCGTGGAAATTTTGATTCTATTTACAATTCTGCCTGTCAACAACGATGTCTCAGACTTCGTGCATTATCACGTATAAAAAGACACACTGATTTACCAAGACCGATGACCTATTTCTTCCAATACGCTGGCGCCATTAGACGACGAGTTGGTGAATATCAAAAAAGCAAGAAGAACAATAATAAACACAGGCCGGTGTAAATTACTCAAACGGCGACGTTAAATGACATTCACCGAGTCGCGCGATTTTGATTTACAGCTAATTGGCCGTTGTTTTTCCGCACTTAACGCGATTTGCATCTCATGAATGACAAAGTCATTTTCGCGGCCGACACCGTGCTCGTTAAATTCGCGCCCGAGCGAGAAAGGATAGTGAAATATATCGTCGTAGCGATGCCTGGCTTCATCGCGACGATCTTGCGGGATCGAACTCGCGCGAAACTGGTTCAACGAACCGAGCAAAAGTTTGAGGTATTTCAGATGCTCGAACGTGTACGGAACTCATTTCTCATTCAGAATTCCCGGAACGTTTACGAAACGTTCGTTCGCGTATTCTCTCTTTATTGCATACCAATGTTTTTTCCCATGCATGATTCTGCGAATGTGTAATATTCCAAATGCATAACGACGTCCCCGAAGTGCGTGCAATTCGCAGTGTTTCGAAATATCGTTGCTGACTTTCTTGTCCTCCTTTATTTATTTCACGCGCCATTTCTGCCACTTAGTTGTGAATTTTCAAGTATCTGCGCAACGCTCTATCAAATAAAAATATCTCATTGCCGTTTTTTCACTTCAGTTTCATTAGAAAAGAAACTTTCGATTAGCCTCAGTTAATGGTAACAACGATATCTATTACGAAATACCACCTTTTCATTTTTCTTTAAATTCTTTTAATTCTTAGAAACTCTCCCCCATGCTTTGTTGAAGCAAGAGCGAAATTGAAAGAATTATGTGTATCGTTGTAACGTCTATCACAAAGAAACGAATATAAAAAGATAAATCGCAACCAGCATAAATTTCTCAAGTATTCAGCAATCACAAAGGATCAAAAGTCCGTAATTAAATTAACACTCCGTCCCCGCGTAACATATCAACAATGTCAAATAACTCGCGCAGTGACAAGAAAGAAAAGTATTTCAGTAAAAAATACAATTCGACCGCGTAAACAAAATTATCCGCGGCCGCGCGCTAAACGAGTTGACACGTATGTAATCGCCAGTTCTCATAGATCTAACCGGTGTGTCACAGTCCACGCGACGCAGCATTCAATTTTTCAATTCGAGCGAAACTTTCTGTCCGCGCTGGTTGGACCGGTACCTACTAAACCACTAATCGTTATCGAGACAGCTTCTATTTTGCACATTAATCGGTCCGCGTTTTTATCGATGCACTTTATTGCACGTGCAGTATCGTTTATATCGTCGCGATAGACATAACTCGTTGGCGCGCGCGCGCACGCACGCGTTATTCGCGCACCCACTCGTGTGCACACCCTTGCCCCGTGAATTTACACGACGAGGCAGGCCACCGTTCAAGACGCACACGCACAAACGTTCCACGCCGAAATCAAACTTGCTTTCGAATCTTGCTTCGCGGATTTCCACTTACTTTTCACCGAAGAAGCCCAATCTCTTCGAATGCTTCGAACGTTTGGAGTTGACGAACGAACAGCCAACATTAAAATGCAAAATTAGTATTTTCTACAATTCTACATTGAAATTCGTGATCTCATCATTCTCGCATTTCAAGATGTTGAACTCTGGTTCGTGAAGTTGAAAGAAATAAACAGTGTAGTCTTCTGGGAGAAGCTCACATCGGTAACGTGCGCGTTATTTTCGTTGCTCTTGATCTTCGAAGAACAGATTTATTAATCTACGAGAGCTACGTAAAGACAGGATTTTTCTCGGTATATATGAGTATTTCTCGACTGAACGAAGCACGTTCCCTTTTCTTTTTAACTTGTTTGCACTCGCGTGGAAACACGCTTCTCCGTTATAACAGCAAGAAATACGTTTGCAGGATATTTTGGAGAATTAATAATTGCGAAATACGAAGTGGTGAACGCGTATTCGAAGTCAACGTGAAGGGGAACGTGGTGAAAGCTAGTTTTCTATCGAAATGAGGCATTAAAACACGGGATAATGATCCCGGCTATTTGATTTTCAGGTAATGACGACAACTTCATATCGAGGTTAGATAACTAACTACAATTTTCAGCAGGGAACAAAACCGGCTTCTGGTTTTCGATAGGAAATTCATCATTCGCGAAAAATGAAATCCATCCGTACGCATCGACGAGCGCGCAAATTCTCATTTGGTTGCGCTCGTGGGCCCATTAAAATTACAAACGTCCGCAGTGTCGCCGTCTGGGGCCCCGCTCTATCTCGCGAAATCATTATCCCGCGAAAACCACAGGCTCCAACGGCTGCCTCCGCGTAATCACTCGTTTCTCGCGAACAGAGCGAAGAGAGAGAGAGAGAGAGAGCGAGAGAGGAGTGACGACAGTGTACGGCCACTTCTCTCCTCGCTGCCGAGAATAATTTGTTTACCAAATCTGCGGTCTATGTACGTGCGCGATACCGCGGGAAAAAAGAGGAGAGAAAGACGAAGCCAGCGAACGTTTATCGCGGTTCACCGCGACGATTTATCGACGTCGCCGTTGCTATCTCGTCCGGCTCTTGATTTGAACTCTGACCAGTGCGCGTGCGAGTGCAGCGATGCCTCTTTGAAAACGACGAAATCGCGGCTCTCTCTCTCTCTCTCTCTCTCTCCTTTCTCGCCGTCAAGGCGAGTCATAGACGCCGATGTCGTCGACGTGCATGTACACGATGCTGTTTCTCAAGTAGGAATCATTTTGTCCGATCATCTTGTACAATTAAGTAGAAATTTATGTCAGATCAGAGAGTAATTGAAAAGTCTAAAAAAGCAACGAGACGATCCACAATATTGTAAAATAGAATTATATTCGACAAGAGCGATAAACAGAATGTCGATGAAGAAATGTCAATTTTAGTACGAGACTGTTGCACGTGATCAGGTTGCGTGATGAACACGAATTGTTCTCTTGGTAACATTTTCGAAGAATAGCGAAGATAGTAGAATTTTTTTGAAATATCTTTCTCTCTGGTATTTGTATATTTTATTTCAATTATCGCGTTCGTAAATTCTACAAATCGAAACGTAGAAAATTTATCCCAAAATTTATTATCTCTATTTGTGTCGCTTCCCTACGACAAAGGAACTCGAGTATTCTTGACGTTTAAAAATGGGAAAGTATCGTGGATTTCACTTTTGAAATATGTATGTACAGATACGACCGCGTACAATCATTTCTATTTTAAGAATAATCGTTATCTCGCTGACATTGTCATTTGAAGATAAGCATACGCAGCTCTTTTCATTAGCCTCATATTAATTTAAACATACAATATTATGCAATTATATTACAGTGAATTAGTGAAAGGATTCTTACGATATTTCACTCATACTATTTCGGACAGACAATAATTATAATACTTAATAATAACAATATAACACTTTCTAGATTATTACACGTACCAATTTTTAATTCAATTTTGCCGACAAAGATATGTCGCGATTTTACAGGATACGCTGGTACTAAAGTCACTGAACACCTGCTACCTAATTAACATGTTAAGGGCGTAAGTATTACATCGGGATTGTTTGCAATTTTGTTTCGACGGTGATACAATGAAAACAAATGAAAAGAAATCTTTTCGAATAACCCTTTAATATTCATTGGCGCGTTATTTCTTTCAACAGTGAATATATATACATATTGTCGTTGTAAATGCGTCAAACCGCACATGATTTATCAAACATTGACCCCTCACGAGTATCGGGAAGTGTGTGTTGCGCAGGCACGCAACCACAGAATATTTTTACGGGTCTCGAAATCCCATGCACGCCACCAGGAATTCGAAAAAATATTCCGTCCTTCGCTTCGCGAATATTACGCAACACGATCTTGTAAATTCTCTCAAGTAAGAATTCAGTCTCGCGATTTTTCCATAAAATCCGACGGGGCTAAATGCAGGCGAGGCATTCCAGCCCAATGTTCAAAAATTTTATTACGCTTTCACGTAGGAATGTTCGTTTCGCTCTCGCGAGTGTCTTCTGACAAATAGACGCGGATGTTTCGTTGCAAATGCCTCGACTTTTTTTTCAAACATCTCCTTGCGCGCGTGCCGTTCGACAGTTAAACGTAAACCTCAATCTCGAAATAACAAATCTTCGTCCCAAAGAGACTTCAATTTTAAAGTATAAAGTACGCGGTTGCGCGTCTCGAGCATACTTTGCTATTTTCTCACAAGTCTCACAACTGTTCAATCCAATGTTTCTCTGTATTTTTAAATATAAAACGCGAAGTTACGTTGAATCGTTTGAAATCAGCAAGACTAGATCAATTTGATGTGTATCCCTAGCAACAAATAGTCTACAGATAAATATAATATGTGTTCAATTGAAGAAGATCAATATTGATAGTAAATAACAAAGAAGTAAAAGAAGAAGAAATTGTGTATCTACAAATCCATATCGACTACGTGTTTAGACAGTTGAAACCACGTAGCTTGGTCCTAAAATACCTCAAGAGAACTTAGAACGTTTCAAGAGACGCGAATCCTGTTACAAGAATCCCATCCACTCGACAGACAGCAACGATACAACGTTACAAAACGCTCGACACCACGTCGTACATGCTGAAGGAACATTCGTTTCTGTCGCGTTCATGCGTTGTCACATGCTTCTCACTTTTCAAACAGGCAACTCTCTCCCCCGTTAACAGTAAACGCGAGGAATCCGCGTGGAAACATCCCCAGCGACGGCTGGCAATTTTTCCAAGAAGCACGCAACCATCAACAGAGAATATCTTGTCGAGGACGCGGCTTAATATCCTCTTCGTGGTTAGACAATCGGTGCTCGACGAGCAGGCACCTCTATCAACCCTCCCAGTCATACTTATTGCCGCGCTGGCTCTTTGTAAATATCGAGAGGTCCATTGTACTCCCTTACGAGCGCATTCCTCGCTCACAATTAAGACGGACACGGGCTACGTGTAATGAATCTCTTTCTCTCTTTCTCTCTCTCTTTCTCTTTCTCTATCGAGCACGCGCGTGCGTTTCGCTGCCACATATGCGTGTGCACAGTTCCTCACGGATCGGCTCTATTCACAGCTGCACGCGAAAACGAGATATCGTAATTGGAGAGCGTCCCTGCCAACGGATAGAATACGAACCGCCACCGAGAACGAACCCGAGTCCGAGGCACCAACTTTACGGTATCGTGCCGACGCGATCCTCGTTTCGCCTGCATTTTACACGAGCCCGTCCCTTCATCAAGGACTCGTTCGTTCTCCACCACCGAGTCGTTGCGCCGCAGCGTGTACGTATGTAAGTGCAAGCAACGTAGTTGGCTGGGGAACAAGTGGAAGCAAGCGGTGTTTGCCAGGCTAATTTTCACGGTGATTTCGCCGTGAAACGTTTTTCGGCAGCGGTTGCAAGGTAGATAGGTGCCCGCTCGAATCGTAATGGATAGTTCGAACGATTAGGTTGTTGTTGATGGTGGTATTAACGGGTAAACGGAGTTTAATCGCTGGTACAACCTATTGGTTTCGAGTCGGTTTTCTCACGTGCGATCCGCCAGTCTCGAGGCAGAGGTGAATTACGCTGGTATTCGCAGGCTTCCGAACTTCTTGTTCGGATCTTCTCGTTTTTTCTCTTTGCTCTTCTTCTTTTTTTTTTTCAGTGGATTGTACATACGTGAAATCTTCGATGGTGAAATGTTATTATGTCTTTTTCTTGTTTTTATTATGCGATTATTTCTTTGACTATTAAGAATGCGGGAAAATGTTTCATGTGTCATTTCTTTTACTGTATAATTGTTTGCTTGATCATTAAGAAAAACGCGAGAAATTGTTTTTATGTGAAACTGATTCGATTTCGTGGATATCGTATTTGAGATTTCAATATCATAATCGGTTTTCTTAATTGAACACGAGTATCAAGTTATTAATCACTAAAAACGAATTGTATTGTTTTGATAAGGAACGAATACATTTATCATGTAACAGAGTGTAAATTTGTGTTATGTAAATATAACGTAATATGTAAACTTATTTGAAAAATATACGATCTTTTACATTCACCGTGTCTTGCGCATCGAGTCCAGAAATCAGAAAGAAAGTCAAAATGGAATGTCATAACTGTCGTGATTATCTTAACCAAGATGAATCATGGCGATTGGAATGCTGGCTCGTTATAATCTCGCGCCTAGTTTCTGCTGTTTATCTGTAAACGTGTAACGTCACGCCAATTTAGATGCCAATTAATAGTAATCGATGTAGATACTTTATCGTTTCGTTCGATGAAACTTCGAAATGCACGGCAACAGCCAATATCTCTCTTATTTTGTAAGGATAATTTATCGATGTCATTTAACATCACGCGCGTCTCCGAACTCTCATTTAACGATTAATGTAGGCGAAGATAGGATAGTTTTTACACCTTAGGCTTCTTTTTCCTTTCCTTGACTCATATTAATTTGTTCGTCGCATGTAACTGACCTCAGTATCAGTGATGTCAGTACTAGTCAATTATTTCAACTATTTAATATTATTGTTTGAATTTTAACTATTTCAACTACAATTATTTAATTATACATACATTTAACTATTTAACTTCGAAACACTGTTATAATTTTAACTCTTTTCAACACGTTAGAAGTATTCAAAATTTATTTTTAAAGTGAAATGTCTTTACCAATGGCATGCGTTTTTACGCATTTGTAGGAAATTCTAAAGTTCGAAGGGTGCACAGGATTCACACAGTAAGAAAAACTATCAAAAGATACCTGACTTGACAGAGAAAAAATTTTTCCATCGTTTCCTACCTGCTTTCTCAATTACATTCTCAGACATATGAATTTGCATAAAAATTCACAGTCTATTTATCACGTTTCAATCAGTTCGTAGCACTACCAGAAAAAAACATACGGACCGTAAAGAATTAAGGATTAACTAACGGAATGACGTGCCACGCACGTCGAGAATTTTTTGTTCCAAAATTGTTCCTCAGTTTTAAGTATATTTAAGTAAAACAAAATAGGCAAAACAAGTAATAAATCCATTACTTCTCAATAATTTCTATCCAGCGGTATCATGTCGAAGAAAGCGACGAATTATTGTGTACGGTTTGGTCACTCGTTATGGTCCGCAGTTGCAAGTGGTGAAGAATTTTCTGTATGGATATCCTCTGTATCCAACGTCCACAGTGAATATTTACACGTAAGACAAAGAAATCTGGCAAATATAGAACGCGCGATGTGGATCAATAAGGGAGATAAGTATATCATTCCTCGCGATAGACGCGAACAAATCTTAAAACATTTGGAACATTTATCCAGTTGCGTAAAGAACCTCTGCTTCGTTTCCTCTTTTTTACGCGGCGCTTGAGCGAAAGGATTAATTATACCCAATTCCATTCGAAATAACGTCCGATAAAGGCGGGAGGTAAGATTAGCCTTCTTCCAACGCGGATGGGTATATAGTACAGAAAACCGAGCGCGTTATAAAGTTAGATATATAACCCCACTTGATTTCCATTTTTCAGCGTTTCCGCCCGGAATAATCGAACCGGCGAAATAACGTATCCTACTCGAATATCCTCATCGAATTGCAAATTAATATCATCAGCGTAGAAATCTCGGGGATCTACATCTTCGAACTGACAAACTTTCCTAGCGATCGGCCATTTTTGTCAAATCGCGGATTAATATCACCGAGAAATCGTTATTTCCGTGCTTGCTATCTCCTATTGATTCGAACACGTTCGTAGAAATCGACGTTCCCCCCTCTCCCTCCTCCTCCTTCGTTTTGGAATCGCGAACTTTCCAACTAGGCAATCAGCGTCGGTGATATCTCTGTAAACAAATTCTTCATCGAGCGCGCGCCAGACGTTTCCGTAATTGTCTCGAGGAAGTAATCTTCGTCGATCGATCAAGAATCTTTTGGAAAGTGGCGTTCCATTCGCCAGTGACATTCTCGCGAGCTGTGGTCACGCTCACGAAAGTATTCGAGAACTTGTAGACACCGTTTACGAATTTTGAAATTTCGTTCGCTCGATTATGGTGAATAAAAGTGTTGGCAAGATACATATAAGAAGATCACAAGATATTTGACGTAAGCGTATGTTTTACAGATTGTAAAAGTGTTCAATTACTGAGATGGCGAGCCTTCTCTGAATTTTCACTCGTCGCTTACCATTTTACGTATTTTTATTTCACAGTTTCCGATACATTTGCTACTGCTCAATTGCACTTGGGACTCTTTGTCACTAATGTATTAACGTGTGAGAGTAATTGAATTCCATCGAGTTAACAAACTCCAATATGCAGAATATCTTTTGTAATTTCTATGTATGTACATTCTCAGATTCTCAATCAATCACTTTGGGTTTCCAAATTTTATCACATTCTCAATAATAAATCTCATGATTTTTACATGTACTTCCAGATTGGTTTAAAATTTTATTATTGTAATAACATGTAATGCCGTTACGTAATATTGTATTATAATAATTTATTATGTGATATTGTATAAAATTTTTCAAACTTCCACACAACGCACGTAAAAATATCTACGCAAGGAAACGAAAACGACATCCGTTCGAATATTTTCGAGCCACTGTAGATTCGATAGAGGCCGATCTGGCCTCTTAGGCATCGAGGAGGCGCGCATTCGCAACGACGAGGTTTAGGCGTCGCGTTGTTGATGACGATAATCGCGCAGAACGACGACGAAGGCGATCCTGACAGTCGACGAGCCGGCACTTAACGTTGATGGGGAACTGATTGAAATTCTATTTCGCTTCGATGCCCTTAATGGATGTTTCGTTTCCAACGTTTGTTTTCACCGCGCCGTGGAGAAAGGAGCGATTCGATGATTTATGCCGATCTCGCGAGGGAGAAACAGGAGAAGAAAAAGAAACGAGAGGTAATGAAATGAAAAAGAACGAAATCCGCGCGCGATTTAGTTGCGCTCGAACCAGTTGCGCTGAAACTGCTGAGTAATCGAGTGCCTGTGTGTAAATTTAACACTTCCTTCTGTGTGATATATTGTGAAATTGGTAGTCGATAATCAATGTTTCAATCAATCATAATTACGCGTGTTTAATGGACAAGTGAAAGGTGGATTAGTCAGAGAAATGTTCCCACCTCTTTCGTTCTAATGCGACCGATGCTTACGATGAACGTTTCCTGCTTTATTTCTGGAAAATTGTTATATATCCCGTATTCGGATATGTATTTTGGGGGGGAAATTTATTTTGCAGAATGAAATTTTCGTTCCTTGTTTCAACATGTGTATATCGTGGAAAGAATCACGAGTTTCGCGAGAACCATGAAATCCTGTATGAAATTACAAGAGCTGTTCATCTCGCAAATCTCTTGTCTCGCAAATCAATAATCCAACGTTTATCTTTTTTCTTTCAGAAATATCTTTTCCACAATTTTTTGTCGTATATATTTCATTAATTTTCCAACAAACAACGCACGCCGTGAAAATACCAGATGATTGTTAACAAATCATCACGTTAAAATCGTGAATTTGTGAACTTCTATGCGTGAAATTCTATATGTCGTTCTTTATAAATCTTCTTTTAAATGTTGGCCGCCCTTGCGTCAGAAACGACCTCAAACGTTTTTTAATCGAAACGATTCGATCAATTTCTCCCTGACGCAAAACAACTCGCATCGACATCGTCGATCGTTCGACGTACTCCCGATCTGCTGTTAGTATTTTAACGCGACAGAGCGAGCAAGAACGATGTGAAAATGCTCGAACTGTCTCCATAAAGCTGTCTAATCTCGCAAAAATCGAGCTATGATACCGTTAGAATAATCGACGTTCACAGACAAAAATATTTCCAAACTGTCATCGCGCAGTGTGAAGAAAGCGCGGCTACGGTTCGTTGGAAGAGAAAGAAAAAGAAAAAAAAAGAAAGAAAGAAAGAAACGAATTGCATTCAGTGTAGTACACGCGAGAGTCCACTATGTTTTCTGCGGCACGATGACGACCACTCAACTTTCCCAACCTGGGTTTAAGCGTCAATTCTTCCCGAGCCTAAAAACCGTCCGCGGACAGCCAACACCATAGATAGATGTCTAGCAACGTACACGTCCGCCTCGCGATGGGTTCCCAGTAACCGCGAGGTCAACACTCACATCGGGACATGTTTGGTCGATGAGAAAACCGGGCAAGAGGAAAGAAACTTAATGACGGAAGGATCTTGGCCGAACGCGTTTACGTTCGCCACGTACATACATACACCTGGCACATACCGTCGTTTTCTTTCCATTCGCGAAACGAATTCCCACCCGATAGGAAAAAAGGATCTACCGCTTCGATGAGATGCGAATGCATGCAGATTCATACGTTCGAGCATGCAGCGCGCAATTGCGTGGAAACGCTGTCGAATCACGGAAACAGAGCGTAGGATGTAACGTTGACGATTAAAGCATAAAATTTCCATCAGAGAGATGAAAAAAGAGACAGAAAACTTTTATAATGTAACAGAGTTACATTACCAAGTGTATCATGCAACGCAAGCTTCTATTGTGTATTATTTAATTATTTACTGTGTATTATTCAATTGTTTATCTTGCGAATCTCTAAAAACATATTGCTTTAATTTATATAATTTTTTTTTACAAACTTTTAACACCACATTGATAGTTCTAGTGTTAAGAAATTGATTGTTCGTTGTTACTGTAGTTGATTTACGTTGTGCATGAAATTCAATGTTTCCTTTTCCGTATGTCATTCACTCGACGTAATATTGAAAGTTCCTTTTCTGAGCCGAGGTATAACTTTTAAAATAAATATTGTAAATGATCACTGATTCGCAGAATCCGGCAGCTATAAAAGTTCAGGAAGGAAATCTCTCTATAGAAATTGCCTCTAAATTTTCGCGATGTGGTTGCAGAATAACAACGAAGTCCACTTCAACGAAGGTTCCATCTCACGTCGCGGGGCGAGAAAAATCAATCAGCTTATAGCGTTTATTTATCGCGTGGAATAAGTCCGTCGAAGTCCATCGGCAGAAATCACGCGACTACGCGAGAGAATTAAGTGTCGAGATAATGAGCATGAATGACCCGGCTGTTAGCCAGGTATTTGGTTACCCCGGCCTCGGAGAACATAGGTCAGCATCGTCGTCAGCGATTTTAGGGCGACCCGGCCATACGAAGATGTCGCTGAATCACGCGAAAACCACCTCGTGCGGCGACGTTCGTAAATCAATTTGCTCCCCGGTGTTTTGCTCGTGATTTCATCGTGGCATGATAAAAAAGATTCCAGAGAAATATGTGCTTAGATATTATTCTCCGAATTATGAAATATGTAAGGAAACGTGTGAATCTTGATGGAGTAAAAAATTTTAATAAATAATACTATTATACGACGGAACGTGAGAAATGATTTGCTTGTCACTGATGTTAACACATTCGCGAAGTAGTTCTACGTCATTT
The DNA here is from genome assembly GCF_011392965.1 of Frieseomelitta varia. Lineage (NCBI taxonomy): Eukaryota > Metazoa > Arthropoda > Insecta > Hymenoptera > Apidae > Frieseomelitta > Frieseomelitta varia. The sequence continues at coordinate 917,478 of NW_025110014.1, read as the reverse complement.
CAAATTCTTTACCTCTAACGTAAAATGCCTCTAACGTAATTCAAAATTGGCGCTCCTGCTAGCTAAGGCTTATACAGGTTAGTTATACAGTTATGAATAACTTTTCATTAGACGCACAATTTAAAAGTTATTTCGGGCGTGCAAGTTACATGAATTACCCTGTATATCATGGCTGACTACAATTTTCATTTATATATATATATATATAATATATATAATATATATATATAAATAAATAATAAATATACGAACATTCAGTAAATACGCGAATAATGGCAATTATCCGAACTATAACAATATCGCTGAATATAGTTAACATAGTATCAAGTTAGCAAAGCGAGTGTAATAACATTTATATAGTAAGAAATTGATTATTCATCATTCGTTTCTCATCAAAATTATCAGTATCTTCGTTTCAAATTTTTATTAGGTCACATAGTTTCATCGCACATTAATCATTTAAAAGAAACTCTTATTATGAAAGAAGGAGGTAATTTTCTGAACAACGTTTACGCGGATGCGTTTCTTTCGGAAATTATATCAGCTGTTCAGCCAAACGTCTCGTCCTACGATCGAGAATGTGTTAATTAATCAAGGAATAAATAGAGTTTCGGCAAACTTGGCGTTTCTCCAGATTTTCGTCATAATACTTCGTTTAATCCTTCGAAAGAACTCAACATTTTTCAAGACAAGGTTTTCCATAAATAGCGAACACTTTTAAAGTTTTTCCACGGACTTGACGAAGTAGTTACCGTCTCTTCGCCTTCTGTTTTTCCTTTCATTTTCCTCTCACCTTAATAGACGGCCACAGGTCAAAAGATTGACCAATCAGACTAATAAAATGGCCATAAACTGTTGGTTCAGGTCGAAAGGAATCGAACATCCGCGATATTCAAGACGTTAATTCGGCGTAAAATTTTTAATTTGTAATAAAAGTAGATTTGTAATTGTGATCAAACATCCGAAGAGTGCTAAATAATTAGTACTACAACGTTGAAAAAATTAATCTATCACTAATATTAATAGGACACATTCGCAAATTCTGGGCAAAAATAGAACTTCAACTTACATATATATTATACTACGAATTAAAAAAATTTGTGTCGAATTAAATCTTAAAAATATCGCAGCAACTCAGCTCAATCTATTCGATTTTTTTTCGAAGAAGCCGAGTCAGGCTATCCAAATAATCGTGTGCGCTCGAGTATGCTCGATGGTTTTCAACCTGATCTGATTGCTCCGATTCTGATCTGACTGTAAATTTCGAATACGACACCTTGATACTGAAATCGCCAATATGAATTACCCGATTGACTTATAACTTTCACAATGTTGGCTAGAAGAATTCTCCCACTAACTTTAACCTAAAACTCGAACAGTAAAAAGAGATAGATAACGTACAATCGTATAAAGCCCTAAAAGCAAGGAAATATTCAACAAATTTGAAACGAGACAGTACCGACCACTCAAGTAACCCGACAATCACCAAGCAGTCGTTCCAACTCATATTTCCTATCTAATCTCTCACTCTCAACACGAAGCACAGAAATCACGCCATTAAAGATCTCTCGGGTGCAACAGTCGATGTAAGGTGGCAACGAAAGGTCCTGTTTCCTACGTGGCATCAGCATCCGATCTCCGACGATGAGAAAAGAGCAACACGGCCGAGAGCAACGGCAGCTTTTGCGCAATTTCCCCGTGGCCGACGCTGGTGTAAGCGGCGACGTTAATAAGGTGTTAGCCGGAGCTCGCGCATAACCGAGGAACACGGAGCATAGGATACGACGTTGCAACAAAGCGACGGTGACGGGTGCAGACGAGCCATATCCGGGACGTCGGCCAATAAAATTAATCGCTTTTGCTACATCGCCTGAATAATTTATGCTCGCTGCCGTGTCTAGGAATTGGCCGATCATCGTTCGGGACGTCGTCCGTGGCGTTTCGCTTGCGACATACACGGTCTTCACGGAGCATCGAGGCCTCATTTGTATTCGTCTGCGCCACGAAAAAAAAAAAAAAATCATTTAGCCCACGACTCGATTGCTTTCCCTTTTTATCTCTTTTTTATTTTTCTTTATTTTCTTTTTTTTTATTTCTTTCTCTTTCGAATGACGACTTCAAGAATGGACTAATGACTTAGATTGAGGAAATATTGGAAGAATAAGATTTCTGAATTTTAATATGCCGTATTTGTGTTCATCTGTACCATTAAAAAGTGATCAAGCCCACGACTTCAAGAATAGATCAGTGACTTAGATTGAGGGATGAGAATTTGAAAAATAAAGTTTCTGAATTTTAATGTCATATTTGTATTCGTCTACACCACGAAAAATCATCTAATTCACGATTCGATTGCTTTCGCTTTTTTTCTTTCTTTTTTTTTGAATAACGACTTCAAGAATAGACCAATTTCCACTTAGATTAAGGAGAATAGGATGTCTGAATTTTAATATGTTGTATTTGAAAGTTGGAGAACGACTAAGAAGAGTATAATAACGAATTGAGAATTTAAGAATTTGACAATGAAGAGTGAAAAAGGAAAATAAGATTTATATTATCTACTTTAAAAACGCTATTGGTTTGACTATTGCATGAAGTTGCCTAGGACTACTTAAGCAATAAGTACGAGTTTGGATTGCCATTTCTGCAGATCAATCACTTCAAGATAGTATTTTTTTTTTCACTCTGAAATGTCACGATGGCTGCGTGCCGTTGGCTCGTAAAAGCTGTCTACGTGCCAATTGGAAGTTGCTTCCGTTTTCGTTGCAACAATGCTCACTTCGGTCGTGATATGCATTATTCAACATATCAGGGAAACCAAGTTTCAGGACTTGAAGAAATCCTACGTGAAAGATTTCTCTTTCTGGTGTTTCTTTATACATTATTGAACTGAAGATATAAAAAGATTACGTTCGTTGTACTTGGTAAAAACAAGTGATCAACGTTAGTTTCCCAAAACGTTGATTATTCTTTTAATAAACGAACGATACGATGATACGTTCAAGTACTTCAAGTACAAATTTTGGTTTCAGAAAGGAAATATCTCCTCATTTTTACAATCGACAAAGAAACAAGTCGAAATGTGCATTACACACGCAGCTATCTCGAAAGCGATCGCACTTCACCTTCCAGTTATTACTTTACGTAAATATAAATTCCATTCCAATAGCAAAATGAATACCACCGCATAACCTATTCTCTAACCTTCGACCACAACTACACTCCACTTTTGCGGATCGAAATTTTCGTACAACAACATCTCCTGATTCTCCACAGTTGCAATTCAAACGACGAGGTATCCAACGTTAACAACGTTTCAGCGATTTCGCGTTTAACGATTCGCAGATTCCATCGGAAATCTCAAGCGAGATATTTACGTCGAATGGCTGGCACCTGGGTCATCCAGGTTCGTAAACACACTGCCAACTGCTCGTAGGCCGAGCAACTGAGCGTAAAATAAAAATTCAATTAAAACGATGGGACAATCTTAGCGGTACCGCGACCTTTTTTCGGCCAACCGACGCCGAACGTTTCCTCGTTCGGTCTATCTGATTCCCTCCGTGCTGGTATCATCGACGACGATGGCGTTTCGCTTCGATGGTGCTTCGAATCGAAGCCGAGTATTACAAACACCTGCCGCAATTCACTGTAATCCGCGTACGGTGGTACCGTCTGTTTTCCACGTCATCAGCGTTAACGGACGTTTCGCGGTTAAAGCGCGAAGAGAAACCGGTTTTCCCCTGATTTTAACACGCCTGAGCCCATCTCTCCGCGCTGTGTACACCATTAGCGTGTACGTGCACGTACGTAGGCACGGACACGGAGGATACGGGTCGCGTTTACTTCGCGATCGCGAAGTCAGATGAATTATCGCTACATCAGTGGTGTAATTATAACATTACCGGGATATCTAGCGGCTGGAGCGAGCGCCTAGCGCGTTTAGCGATCGGTAGTAGTGGCCGCTTGTTAAGAGGCCGTCGCGCTTTGATACGAAGTTGATGCGTGTTTAGCCGGTTAACCTTTTCGCAAGTTATGCCACTTTGATGCGTTGGTAGCTTGTTCCACCGCACCGTGGAGGATCGTATTCTCTTCGCCTGTGGTGGTAAACCGAGCCAATGTCTTCATTACTACAAACGAAAATCGCGATCCCGACGCTTCGTTTGTCCTCGATTACTTTCACAAATTTAATTCCGCGCGCGAGACACTCTCAAGATTCTTTATATATGTTTCCTTTCGAGTGTAACAGTGTCAGATAATTGGTACAGAAAGCAAATCTCTTCACTCGGAAAATCTGTCTAAACTTTCTCGGTTCGCGAAATTTTCGAGAAAGTAATATTTCTTTTTGTGATAAGAAACAGCGCTCGAATTTTCTCTCGTAACGAGAATAAAGATTATATTGATCGTAACACTAACTTCCTCTCTTTAATTGCACGAAAGACTAATATTCGAGAGATTCATCAAGATCTCCTGTCGTTGGATTTACTCGTTTCAATGTGACTGCGTAGATAGATTGGAATGATCTCGCGTTTTCTATGCACAACGACATTCCCTACTTGCACAACGACTACACTGTACGTTGATCTATTGCTTTTCCGAAGGAATTACCCTCGTCAGCCTCGGTACACGTAAATTGGAATTAACATAGGAACAAGTCTAACAGCAATCATCCAACGATCCTACAGTGTTTAACGATTAATTGATTAGCAAGTGAGATTTCTTCCTCTCTTCCCTACCTTCCAATGTTCTGAGTCTACCATTCGTTTGCCAAACTCGCAAAACGAGCTTCGCAGTATTTCGTGCGAGGCGATAAATTGTACGACGCTTCACAATGTTGGACAAGAGATAAATTTTATTTGACAATGATACCGCGTGAAGATCTAATCCAATTGCAGGAGATTGTCTCTTCGTCTGATCTATAGAGATTATCAGAAACACGTCCTTAGAAAAATTCGGAAAAGAAAAGTTGCGCGGGCAACGAGCGGCAGGAGAGGAAATACCGAGGTAAGGAAATGGCTCGTGACTGAAAAATGCGTTCAATTTTCCACGAATTCTGTCATTACTTCGAGGTGGAACTCGCCGGAGTGGAGAGCTTTCGCGTGGCCTACGGTAGCCATTACGAACAGGATTAGCCGTTAAAAAGGCGGCGTTTAGCAGCGCACTCATAAATCACGTGGAAGCGACAAGCAATTATAATAACTATTGTCGACTATAGACGCATAAATAAAATAGCAGGACCCCACGGCTAGGTAATGAGGCGTGCGAAACGGGATGCGAACCAGTTTCCCGACTCGTTAATCGCGACACGAGCAAACAGGCAAAGGTACTTTCGTGAAAAAGGTCGTCGTGACCCAACACTCGTCCACTGATATTTTTTAAACATATTTTCAAAGGAGAAACAAAAAATCAGTTAAATACACTTGTTAAGATTGGTCGAAGAGTTACGAGCAATCCTCGAGTAGTACAATTACTCGATTGTTAAAAATATTTATGTAGACAAATGGAACTAATCAGTTAAAGAGATTTATTAAAATAATACTAATAATTACAGGCAACAATTAAATAGTATAATAATGAAGTTCATCGGACCATTTTGTACGAATAGAATTTTACGCAGAAATTTTTGTATAGAGAGAAAAAAACGGAAGAGATCAGTTGAGTAGATTTGTCGAATACGATCAAAGAATTTCGAAATAATCCTCAAGTGCTTATTATATTACGATAAAGGGAAAAATTCTGACAGTGGAATTGTGTTTTGAAACGATCAATTTACAGAAATCTTTTAACTGACGAATGAGATTTAACTGACGTTTCGTAAAATCAATAAATAATACACCAAAGCTTCTTCATCTTTTTCACTTTAATGTCACTGAATTTTACGCTTTAAAATTACATCGGTTGTTCTGACGTTAAGTTTATAAATTTGACTAGTAATTCTCAATTATATTATTCAAAAATTGTCTACTTTTAAGTCCTATCGATCGATTGAAACTTCCTCGATTTCAAAATTCCCAAAAAATACTTGTATAGTATTTTTATACCATGTATAGTCTGACAATGACACGGTTGGATCGCATCGTTCGAAAGCGATAGCCTGGTCGATCGATTAGACGAAATTACTCAGGACCGAGCGCGAAGAATAACACAATTACGATGCAACAGCACGTGTCGTCGAATGTTTGCCAGGGAACCACCTTGTGGAAGGATCGTTGCCCTTGTCGTCAGTCCCCTGTTATATACCGCGAGATTAACGATAACGTGCCACCTAGAGCGCACACAAACCAGCCAAGTTCCCGGAACGGTGCTCCACGTAGAACTTCGTTCCCGGTAAAAACGCATTAATTAGATTTCCACTTAGCTGCCCTTCCTACGCTACGCTATCCAAAGCGAAGCCTCTGAAAGCCTCAAGGTCGTGGATACCTCATCGACGCTGGAATTCGAGACGAGTCTCGAATTTCGAAGCGGAATGAACGCGAGTGGCTAGTTCAAGGAGAAAGAGGTAAAAGGGAAAGGGTGTGGAAAGAGGGTGCGGACGAAGAGAGAAGGGGTGAGCAAGAGCGGATGAAGAATTGGAATAACCGAAAGATCGTAATGACGAGGATTTGCTAATCTTACGCTTCCACAGAGATAAAAAATTGTTTAATTTAATTGGAACATTGTTTGATAATAACCTGAAATATTACTGCATAACGGTTACTAAGATCTAGCGTTTATTTATATTTCGTTTTATACTTTGTTTCGCAATTCTGCAAAAATTGAAATTCTCAATTACACGAAAACTGCTTTCAATTTCCCTGATACTCGGACGCACTCCGCTACTGCGATTTCTGAATTACAAATGAAAGAAAAAAGAACGAGAAAAACTGAGGAGGTAGTAACATCGTCGAAGAGGAGAAGTTGGAATTGCATAAAAGGAAGAAACGAAGATGACGAGGAATGTCGAGAAAACGTGTTGAATAACAGGTTTCGAAATAGACTGAGGCAAAAGAGAGAAGACGAACTGCCAGCAAGGGACAAATGCAATAAAAATATAGAGTAACAAAGAGCAAACGTGAATTGAGAGTAATAAAAGTAAATTGGCGATTCTACTCCTGTGTCGGTGAAGAAGAAAACAGGCGAGAAACATGGAAACGAGAAACAAATAATGAGAAGAAACGAGCAAGGAATATAAAGAGAAGATTGTAAGGGAAGAAGCATAAATTTGCCACCGAAATATAACATGAACGACGAGAGCATGATAGAAGCGTAGAAAAAGAGAAAGATAGAGCGAGTGGCTCAAGTAAAAGCAGATGTAAAAAGGCAAAACCTATTTCTGAGAACGAGTTTACGAGAAGTTGGCTTGAAGTAGCCAAATGTGATCAAAAACAGTAGAAAAGAAATACGGAGCAATCGAAAAGGAACAACGAAAACTTTTAAACCTTCTGTAGATTTTAAATATTTTTTATATTACTCTTTAAATTAATTCTTTTTAGTTGTATCTTTGCAAAGAAAATATAACACGCTATTATTATTATATAATAAAAATATATTATATAAAAATATAATATATTATATGAAATATATTATATAAAAATATATATATATTTATAGGTTGACTGTTACAATAATCATCCTTGAGCGTCGTTTTCATTCTTACAGATATTTTAGAATGATTAAAATGAATATCATCGACAACGAAAGTTTAAACAACGCAAATGGCAAGATAATACTATAAAACTATTTTATACCATATCATGGGGGAAATGAATCAATCTCGCGTGGTAATTAATAATTTATTAAAATATAATGTCGATCCTTCCAAATTTTATTATTCCTTCTATCCCCAATTTTTACTAAAAGTATTAGAACTTCTCGTAGTTCTAAACATAAAATCGTTCGTAACGCTGTTGCGAAACCGTCAACAGTCGAAACGTTCCGTGTAAATTATTCCCCCCAAAAAAAGAGAAAGAGAAAACTGTGGCCGAACGAAACGCGCGGAGAGGCTAAATGATCACGAAAGGCGGCGAAAGGAAGAAGATAAGTCGCGAGAGAATGTAAAAAACGTAGCTCTACGCAAAAATACGCGGGAGGTGAAAGAAGAAAGTAAAAGCGCGGCTGGGGGGGAAAAACGCAACCGAGGGGAGGAAACGAAACAGAAGCGACAGCTTAACATGCACGGCGAAAGAATCAAAAGAAGTAAGAATACAAGAACGAAGTGCTCGAGGGGGAGGAGAAGAAGAAGAAGCGGAGGAAGAAGTAGAAGTGGCAGAACAAAGGCAAGAAAGGGTATAAAATAAACAACATTGACTAACAAGTGGAATAAGAAGTGAAAATACAAGACAACCTACCCGATCGAGGGGAAAAATAAACATCGAGGAGAAGGAGAAAGCTAGTTATCTGAAGCATAGGCTAGTTATCTGACTAAGTGAATAAGAAAGAAGGGAAGAGGGAGACGAGAAACGAGAGATAGAAAGAAGGAGGGAACGGAGGCTAGAGAGAGCGTAAGTGGGGCCAAAAGTACATCGTGCGGCTCGCGGACCGCCATAACCTTTTATCAGTTATCTAATTAGCCGTTGCATTTAATTAGCAACCGGAGGAGAGAGCCGAGAGATAGAACAGGCAGCGTGCGAGACCGACGGTTCTCTGCACGGTCGTACGTAATTTTAATCGGTGCTCACGTCAGATAACGAAGGGTCGACGGATGAACCGACATCCGCCGCGCTTGCAATTAGCCGTGTTTTTATTTATTCGAGAGTATCTGCCTCTTATTGCACCGCGCGCCGACCTCCAGAACCAGACGCCAGAAGAGAGGGCGCTCTCTCTTCTTTGATTTTCAAAGCAACTCTCGCACACAACTCTCTTCTCGTTTGCGAGTGTGTTTCGTTAGATTCGCGAGTTACCACAGAAGTTTCGCGATACGGCTGACTAGTTGAAACTAAAGGGACTGAATTTTCACTAGTTTTTTCCAATTATTCTTCTATTGTCGGAAATATTGTTCAATTGCCAAGAGTTCGCAATTATAATCTCAATTTAAAACTTTCAAATCTGTCGTCTTCACGTTACGACTTATCTCTTAACAAACGAACTAATTCTTACCCCTCGTTTCTTTTCCTTTTTTTAAAGAGGAAAGAATGCAATTAAATTCTTTGAGAAAGAAATTATTCAAGAACTTTGATCTCGATGTAAGAAGTTTCACCGAATGCAAAGACCTTGTCGTTATCATTCCGCGGGCATCGTTCGATTTAGCAACGCGAACACGCGGAAAGAATGGAACGATTCATCGCTCTGGATCACCGCGTCAGAGGCGATTTCTACTCGTTCGAGGCGAAAAGAAAACGGCGTTTGCGTAACAGAACGGTGGACGACTTACCTTCGCCGGATCCTCGATGAAGCCGCCGATGGTCATCACGTGTAGGGTAACCTCGCGCGTATTCTCCAACTCCTCGAGAGTAGAGTAGAGGCCCTCGCTGACGAAATAGGGCTCCGGGCACGTGAGCCTGCAAACGATCGGCAAATTAGATAATGAACAGGAATGCGTCAAGTTGCATCTGTCGATGGCGAAACCATAAGCCATGGCTAAGAGGCTAAACTCTTCTCTACAACCCCGAACGTATGTACGTACGTACTTTGGATAACGTAATTTAACGTTGTGTAAGAAGTCGAGCGAGTTTTCTCCATTAATGCGACGCTGTCAGTCTGTGCCGTTTTGTCGTTTGATGTGAAATCTGTCAGCGTTTGGACTCGATGGAATTGTATGTTGCAGAAAATTGTAATCAGTCATAGCGATAAATAAAGAATAATTTCACATTAAATTTTTGAAAATATAAATACGTGTAGATAGTTGAGAAACAAAAATTTCATAATTTTCTAATTCTACAGTGTGGAAAATTTTAACGACACAATTATAGTTAAATTCACTTACTTATAGTTGATTTCTAGGTATATAAATAAATTTTTAAAATTATTAAGATTATATTTAGTAGGATTAGTAACTAGAAGCTATGTTCACTTGCTCTCTAGTAATTCATTTCTAAAGGATGTTCTCATTTCAGAGAGACCAATCAGAGATACATAAAATAATTGTTGCGATATTATATTCATAGATCTTTAGTCGTTGAAATTGCTATATAACACGGCTTACACGTGAAAGCCTCTAACAGTTTTAGTTTCAAAGTATGAGCTTGTGTGTTAGAAACTAATCCAATTTAACAATGCCTTCTTGAAATAACTATGCTATACATATTGTGTATATCATTTTTTTCAAAATCTACAATTATTTACGTTTTTTTCTCACGACAAATAAGTTTCTGAGATGTTAATTAATCCGAATAATATAAATTTGATAATTTATATTATTCAGTTTAATTTCTGAATTAAATCACTAAAAAAAAAATTACGTTTCTTTCTTGCGACAAATAAATTTCTGAGATACTGGAATACCATTTAATCTGAAATAATATAAATTTGATAAATATATAGAAAATGTAATTGATCAATGTAATTCCTGAATTAAGAATTACAAAAAATACCAAACCGAACGCCAGGAAGAATTGGTAGCTCGTCGAAATCATTCCTACCCATAATTCTGGTACGAAGTTCCATTACATAAAAATTTATGTTCCTCTCTCTCGAAACTGCGGCATTCTTACAAAAGTATATACCCGAGAATATCGATATTATTGCCAAGGAAGAGAAACGTGTGTAGTATCATCATCGCGAAGAGCCAGACAAAAAAAAAAAAAAAAGAAAAAAGAAAAAAGGAAGAAAGAAAAAGAGGGAAGAAGAGAAAGTGTGAAGAGAAAGGGAGGCGAAAGAGGAAGGGCTGGACGTATTCTACTCGGCTTCGTGCACCAGAATGTTCCACAGTTACTCGGCCGTTCGAAATTTTCGAGACTCTTCCGACAGCGGCGAGAATCACCCTCGAAATTGATGTTGCCTAGCCACGCGATCTCTCCGGGCCACTCGAGAAACCAGTGCTCGATATTTCTCGCCTGCTCCATCCCCTTTTTCCGCCACTCGAACAAGACGCTGTGTGTGCGAACATATTTATTACAGCTGCCCGTGACCCCTGCAGCATACTTTATTGGTTACAGCCTCATAAATAGGATGTTTTGTCGAGATTCATCTCGCGTTATGCTCGTTGTTGCTCGCAAAATGACTTAATACCGCAAGATTGATTACGTGTGCAATGTTAGCGAGTGGTAACTATGATCGTACTGAAATTTCAGTACCTTCTCTGGAAATTTTAAGAAACTTTTTTTTTTTTGTTTCTCATTTTGAGTGATAAAGCATCGAGAGCAAACATGAACCGGCCGTATGTTCTTTGGATGTGAATTTGCGCTTTCGCTGTACTAATCGTTTCTTTCCTTCGAATTAAATTTCGATAACACGACGAAATTGAATGTAACACGTTAAATAATTATTTCGACGTTATTATTCTTTGATATTGTTACAAAAATATGAAATCTTATTTTCACAGTGTAGAAACGTTTAACATCACGTATAGAAATATTTACTGCATATGTAAGAATTAGAAATCTCCAATTCCACTGAAATTATATCACGTACGGATTCCTCGTCGAGAGAAGTTTCATTCCTCGCGAAAGCACAAATTAATTCATCTTTGAAATGAATTTTCCAACCTGGGCGACTATCTGTCTCCGGACGAGAGAGAATTTATATATAAATCGTTGCTCTAACGGCGGCTCATTAAAACCTGTGTACCGTAAAGATCAAATCGCGTCCGCTAATTCCGCTAAGTACATTTCCTAATGCGCTCTCATTGGAAAATTTACGGCTGTTAACAAAGGCTCGCGCAGAACGGAGTGGCATTAACAAGCGAGATTGGGCCGCTAAGCCGTTGGAAATTGACCGCTAAAGCGATAAATCAACAAATGCAACGATAATAAATGAAAAAGCGGCGCACACTTTCGCCAAGCCAGTCTTTAAAACACGATCGCCCCGTTTTCAATTATCGGCTACGGAGTTACGCTGCCAGCAAACAAACGCTGCCGGTCTCCTAGTCAGGCGCTTTGGATCCTTTTCAATTAGAAACGGAGTGTGAAAATTAATTACCACCGGCCCGAAACCGGTCCGGCCACGAAATACTCCCACGCGATCTTTACAAGCCACCGCGCCACGGTTCCGTATAATTAACAATTTATACGAAGCAATTCACCGATGGCCTTTCGCGTGGCCACGCAACCGATAGATCCCCAATCGATCCTCCAATCGATCAGCCGCCCACGTGGCTCCACGATGAAATCATACACGCTTTAAATATCAAGATCCACGGACGGACGGTTTTTTTCTTAACGTCGTCGTATTTTTTAAAGATACAATTTGTTTGTTTTTTTCTATTTGTTTGTTTTTTTCTATCAGATGAAATCAGAGTAGGATTTTTATTTTATACGAAAGTGAAATGATTAACACTGGAACTTGTATCAGGGAAATAGGCAAATGTTTTATCTATAAATATAAAAAACTTAATTATTCAAATCTGTGAAAATGTATCGTAAATGTAATTAAAAAGGTCGTGCAAAGGTTATAAAATTTGTCACTTTCACCACTTTGCTAGTTCTAGTTCTAAATCGTCTAATTATAGAATTTAAAAGTTTAAATTGTGCCATTGTTGCAAAGAGTATAAATGAATAAAGAGTATAATGATTAGATCGAGCGTAACGAGCAAATCTAGTTATTCGAAATTAGAAATCTTGGAGGTTGAAAAATTTAGGAATCAAAAAATTTAGATTTAAATTTAGCAAATTTACAAGGATACGAAAACAGAGAAGTCCAAGAATATAAACGGAAGTTTGCATCGGCAACTGAGTAACAAGGCTCAAAGGAAAATTTCAGCGGGCAGATGGGGAAGAATTTGATTAAATAGTAATTATTCCGAGAATTCTTGGACCGTTCATTAAAATCAATCTTTCCGCGTAACGACTTCGACGCCTGTAATTTCCAATGTCCGTAATTGAAATTCGTCCGGTTATCCTGATTCTCGATCGATTTTACAGCGTCGATGAATCTATAATTAAATAGCAAGAAAGCCGAAATTGAAATCACGATTTTTACGGCGGTCATTAATTAAAAAAGTATTAATTACAAAAGAAACAAACCGATCGTAAAATGAGCCCGACAGACGAGGAGAGGATACGATTATTTCTCAAGATATATACGCAATTCTCGAGCACGCTGTTGGAATTAGTTTCGTCGATTGACAAAATTATCGTCGCAGACGTGAACTCGGCGATTTCTGCCCGTTTTCCATTAAAGGCCAGCTGATTGAACGTAACTTCGACTTTGAAAATGAAAATTGTTCGTAATAAATACCGTTTAACCCTTGTCCCCCGGGATTAATTTACAAACGAGCATCGTGATCGCGAAAAACGCAAAGCGCGTACACCACTAACGATCGCACCTCGATGGCTCATTATTTTATTCCTTGCGTTTCCATGAATCATCGCTTCGTTATGGGCTTCGACGTCTGCCAATGAAATCGATTACGCGAAATACGTGTTTCCAATTATATTATTTTCGCGCAACGAGATAATCGGCATGTAGCTTTGACAAGCACATTAGTCAAGATTAAAGTATTCAATTTTCAACGTATCTTCTTTCTCTCTTCTCAACCGTGATACTATTAGATCACCTGATTCTTTCAGTATTTAATTTTCGTTAGGTGTGATTTAAAGAACATTCGAAGAAGATTCTTTTTCCGTAAGTGTTTCAGGAACGATATAAAATTACCAAAAATTGTTACGAGAAATGTTAGATTAGAATGTCAAAGGAAATTTAACATTCACAGACGAATGTTTTTGATTCTAATTCGAAATTATGTAGACACGTTATAGCCAACTAAAAATGTCAAAATTGATGCAATTGATAGTGAAACATGCTGTGGATGTAGCTGTAGTTCTTATTGTATCTTATAAAACATCAAATAAAATGAAGAATCAAAACGATATTCTCCATATCCTCACTTCATGATTATATAAAAAAATTACTAATAAACTAGAGTAAAATATAAAATAAAATAACATTAAATTTATTGAAAAAAAATTACATATATAAAAAATATTAAAATTAAATTTAATATTATACGATAATTTTTCAAATAAACTAAATTTAAATTTATAATGATAATTCTAAAAATTAAAATTATTATAATAATTAATCTATTTGAATAATAATTTATTTCTTTCTAAAAATCCATTACGTAATCCAATCCGTTACTCTCTGATGGGACTTTTGGACATTTACGTATGCTATCACATACAAGTATCACAGGTAAGTAGCTGAACTAGTCCGAATTCCTTCGAGTTCTTATTTATTAAATATTTCAGTATAGTTTCCACGACGGCAATAATAATAACGATAACTGGAAACGAGACAAGACCGTACGATTCAAATGACCACACAAATCTATAATTTATTCGCCGAGATAAAAAGGTTATGTATTGTGAAATAAGCCGTGTGCGTAACGACACTGAAATGGGTAGAGTCTGTGCTTTATTTACTTCGTGCCAATAAAATGGATATGGCAACACCGTGTGTCTATACAGAGTGATCCGTTTGTTGTAAACATTCTCTTTTAAACATAATAAACTTGTATAATTACGAAATAATTTGGGGAAACTGAAGTAGATAACAAGTAACATTAGTAGCAGAAGAATGGCACATTTAAAAAAAAAAAAATTGTTTGAGACCATAGGAACAGTGAAAGCTCTCAAATTTCAACAAGAAATAAACAGAAACAACAGTTTCACAGTGTACTGCTAATTATACGGACTGTCTCATTTATCACCGCTGTTAATTCTCTGAAAATTTGCAAATACCCCCTTTAAAAAAAAAACTCCGCTCGTATCCTTCATAAATACGAGAACAATGCAAGACAGTTATGTGGTATTTCGCGTACGTTATAACGTGATAAACAACTCGAGACTTGGCCAGTTTAATGGCTCGCAATATATATGTATATATATATATACACACGTATATGTAATTTTATAATACCACTGAAACTGAGTAAGAAAATATTAAATTCAGCGGGAGCAGTTGTCACGTGTAATTGCCGCTTGTGCATTTAATTACCCCAAGCAGTTACGAAACCAAAAGACAGCGAAACGAGGCAGTAAAATATTATCCAGTGAAGCAATTAAAGAATCGGCCTGTGAGCTTCCAACAAAGAGAAACGAGATGTCACGTCGTTCAAGAATTAAAAGTTACTGTTCTCCGTCCATTCGATTAAGAATTACGTAACGGATCGATTAAATGAAATTACATCGAGCTTCGTTTGTTCTTACCACTCTTATTATTCTCGTCAATTATTTATAATTTACATATTTAGAACCAGAACTTGTAATTGACACTCATAGTACAAATCTATGACATGGAATAATCTCAATAATGGAATTCCATCGCTGGAAAATGTTTTAAAACGCCAGAAGTTCTTATAATTCGATATAAAGTTGAAAATGAAAGTGAACAAAATACGTGGTTCGAGTAACATCGACGAGCTTCGAATCTCGAGTCTGAAAAGTTTCGATAAATTTTGAGAGCGTTCCCACAAGTTTTGGAAATCTTGAAAGTCTTAATACTATGTTCGAAAGCCTTAAAAAAGTTGACGCTTAAGTTAGTTATAGTATATAGCAAAGAATGTAAATTTCTTTCAATAAAAAAAAAATAAATTTCTTCATACATGTAAGAAATTATGTTGTCAGATTTAAAGATTTAAAGATGAATACGATACTCACTACGGAGTATACAGAATACGAACAAGGCGATTCGATATTACATTTACAAGAGAAATCGAAAATAAAAGTACCATTTAAATTAAGAATTACGTACTTATTAAAATAACATTCACTGAAACACGGATCTTGTTCTCTGACCGATTGGTGGCGCATAATGAGACGACGAATGGATCTAACGACGCTCGTAAACGTACGAAAGCAGAGATAAATAATCATATCAATAAATCACTTTATGTTAATGTCCAGCGAACATGTGTCCCATTTATTAGATGGAGAATCGTAAGGAAAATATTTTCAGTGTGACACGCGCGTTACGTCGAACATTGTCGTTGAACACGCATAATTCTCTGACATTATTATCTTAAGCTATTTTTACAAGCGACAGCGGGACTTTCTTAAAATTTCTTACGAGACAGCCGGGTTACGTTTTCCGTTTTATTAACAGAACGTGTTAATTGTCACAAAGCTTGATGTCCGGAATTAATTAGGCTGAAACGCAACGAACGTATCGTGTTAAAATGTTGTACATGTGTTCGTGGGTGTTTCGGTGGCGTTGGTTTCTAAACGATGACGTGGCCGCCCCGTCTGTTTCGTCGACACGAACTGATGGTGAAATTAGTAGTAACGCGAAAATTTTGAACAAGAATAACTACTGTGTATAAAGAAAAAGATTATCAGTCACTATTTTTTTTTTTTCTTGTTATACTTGAAATTAATTCTTTCTTTAATGATAAGTTGGAGAGACTAATTATTAAAAATAAAAATTTGTAAGTGCTATACTATAATGTTTCAAATACTACAATAGTATCATTAAATGTTCACAATGTGATTATGTATTTACGAGTATTTCTCTATCTGTACACCATTTTTCCAGCGAAATTTCTCCTAATTAAAAACTAGTAAAAGAAGAAAGGAAAAATCAAACACTGTTAAATAAATATGTCACTTTACGAAATTATTTTCACTCCAAAAAGAAGAAAAAGAAAAAGAAAATTCACAATAAAATAATTCCATGTTTCAGGTTTCCAACTTCCAAGCATGTTTTTCTACACGGAAAAATTCGGATCGGTTCTAGCGGCAATTTAGAACACGCGTGAAACTGATTTCCACATACGAGCACCCACACGAGATGGCAGGAAAACATGTGGGCGCCTCTATCAGCCATACCAATGTAAGTACGAACAAACTGCTTTCTCTGACGAAATAACATAAAAATTTCGTGAATCTTGTGAATAGTGGCTTGCTTATCCTGTAACATCTCGAGGCTTTCGAAAAAATTTTCAGCTGTCTCATCTGTCGTTTATCGAATAATTATATAAATTTCACGGTGACAAGAGAACTGACACTGATTCTAATATGATAAAGAATCTAAGCTGTTAAAAAAAAAAAAAATGTCGTATGTTCTATCCTTGTCATGTATAATAGACATTTTTTTAAACAACTCGAAACAGACGACTTCATTTTAATCTCATTTTAAATTCCATTTTAAATTCCAAATTGTTATTTCAACAACATATAAATCGATATGCTGTTTGAAAAAAATCACGTGACTGTGGTAGTGGTTACCATAGATAGTTATGTATTGTGGAATAAATATACATACTGTTTCTATGGAAGGATAAGTGTGGTGAGAGTGTGCATATAATTGTGGTGTGGTGTGATTTGAGTGTTTGATATATTTCATGGCAGAAGAAAGAACGAATGAGAGAGATGTATGCGAGAACAATTGAGAGCGAGCATGGTGACGAGAAACAGTTGTGATCGGGAAGATCCCCAGACGCAAAGCATGAGAGACGTGATAGAGAGTGAATCGATAAGAGTTAAACATTATATGTGTTTCATAATTTATATTAAATCTATCAATAATCAGTGTGTTTGTCATTCGATCCACTAACAGTTACAACGCGTATAAATGTGAGATGTAATTTCAAAGTATTTCGTATAATTTTATATAAATTTATACTTTACAAACACGTAGAAACGACGATTGAACAATTATTCAGAGAATTAGAAAGTCTCGATTATTTACATTGGGTCCACTAAAAGAACGATTAACATAATAATTTGTTTTGAGGAACGCGTCTAAAGAAAGTGAACACACTGTTTTGGAAATATGTAGCTAATTTGGAAACGAATGTGTTTGCGTGACGAATTAATGTAAGATCAGTGCCGCAAATCTTTCCAATGTTGGTGCTTCATAATTTTAATCACAGCTATCTTTCAAATTACGTACCGACAAAATTATCCCAGCTTTTTATAATCCTATACAAATTTTCGTAAATGCCCAAACCCCAAGTTTCGAACATACACAAATAAAAAAAAATTTTTTACATTTCAGACAGATCTAGCGAGTTTTTCGCATACAATACACATTTCACAGTAATTTAAAAATAATTTAAAAAATTTAACTTTAAACGAAAAAGAAAGACTCAGTAACAAGCGTATAATTGTTTCGTGCGTTTTTTATTCAAATAATTGAGTTACTATGGAATTTTTATTTATTTTTTACATATAAAGAGAACAGGGGTTCCGAAATCTGATTATATCATAATTCAATAATGTATTTCTGTTCACATGCAGTTGTGTTTTTCTTGCCAAAAGAAAGGAGGGAAAAAAATTTCATGATTTCACAAAACGAAAAAATTACATTAAACCCAAACGTCACAGCGCGATGCGTGAAATCACGAAACGTTGAAAAATACACGAAGCTAAATAAAAATCGTCTTCAGAAACAAACATCACGATCGCCAAACGGCACAAACGCCAAATATTCTTAATCTTGTATTGCGTAAGCCATCATTCGAATTCTCTGGTCGCTCAACTACTGGATAAAACAGACTATGCCCGTAGATTAAAAAGATTTTATCTTCTCAAACTGTACATTCGCTCACACAAATCAAACATTCTGTAACAATAAATTACACTTCCATGCCATTCTATCACGTCGTCCTAATTATTTATATTTCTCTCAGGAGAAATGTACGCCCTTAAATAAAAAAAAAAAAAAAAAAGAATCCTATGTCCAAGGATCGTTACATCAAATGCAGATATCAAATCAGCACGTACGTGACTTTTCGGGAAAGCAAAGATCACGGGCTCCGTGCACTTTGCACGCAGCTGTGTCTGCACGTTTCGAGTTAAACGAACTTTTGCCCGTTGCGCGCTCGTTACCATTAATCTTCGGCCGCTCGCCGCGAAAGAACGGGCCCTGCTTCCCGATAATTCGTTAATCGTCGCTTAATTACCCGGTCGATCGGCTTAACGATTCACGCGTGCGCGACTGGGCCCTTTCGACCAAACGAAATCACCACCGAGTGGCCCACGTGCCACGGCTAATTACGAAATCGATTCGCGTTCACCTCTTTATCAATCTTTCCTTCTCCTTTCGTCTTTGACTCGCGCGATACACACTCTCTCCGTTTCACTGATTTTCATCTTCCTTTTTTTCGTTTGCTTGAGATACTTTTGCTGGAGGAGATGATTGAAAAGAGGTCGACGTGCGTAATTGATGGTGTTTTAAAAGGAGAGGTGGAGAAATTTTAAGAGGTGAACGTGAATTGTATAGGTTGATACATTGGATGGAAATTTTCTGTGGAATCTGTTTAATAAACAGAAATATTTGTAAAAGAAATATTTGTAAATTGCTCAGAAGAAGAATAATAATATCTCAACCGATACTGAACGTGTTTTATTTGTCAATTGAGCCTCAACTGCAACAAGTTGGCTTTCAGATAGTCATAACGCTTCTAGATTAATGCATTCCAAGATATTTTACTTTATTTTACTGTATTTTATACGACACGCGAAAGCAAGTAATTGATTGTGTAATGCTATCAAAGTTGTTAGAGTGATAAATGATTCAACAATACAAACTGAGGGTTAAATATCGCAACCACTGTCTATCAAACTCGTTAATTAAATATCGTGTTTCCTCATCATGTAAATTAATATACTTTGTTGTATAAATCAATTCCAGTGTAATTATCTGCCGACTTAATTGCGGTCTGCTGTTTCATATAGCTAACGGATGATTTTAATGCAACCACTTTAGAAATTAGCTGTCACTTTAAAACTCACGGTCCTGTTTTGCATCGCGACTTAACGTGTTTTCTACGCAGAGAGGGCCCTATCGTGATTGACATTAAACGAAATATTGAAACGTCGATAACAAATCCCCAGTCATGCTTGTTAACTTGTCAACTGGAAAAGCCAGGTTCACTCGTCACTCGTTACGACGCAGCAATTTATCTACTGGGAGATCTGTCTGTCCTGATTATAAGTTTCTAATTCTTCGATTAAAGAATGCCTCAATATGCGCTGCAGCCAAGTAAGACGATTCGCCTATGCGATTAACTATCCAGCAATGTGGCATTGCGCTTTCGATGTTTCACATATTTCTAAAATAAATGTCAGAGTGTTTACAGTAATCACGCACAGCTAGAACATCTTCAGATAATAGAAAAAAGTTTAACACTAGAACTACCAAAGTGATCAAAATGACTAATTTATAATTTCCTATGGAAATTTCACATATTTACAGCAGTGTATTTTATACTCGAGTGACTTTTAATAAAATATAACAATAGAAGCATGTGTATCATTTATATTGAATTATTAACCTTTTCTTGTTACCTTGCGCTTGAATTTCTTTGCTATAAATATTATACTTTCTCGTCGGTGGTTCTAGTATTAAAAACCTATGAGAAATAGAATGAAATGGAATAAGGGGTAAAAAAATTTATCAATCGTATTAAAATTCCAATAAACTTAAATTTGAGTCGAATATTCGTCACTCGTCGGAAGCACTAATGTGAAATTTATCTGACGTCTCTTGTCGTGTGGCATGCGTGTGCCAGTGACCAGGCATTTAAAACATCACGCTAGTCAGAAGCCGCGATGCGGGCAGTATTATGGAATCAATTTGCTAAATGGACAGGGCAGAGGGCGAGGATAGAGCAGAAAAACGAGAAACGACCGACCGGTGGCAGGGAAGGTCGAGGGAAAGACGCGAAGAAACGCAAAATAGGCAGGACACATGGGGGAGGGAGGCCACGAGGGAGTCAACACGTGGCCGCACCCTGATTTCACGCATGCGACGACTCGTGCAGAGGAGGAAACCGAATGGTGGAGTTATTTTGCCTCCTCTGACCGCGCGTGCACACGTGAAACACGCTGCGGTCACGACTGATTCATAGGCTCTCCGGCGTCACCCTAATCCTGCTCGAACGTTTTATTAACACGACGATGACCCTCTAAATAGTGTTACATTAGCTCGCGAAATGGTTCAAACGTCCATCGTAGAAAATCTATATTGCGTGCTGTGTAAAACGCAAAATTTCGAAACTTCGTTTGCATTGTGATAAAGCATTGTAAAACGCATGTTGAAAAATTTGATGATGAAAACTCTGATGATGAAAAATTTATATGAGAATTTGTAACTATTGCAAAATTGGTATATTTAGATATAAAAGGTTCGTATAATATAAGTATAGTATTATAATATAATATTATATTATTTTATAATTAATATTATATTATAATATAATATAAATAATCTCACTGTGCGTATATTGAAATTTATTAAATAGCTGCACTTTTTGATTTCTATACATCTATACTTTTGGATAACTGAATGTTTACAATGAAATTTCAAAATTATATGCGTGACACGCATAGTATATTCATAAAAGGTGCCAACGAGGGTTCTCTTCTTTTTCTTTTCGAGGACATAACTGAAGTTGTCGGCACTTGGGAAGGAAGCTGAGTGTTTGCGGTTATGCGAAGTTTATTTGGTTAGTCCGCGGATGGTGCGTTTCAACGTAGAATATTGGCACTCTTTTTTTTTTTCTGAAGTAGCGAACGTATTTTTTTCGGAACATCGAACGTATGATAAATGACAGAAATGTGCATATTGGTAAAAATTTCAAAGCAAGTAGAAGGTGCGAATACACACATTCGCGCAATTCAAGAGAGAACATGCTTGTTCGCTCGTTACGTACCGTGACATATGTCCAAATATTTAGCACATTTATACCCTGCGAAACACCAATTAAGGTGATTACATTCAGATAGAAGAAAAGGCATGCATGCGACTGGATTGTTCAAAGTAATTAATTAGTCTATCGACATACCGTATCAGGTCCGAGTACTATTTATAACCACTACGCATATCAGAAACCTGATTTATTATATCCCAGTGAAACGAGTAATCATACCAACTTCTAAATCTAGATATTATCTGATACTTTACTTCATAATCACTACCATAAATGTCAAATATTCAAGAATAATTACTGCCGCATGAACTTCGACCAACGGAATCATCAGATTATTAGAATGTAAATTAAATGAAAAGAGGAAACCAAAGATTAGAAGATAAAAATAAAAGCTGAAACGATCTTCTCCAACACGAAAAAATGTAATATTGCTCCGTCCGTATGAAAAATATGTCAGAATCAAAATTAGTACAATCAAAATTCTACTTCAAAACTATCTTCACCACCAGTTTATCCTGAATTCACTAAGCGTTTTATTCTGTTTATTTCGAGAATGTGCACTAGTGTGCTTAATTATTTCTAGGCGACGACGAGCATACTCGACGAAAACACAGTAAATATAATTGCTGTAAGATTAAGCTAAATTATAAATTGAAATATTTTTAATTTCATTGGTTTTATTTTTTTGTTCTGTTGCTGTCCTTGAAATATTCTAAAATGTGCTAAAATTACAAATATATATATATATATATATATAAGTTTTTTACCTAAATTTTACAATAAATAGCAAAAGCGAATTTCTCTTTCTACACGACGAGTATACTCGACATAAACGCTTAAGAGGTTAATTTTCCCATTCGATCGAGAGATTTTCCTCTGTGATTTAATCACGCACCGGTGATAATTTCGTTATTAAAGTGAGGAGGACGAGCCATAGTAACCCAATTAGTTATCTCGATCGTCTACCAAGCAAAGCTTAAGACTCCATTATTCCCACCCAGACAACCGTGTAACCAATTCGTTTCCTCTCTACCTGGCTTTCTGCGTGTTCGTACGCCCGCTAATTGTCCACGTACATTGTTCTACGCGCAAAATCATGCACGCACACGCGTAAACGTAATACCCGTCGGCTAAGAAGCCAGCTGGTATTAGGTGGTAAACGCCCCGAGTGTCTACCGGGTGGTCCACGAGACGGATCTCGTAAAGCGAAATGTTAAGCTCTCGATCTTCCTGGACGATCGATCATTTTAGATTGCATCACGAGGTGGTGTGTGATGCAATCTATCGTCTGGAGAACGACAGTCACGTGCAGCCAACTAGCCGGGGAATTTCGCTTCGTTGGAATGAACTCTTCTCTTGTCACCGACCGATTTGATTGGAGGTAATCTCATTATCATGCTTGCGCAAAGATTGTCCACGCGAGAAGATTGTGTCTATGTTGGCTGTCACGGACGTAGATACTTTATGTTTATGTCTATTCGTGGTGACTTTTTGGTCGTTTTAGTTTATCGTTTCTCGATATTTTAAACGAGGAGGTAAATCAACACTAAAACCACCGATAACTAGAGTATATTCTTTGTAGAGAATATAAAAAAATTAAAGTGCAAGGTAGAAGAAAAAGTTACGAATGAACAACAAACGTCTATTAATACATTTTATTAAAAATCACTCGAATAACTGAAATTTCCATAGAGAATTATAAAATTGGCCACTTTTATAGTTCCAGAGGGTGACTTTAACAATAATTTCAGAAGCAATAACATTATATAAACTTATTATATATCACATCTACTTATTATATATTACATCAAAAGATTGGTACTCTACAGTGTCAGAGCAAAATGTATCACTTGCTCTTGATAAAAATACAGTATTATTGATGAAATATTGAATACAGTAATATTGAAAAAAATACAGTAAAGAAGCACTGACTTTTGTTTTAAATGCCTAATTAGTTCACATGCACGTCACGGTAAAATTCAACTGAATTCACTGAACCTTGTCCAACGATTTTGTTACACCTATTTCCACGACACTCTGTAGAAGATAGCATGCCGTATCGCGAGTTTATACAACTCGCAACGATTTCTCGATGGCAATACAAATCGCCTGATTAGCCGGACACACCGTTGTCGATTCACGTCAGCTTCGATGTTAATCGATCGATAAAAATATTCGTCCGCGGCGCGTCGCCTTCAATCCACAGCCACTTGACCGACACATACTCCCAGCCATTTTGAGATCGAACGATTCTTTTCCTCCTCTGGCCACGAAACTTTCAACGTTCTCGTTAAACAAACATGACGCGCGTTAAGCTGCGAATTAGCATTTTTATTATGCCTCGCAGCCTCTCATTGGGCTTTATTGCTCCTTGGCCGAGTACATCCTGCTATCCTTGAGTAAACTTTAGTTTTCGAAAAAAAAAAAAAAGAAGCAAAAGAACCGTACGATGCGAAAGAACAGCGAACGTACGATAACGCAGAGTCGCTGAAGACGTATGTAGTACGTATGCGTGAAATTGAACGTAATCAGTTATGACGAAGTTAGAAAAAAAAAAAAAAAAGATAGTAGAGATAATAATTGACAACTTAAGGATTTAATTTAATATTGTTAATTGGAGGTGCATAAATTTTATCAAAGCACGAGAAAGTAGACACAGGAGAGAAATTAATTTGTAGAAATATTTGATAATAAAAATTGCTTCTTCTTTTAGCGAAATGTTATAATTTGAAATAAAAGTTGACTGTATGTCTGTGAGATTGTTTGATATTTGTAACAACTTTATCCGGAAGCGAAACTCGATCGATTCGTTCGTTCAGTGATGATTAAGCTTCAAGTAGAGATTTGACAGTTTATCTAAAATTGCAGTCAATTTTGCGAGTGGAATACGCTAAAGTAAAGTTACTCACGAGTTCAGAGCCATGAGAGCCTATATTTTACGTGATTACAAGCTCCAATAATTTGAATAACAAGGAAACACTTAGTTCCATTTGAAGCTCATTAATCAATCGTAAAGCCTGAGGAACGATAATTTCAAAGAAAATGATCCCGCTATCGTTATGTTTATCATCTCGAGTACACGATCGGGGGAACGATAAAAAAAACATAAACGAGAAGAAAGAAGCGGGGAATGAGGTAAAGGAAGAAAAACGAGATGAAAAGCCACGAAAAATGCCTACGGGAGTAATAAAGTCGATGCAACGCTATCGCAAGAGAATCGTTTAACTGCATTATTAAACTTTATCTCTCTGTATCATAATTACAGCGTTAATTTAAATACATCCGCAACATTTAATTCAGAGTCTTTATCTTTAACAAGACACTTTGCCGATCGTCCTTAAAAGTACTTGTAACATACTTAATTTAAATTTAATCTCAGGCAAACCGAATATTTTTCACGGTTTTCATTAACGAAATGAGGAAACAGTTAAATTTTACATTTTCTTATTTTCCACATTAGGAACTTTTTCAAACTCAAAAACACGTCATGTTTATCGTAATTCCGCTACTGTTGTTAGGACTCCAGTCTCAGAATTCCACCAACTACAAAATAATTTTGGATTTCGAAGATAAAATTAAACCGATGTCCTTCATAACTTCGACAAACAACAGTGAGTCCAAACGCCTGATAATCTTTCAAATTTCAACATCCCCGCGGAGAAATTTGCAAAGAAATTTGCTTCGGTATTATTCCAAATCTTCCAATTAGCAACTCCTCTAAGCAAGTACGAACTTACTCGTGGCAATCGTGAAACTCGACGAAACTTCAAGCTGATCTAAAAATGAGCATTTACATAGAAATGTCTCGCCGTGTAGCGTACAGAGACAACCGTAACAGCGAGCGTTTACAAATTAACTTGCAAATGGTCGGTCGGTCGATCAAGTGGCTGGAAAAGCTTGGCCGTAAGTTTCGCCAATGGTGGCACCGACTTGAATGGATAATTGCGTTCTGCCCGGTGGAAAACTTGTTATTCAAAGGAAAAACAAGCCGGCTATTCCTGGCCTGGTGGATAGCTGGCAATTAACGCAAAAGCAAACAGCCAGGAAATTACGTTTCTACGGCGGTGCCTTTATCGTTCACGACCGCGCGAGTCCGAGAGGATTTTCCAGCGATTAGCCGTCGTGTGGAACGGGCCATGATGATTACAATCGAAAAGTCCTGTCGTTAATTCAATTAACGACCGTTAATCATCGACACGGCTCGTATACGCTCGAAATTTTCACGCAACTCCGTCGACTTATATGGCACGCTGGCTGAAAAGAAGTATTCGAACGCCCGCCATTAAAAGTACCATAAATGTACATAACGTATTGCGCGCGTCGTGTGAAACTTCGTTTTGAGATTTCATTGGCATGGCAATGACAAACAAGCTGAGTCATGAAAATCAACACGTAGACGTGTATAAAAATGACAAAACATTTATTGCAAACGTGTATTTGACGAAACATCGCTGCAGAGCATAAATGGTCATAAACGAGGAGCGAGTTTTAAATATACTATAGTTTCATTAAAACAGATTGGTTGATGCAAACGTGACATAATGGAAAGTAAGAAATCGAAAGTTTCCCGTGACGAGTGTCGGAATATTTTCACAAACTTAGTTTAAATAATCGTCACAGTTAAAAAAAAAAAAAAAAAAAAAAAAAAAATATGGCCCAACTGAAAATTTCTGAAGACCCAAGGGAAATTGACTTCGAAATCGAAATCAAAGCTGGAGCAACGTAAAATTAACCTCCTCGCGATCGGTCGTCCCTTTCTAAAACAGCCGTTCGCCGCTAATGTAAAATGCATCGTCTTCGTCGACCGGTGTTACACGCGAGATCGCGATTGCGTCGGTGCTCCGCCGCGACCTGGCCATTGGCAACGTAACGAGTGTCATTAAGCGACGTCCACTTAATTCAATTATTATCATACGCGCGTTGCATGCTCTCTGCCCCTCTCTCCTTTCTTTTTCCCTTCTTTCCATTCGTCCGGTTCACCGCGCGTGATAACCGCGCGCGTTCCGCAATCGTGATTAGAGCCCCGCACGGACTGACTAATGCAGCGGCCCGGTGAATTATTCTATTAGAGCGAAGGCGCATTAGAGGGCCGCCGAGATGGACTTTTCTAGGTTCAGCAGCGACTAATAGGACGCCCATTAGCCACGCGGCACGGCCGGCCATAAACAAGCCTACGAGGCAAGGAGACGATAATGTTCGCGAGGGTGTTACGCGGGTACAACGGTAATTCGCGTTTCGTCCGACTTGCACGTGTGACCGTCGCACCGTGCCAAACCTTATTAGCCCTTTCGCCGGCCCGTTCTAGCCTTGCACACGAGCTACCAGGGTGTGCCTGTTATGGTTTTCGATCTGCAGTGGACATTCCACCGGCAGTCTCTGGCAAACACCGCAGGATGTTGAAACAGTTCATTGGTTTCTGCGCTCGTTTCATATCGTTGCTTAATATTTCGATGGTAGGGGGATTGATCGTGTTTGGAAATTTATTCTGCGATTTTGCGATCAGAATCTTGCTAGACTAATTTTTCTGCACGCGTGATATTTCTGCTTCTGTCGTGGAAAATTTTTTTCATCATTGCAGAGAAGAATATCTATCGAGATTGGAATAATTCTAACAGTAAATGGTGAAATGTATGAAGAAAAGCTGACGTTCTGTATCGTGTCAAAAAACTTTCTCCTATTTCTTTCATTTCTCTAATACAGGTCGTCGATAGTTTTAATTTTCTCACAGGCAATTTTTCTTCATATAAGATGTAATATTATATTCGCATAATATTTCTGTTTCTGTTTCTATCATTCCTTTTTATCATACAGAAGAATATCTAGAGAATAATGTTAAGAATAATTTTAAGTGTTGGCAAAAACTTTTTCCTACTTCTTTCATTTCACTGATACAAGTCGTCGACGGTTTTAATATAACAGGCGCTTGCTCAGAGCGTGTAAATTATAAAACTTAACTATAATGAACGGTTGCATAAATTATACTCGTTAAAAGGCGAAAGTATCGAGCGTACAACAATAATTCGCTCGACTTTGACATTAACAGGTTATAACGGGTACCCGGAGGCTGATCGTGACCTTTGCTCCATCCTATTGCTGTGTCGCCCCGTTCACACCGATACCGCGATATTTTTGCAGAGAAATAAAAGTGCCCTTCCCTTGGAAAGCAAATTTGCAAGACAGCTTTCAGTAAACAGGTTAAAGAACAAATTAATGACTCTCGCAGCTCAAATTACAAGAATCTACCGATCGATGAATGAAAAAAAATAATGGCTGAACCAATCTCCTTTCGTTTCAAAAAACATCAAAGCAGATGCGAGCTACAGGGCGTAGAAACGAAACAAAAGTTTGCAAGTATAAAGCACTTGCGCGTGCAATTTACAAAACAGAACAATAAAAATTCTGTGCAACAGTGACTGTTTGATTCTTGACTTCTCATAAGAGTTATACATAGACAAATTTCCACAGATACATAAACAGACGAGAAATCATACGAAAAAAATTTTTTAAAACTCTGTAGTATTGTATACACGTGTTTTGCACGTATTTCTGTATCTTAAATAAATAACACAATCCACAGAGATCGAGATCGCCATTAAATCTCCAGGAGAGCAACCCCCTCGTTAGAGCATCAACCATAACCACTCATCGCAAACTAGAACGTCATCCCGAAGCATGTCAGAGCAAGAACCCGCCAGAAGGATTAATCCTGCCCGTTAAACGGCTCACTTCGCCCGATAAAAACCGAGCGACTTTAATAACTTAATTTACACCTAGCGTGATCGTTCTCGCAGCGAGCTCTTTTGCGGCAGGAACGCAGGGGTGGTTGATAGCGGTGGAAGTCAGCGGCTGCCACTTGCCTAAAAACGCTACGAGCGAGTCTGTTGCTTCTTTCTGTGCGACTCGAGAAGGAAAAAAGAAAGAAAAAAAGAAGGAAAGAAGGAAATCTCGCGTCGCGGCGAGTAAATTGCGAGTAATCACGCTGCTGGATACCTGGAAGTGCAACCGACAAGAAGAGGAAACTGACGCGGTCTGGAACCTAGAGAGGAAGGAAAGTCGATCCTCGAGAGACGAGAACGCGAGAGGAGACAAGTATGAAGGAGACTGGACAAGGCTTTCCCACTGAGCGCGTGGAAATCATGGGAATTAGCGTGTCGCTTGGCCAGCAATTGGGCCATCTTCCAGGCCAGCACCCGTTAAACAACGTCGCAACATCACGAGCGTAAACAGGGCATCGACGTAGCCGAGTCGTAACTCCTGCGTTTATTCGTTAGCCGATAGCGTGCCGTACCTGAAGCGTTTAAACGCTGTTAACGACGTTTTCCAGAGGCCATCCGTTTGATAGTCTTTGACTACCTACGCGAGAGATCGAACCGAACACGACCTGTGCCATCAGATGCACAAAGACGTCTCGATACGATAACAAGGCTTGTTTCGTCAGATATTTTTCGACCGGACGAAATTATATTTCCGTTTGTCGTTTGAATTTGTAAAATTCGACGACGCTCGGTCTTTGGATCTTTGAAGTATGTGAAAGCAGAGACTTTGCTCTTTAAAACGATTATAAAGAATGTTGTACGATTCCAGAAGACTTCAAAGATTGATTCCTCGATTACAGTTTGAAGATCCTTTCTTGATATTTTTAAAGTAGCGTTTCCTGAATTGAAAAACCATGGAATTAATTCGAACTGAATATTGTTCGAGAACAAGAATTCATGGCATTCAGAATGATCGACCGATCGAAATTCAAAATCCGAAATTAAAGAATAGAGTGATTATATCGAGTGATTCGAAATGAGACTAATATGATTAGTAAATCGTTATGAAATCATTTCTGTGTAGCACAACATGGAAGTGGAAAACAGTCTTTCAGATAATTACGTTCTTATCGATTCGTAAAACATTCTTATCCTTCGAAGTTTTCAAAATCACTCAGTTTAAGATCGCAAATTCTCACAGATGAACCCAGAATCGTTTTCTGTCACGATAAGATGCAAATGCGATAAGATCTGTTCAGAGATTGCATTAAATAAATATATGATATTTAATCAAATTATCAAAATTATTTCGATTATTTCGAAGTATCAAAATAATTGTTAGCGATCGGCGCATATTGCAATCAAACCACATCGACGTGTTTTTCATTTGTTCTTTACGACCGATCCATTAGCATGCAAATTATACAAGACTTTTACATTCGAAAAATAATCAATGCTGCGCAATAACCGGGTAAATTACTCGCGTAAACTGACTTCCCTCGTGCTCGTTGTTCAATTAACCCGCAATAGACGATGAACGAGGGATTTTTTTCAACGACATAAATTGAGACATTAAGTATCTAAATTAGAAAGCAACGATACACCATGTAAATTGACGTAAAATTGCATCCGTTTATCGATCGCGACTAACCAATCCATATAGAATCCACCTGTTCGATCCCAATCTGATCCCCAGCTTAATAATATATTTTAATAATACATTCAAATTTTCTGTTCATTCTCCCCCTCCCCTACGATTTATCGATCAACGTGTACTGTAATTTCAACCTTTTCTTTTTTTTTTTTTCGTTCTCGTGCAATTAACCCAGGCTCGATCGATTTTAAAAGTCGGTAGAAGGAACACATGGCTTTTCTTAAGTATCCTGGAAGGAAACGATGCGCGGAATCTCAGGTACGAGAAGCTAGCACGTTGTTTGTCCTCCGCGGTGACTGATTTGCGATAATCGCAAGCACGTTTCTCGCAGTTTCGCGCCAGGCCGCGAACAAACGACCGTCTTGTTGTGCCAAAACGTGCGACGTGCCTCGCGACGAATCGTGCTTCCGGATATTTTGATTCTTGCCACAATTGCGAAATATTGTCAGAAGGAAGAATTTTCTTGTCATAAGTCACACTAGTGACTACGCAGGAATTATAAAATATTCGAAAGCTAGAGAACTCTCTCCTCTATTTTTTAATAAAATTGAAACTATTCAAAGACGGTCGACCATTTCATTTAAAAATCATTTCCAGCCTAAATGAGATGTTAAATCACTATCTTTGCTTTTCACTCTTCAGCGTTCGTCGTGGATTCGTTTTTTAAGAAGCAACGAGAAGAAAGGAAGAAGAAGCAAGAGAAAGAATTTAGAAAAAGAGAACGCTGCAGTCGAAGTAGATATATTGCAGAAGAAGAGAAAAAGGGGGAGGGGAGGGAGGAATTCTTTGAAACGTCGTCGTTTCCGGGGCGATGCAGGCGTCTGACAGACAGAAAAGACAGCCTCGGGATTCAGTTTAATATCACGAGTTTTCTTTCACACTCGTCCAGCGAGCGACGTTCTCACGCGGAGAGTGAAAAACGAGTAATTCTTTTATCGCAATATCCTGCTGCTGGTGCCGAGCGAGAGACGCGATGAAACGCGCGGGGGTTGCGGCGATCAGAGGGATGGCAGCATAGAAAGATACGGGGGAAAAGGCTCGGCGAAAAGGTGGATACGTCGGCTGGCAAGTTCGCCAACTTTAATACCTCAAGTTTTCTCGTACGTATCTACCGCTTTCTCGCTTTCTTCTCTTCGTCTGCCGCGTTTTTTGTGCCGCGTCGACGGCCGCGTTGAATAGGAAACACGTACGTCACTACGATATGCAGGGATTGGTGAATGGTCGTGAACAATTTCGACGTCGTTTGCTGCGTGGGCTAAGTTTGAGATGAGATAAAGTATCTGTGAGATAAGGTGGGGTGGACATAAAGGAAAAGTTCGTCGATTGAGAAATACCACTGAGAAAAAATATCTTTTCACGTTGCAATATTTATATACAATTTGCACACTATGTTTTCATAAAAAAAAATCTCCGGAGAAGAAGTTTTCTTTTACACACGTGTATGTCTACGATTGGCAACACGTACGTACTATATAAAATACAATAATAAAAAATTAATCATATCTTGCTGTTTATTCTAATCAGAAGTAGTATTCTAACAGACAGATCTACCAGTGATTGTGTTAACGATTCTTATTGACCCGCCAAATTTAGTTTCCAAAAAAATGAAAAAAGATATTTCATACGGGTGAAAAAAAGAACCTGATACTAATGTGCTATTGAAATTAGCCAAGGAATACACATTCTTGCATACTGTTCATTCTAATTAAAAATAATACGACCCTGGTGTGACTGCGTCGATGATTACTTGTCGAGTTCAATTTTCAACAAAAAAGAGAAATTCAAAATGTACAAAAAAAATTATCAAAAAATTATCACTGTATATTATCGAAATTAATCAAGAAATGTACCTTCTTGTATACTGGCGCTGTCCATTCTAAATAAAAATAATACGATCGTACAGTGACCGCGTTAATGATTGTTACTAACCCGTTGAGTTCAGTTTTCAACGAAAACAAGACATTTCATACGCACAAAAAAGTACCTAATACTACAGTCGCCGGTATACTAATGAAATTAGTCAAGGAATGTACCTTCTTGCATACTGGCGTTGTCCCATTCTAATTAATAATACGATCCTATAATGAGTATCACTCAACAATTCATTTCTCAACGAAAAGAAAAAAAAAAAAAAAATTTCATACGCCCGCAAAAGAAATCTGACATTATTGTAGTATTGAAATTAGTCAAGGAATGCACATTCCAGCATACTGGCGTGGTCGTTGCAGACTGTCGGAGAAACGCAACTTGCCGGCGGCAACAAATGTCCCGTGATTCACGCGCCACGTGTATACGCGGTCGGCGTGTAAGTGCTTGCGCGTTGTCTGTTCGGGAGACCGTGTCGCGTGCTTGCTTTCCGCGGGCTTTCCAGGAACGCCTTCCCATTGTCGTGGCCGGGACGGTGCGTTGCTCGGATCCCGGATACGCGATTGTTTGTTTTACGGGGCGGGCCTCTCGCCACTGGGCGAAAAATTGCGGTACACGGATTAAGAGACTTCCTTTCAATTTCCGCGCGCGGCGCACGCGATTGTACTGTAAAAGGACAAATGGCGGCCGGGCGATATCGCCGTTCTTCCTTTGCGGTCTGTCCGCGAAAACGCACAAAGAAGGCAAAGATCTCGAGGACGCGCGAGGCTGCGGCCGGCTGATCAATGCGCGTCGCGTGTAAGCGTGTACCTCGTGCCGGAATACGGGGAATTTACATCGTTAGCGTTTAGCGTTCGCCGCCATTTGCCGGCCTCCACTCGCGCAAATAGAAATTTCGTATTAGGGAGCACACGTTCCCGTTGTATTTTGCGAGCGTTGCGCTCAATTGCGAGAGCTGCACGAACGCCGATCCACTTGTGGACACGTTACGCGTGTTTCGAAATTTCATTAAAACTGTCGTGTGAAAGTAGGACACGATAAATTTATATATGCACCAAAAGTACCATGTCTGTTGATTTCGTTGACATCAAACTATGTTTTGTCAGATAAGACAAGATCACGTTATTAAAGGCACCGACGTCCATTTACAAATTATTTAAGTTACAGAAAAAAGTAAGGTCAAATACCTAACGTATTTAGCGCTGTGTCAAAAAAATCGGATGCAAAAAGAAAAAAGCAAATTCGCGTAAAACTAAGTCTTACTTACGATTAAAATAAACGATTGAAACAAACGACGTTAAAAAGTTAACGAAATTTATATATCCACACGCGCGCATTAACAGATGTATCTATCAGACTGAATCTAAATCCAAGTCCAGGTCCGAACAAATTTTCCGACCGACGTCAGTCACAGTTTACGAAAAACTCGCGCGTCCATCCCTCGTCGATACCCCTCGATGGTGTACTCAAGAACAACGGGTTCGCTAGATAAAAGAAGATAAGAGGCGAACACGAAGACGGAAGAGACTAGACGAGTAGGAGGGAGGGCTCGAAACAGAGAAACCGTGCAGAGAAGCGAGAAAGATGGAAAGAGGCCGAGGACTCGCTGCTTCAAAGGACTATAAAAGGCTTAATCCTGGCGGCAGGAGTTATGTACGCTTAGAAGGGACGTAGATAGAATTGTGGTGGTTTATAGACGCCGTGCCCTCCGGTATATTGCAGTGTGGTTAGCGTCCTCCTTGTCCTCCTTGTCCTCCTCCTCCGTTCCACGCCGCCGTGTCTCCTTCTCCTCTTCTGGTCCGTGGAGTGCGCCGACAATGTGACATGCAATATGGTAATCACCGTGGAACGCTCTGAGGCCGTGTGTGGATGCTGGACGTCGTGGCGCGGCCTCTGAATAGACTTCCCGGGGCTCACGGGAAAGGAAGTACGACAGGCCAACGACATACGTCCCCTTTTTGCCTCCGTCACCGTTCCCCTTCCGTCCAAGCTCCGTTGGCGCACGCGGCGCATGAATCACTGGCCATTTTTTTCGCGTCGAAGGAATTGCCTTACTTCGCTATTCGGAAAAACCGGAGCTCGATTTTCGGCTGCGAAACTTTGCTTAGATAAAGGAGATCGAGTACCTTGCAAGCAGGTTCGAATCTTTTATTTCCAATGGTGCTGCTAAGAGGGATTCGAACGTTGTCTCACCAACACTTTCACAATATGAATACAATACTTTCAAGCAGACCCGAATACCGATGGATGGAACACTTCACGAATACTTCACATTATATTTCTATATAATCGGTCTAAGACAGTCATTGGTACGAGAAATCGTATTGAGTGTGTTAAATTTTTGTTTTATATTGTTCGTCGTACTTGATGTGAATTAGCTATGTCGAAGGCTCATAGAATTTGCAATAAAAATATATTAAAATCTTATCGTTGGTTACTATCAATAAAATAATCGCACAATTTCCCTATATATGTTTAAATTTCAATTGAATAGGTTTTTTAATTGTTACCAAAAAAAAAAAGAAAAAAAAACTGTCACGTTTGTAGTTCAAGAATGTTTGTATTAGAAGAATAACTCTTACGAATTTTCAAATAATGGAACCAGGTAGCTATTACTGACTATGTCGTATTGAGAAAGAAGTAGAATAAGAACAGTCCGTGTCGGACAGGCAACATCGACATAATTCGTCGCGAATCGTAACGTGAATAAGACAATTATAAATCTACAAAACATACTTGATCACTGTTATGTTTATATATTTATATAATATATAATACGTATACACTACATAATATAGTAACATTATTATTACAATTTGGTAACAATTACTCATATACTTGGTAATATTATGGAATGATAATAATATGTACATAGTGACAAAGAAAATAAACTATAAAACGTAATTCCTAGAAAAAGAAATTCCAATATATGAATAATTATTATCGTGATGAAAAATAATATCTTTTAACTATTATTATGTATATATGTATATTCTACTTAGACTTGATTTGGAGAAAAACAACCAGTGAAACGTTATATACATCATTATACAAGATCAGATTTATCAGGAAAGACAAGTGTAATATATTCTTCATAAATCTCCAGTTTATAAAATACTAAAGACTCTTTATGGCACGTAATCGTAAAAAAAAAAGGAAATCTCCATATCTGACGTGCAATTGTCCGTATATTGGAATATCACGCGACGAATCATTTCTAAGATGTTGCTGGCCATGTCGCAATAGCGGGTTTGCCTCATCCACCGGCACGACATTTAGATCGAAAGTCCATCGAATGATCTCGTCCCGGGAAGATTAATTCGTCTCATTACCAGTGAGTAATCACTATTATTATCTACGTGTTCGATGTAGCTCGGTTTTGTTCGCCCACGAACCTTCGCTGGACGCAACAGTACGGAAAACGGTTTTTGCGAAATCGATCCAAAGGAACTAGCCTTTCACGGGAATTTGTTCGACAGATGAGATCTGACTGAGCGCGCGTGTGACTTCTGGAAGAAATATTGTAAATTGGAAAGATACAGGCAACATGAAGTGGGAACAAGTTTGTATACTTTTGGAAGAAAGTTTTGTAAGTTTTGTAAAATTCTCAAAGATAGAAACGAAGCAGCCTTAAATAGTCAAATTACAAATTTGTAAATTTTTGAAAATTCTGTGAAACATTCGAGGATAAAAAATAAAAATGATACGTAGAAGAAAAGAAGAAAAATAATCCTCGATAAGGCATTATTAAACTTTGAGAAAATTGAAAAATTTATTAATTACTAATATTACTACTGATAATATCTGCAAAATATTTCTGTATAAATTGAAGTTACTGTTAAACTTACAATCATATGATAAAATTATATTATCCTTGATTACAATTTCAGACTGAAAATTATGGAGTAACATTAACAAATAATTAATGGATGAGAAAGGAAAAAGAATGAAACTTTCTATATTTTTCTACCTATGGCAAAACGTATAAAAAATGTGATAAAACAACGAAAACAAAAATTCTTTTTGCAGTACACATTTCAGAATGTTATAAATTCCTATTAACGTTCATTCAGTTTATGATACACGAGTGAAGCGGAATAACGATGGGAGGGTACATGCATTTCTGAAGGATGATACCGCGCGTTTTGTAATAGCCTTTCGAGTCCCGTCACACGACGCCACGTGCGTGGCTAAATTTATTTGCTTCTGTTCATCGTGCATCGTACGGAAATAAATGATTGTCATTATAGGTGTAGAATTGCCTTATTGTCTTTGAGCACGGGAAAAAAGATTCGACCGATGGGATTAATGGACTAGGAGTTGATCTCTGATCTTTCGTTTGTCGGATAGTCACTCTATCAGTTAGACCATTCGTTTACGACCTTCATTGTTTGAAATGATGGAAAGATATTCGAGTTAGAGAATTCTTTATTCCATCATGGGAATTTTAATTTTTAATGTTCGGTTTTCTATTATAGTGTTGGGTGTTGGTTTTACCTAGCTGCAACTTTGTGTATATGTACACGACTTGATTACATACAATTACTTTTGTGTTCAAGAGAGAAGCATCATCGATGTGATATTTCTACAGTGCAGAAAAGTGACTGAAGTCCAGGCAAATTTCTAGACAAAATTTCTAGACAAATTTTATCAAAATTAATATTTTTTAAAAAGATCCAGAAGCCTGTTATAAATGAAGAAAAATAAGAAATATCGTTCGTGAGTTGTAAAAAGTTTCCCAAACTTTTCCATGTCCTATTAATCTAAAATTTGAGAAGAACTGAATACAAAAATTCTCAAGTATTTCTGTATTATAGAAACTCGATATTACATATGTATATGCACTGACTCAATATACATATATACATGTGCACGTAAATCTACATTTTTGACGAACAATCCTCGAAGTCCTTATCTATATAAATAACCTCGACTCTTCTACGTATCTGTACGAAACGACCAATAAATCTGCACGAGACGTATGTCATAAACGGAAAGGTCCCTTGTCACCAATCGACGAAACTCCCCGAGTAAATACCTGTGTCCACGTAGAGCGTACAGAGGCCAGGACACAGAGAAGTCCCGCTGCGGCCGGAGGAACGCGTAAGTCCTTCAAGCGTAGTTAGAATAACAGAGCACAAGGGTCAGAAGCACTTAGGGGAGCGTGACTGGAGATGAATTTATAATGACCTCCTGACATGCAACAAGAGGCATCGCTTCCGCAGAAATTCACCGGAGATTATCCAACTCTCTGTTGCTCGAACGCAACGAGATCAAACGGCGGCGCAAACGATTCGGAATCGTTCGTACGATTCCTCCAGAAGAATCACGAACACGCTCGCGGAAGTATTATCTGCATCCCTTCTCTTCAAAACGAGAAAGAAACAAGAAAAGAAACCCCTCCCCCCCGGACGATGGAATCGCGCGAGCCAACCAACCGTTGCATCGTCGTCGACAACCATAACCGCGATCGAAGATGAATTTATAATGTCCGACGAACGCTTAGCGGTTGACCACGCGGATCTAGGCGAGGAGGAATCCTCCCCAAGGGTGGATGCATCGCGATGATCCCAAGAGACCGCGATCCTCTTTGGCAGTGAGACAGAGAGAAAGAGAGAGAGAGAGAGAGAAGGAGAGAGGGAGAGTCACTCTCCACTCGCAAAGCTCGCTGCGAACCCTGTATGCAAGATCAGATCCATACAAATGCAATCACGACGGAGAAGTCGCGGCAGATGAGGTCTCGATGCGGCGTGCGCTCGCGAGACGACCGCGCTTGACTGATCGTGCGCGTTTTTTCAAGCGTCCACGTGGCGCGAGATCCAATCGCGTATTAATGTCGACACGACCGGGACACCCGCGGTCCGACGATGCACCGGCTGCCCGATTATCCGCGCAGAGACCCACCAACGTGGACGAGTGTGCGTCCGATGTGGTCCCGATGTGTGCACGCGATCCGCGCCGATTCCACCGACCACTGGCCACCAGAGGCTGATTTCTAGTTTCCCTCCACTCTCTTGCTCGCTACTGGATTGCTAATTCGTTCACGACTCCAGCGAATCAGGCGATAGATGATAGAACGGATTTTAATGTTATTGTAATTTGCGTGCGAGCGTGTGAAATTTCGATTCCGTATTGAAGTTTTATCGAAAGAAAGGAATCGCGCGAGAGTGGGAGCAGAAGAAAATACGGAATGTTATATTTTGTTTACTTTAGATATAAACATGATAGACACATAATTTGAAAAATCTGATGATCGTTGCTTCTTAAATTTACCTCGAAATACGATTGTTTGTGTACGTGCAATAAAATAATTCGCGAAGAAAGCTCTGGTTAATGAAATTCAAAATGTATCTGATACGGTGTATATCACGGTAAATAAATGCGTTAATTATTCGAAAAAATATGGAGAAAAATCTTGCTTTTACTAAATGTCACTTGATTCTAAATTCTGGCAGATACATAAATGAAATCTAATGATTGCGAACATTGCTTCTTCAATTTATCTCGGAATCCACGATTATTTATGTACGTATAATAAAATAATACACGAAGAAAGCCCGAAGGTTCATCAAGGTAGTCAAAATGTATCTAATATATTGATACAATACATATCACAGTAAACGAAAAAATATGAAAAGATATGAAAAACTTTGAATTCTGACGTCTTTACAATGATACTTGAAATTTCTGAAACGTATTACTATTTTAGCAATTCAAAACAATTCGCATTCGATGATGAAAAAACTTAATGAAATGGGACGTTTTTCACGAAACCGGGGATTCGCTTCTAAGCCCGAAAAATGCTCCTTTTCGCGTAATAACGAGTGGATTCGTTTTTCAAGGGGCGTGTTCGAGACAGCGTTTCTTGAGGAGAACGCGTGCACTCTTGTATCTATATATATATATATATATATATATATATATATATATATATATATATAAAATTGCAGCAGGACACGAAGGCGTGATGGATCGAGCGAAACGTAGGAGCGTGTAATGTAGCGTGATCCGCGGCCTTTTACATGCCAGCAGCTTGGCCCGATACCGGCGAGCTTGAAGAATGAGTTCCCCCGCTAAAGGTGTTGGTTTGTTTCTTTGTGCGAAATTTCGACGAGTGATTAATACGATCGCGAGTGTTTCTGAAAGGGCGATTCCCGTCGCGAAAACGCCGCGGCACGAATGACATTCGACACTTCGCTCGCTCTATTCTAATGGCTCCGTTTATGGCCGACTGTAACTTATCGCTCGCCTCGTCGTTTCGCTCTCCTCCTCGCGAAATGTGAAGGACTTCGAACAAGTACGATCGCTTTCGATCGCGGTGAAAAACGCAGACAAAAGGACATCCTAGATGTTCAACGTGCTCTGCGATAGGGTCAGATGCCTGCTGAAATTTCTACTGGGTGTCTTGCGCGATTTTTTTGAGATTAAATAATTAAATAGTAAACCAGTCCATTTCGTTTTTTAAACATTTACAAAAAGAAATTTATTTAATATTTGTTCATTACATTCACCATTTCATTTCATCCACCATTTAGATTCTACACTTTTATGAAATCTAGAGAAACTGAAATGTTTATAATATTGCGATGATTATTGTTTGGTCTACTCAATGAATTAATCTAACTTCAGAATTTTTCCTTCTCTTGACTGAAATTTTTATCTTACTTCGACCAATAAAAGGATACGTTAACAGCAAACTGTTTAGAGGGTGAAAAAAATTTCAATTTAATGTAACGATGAAATGAATCGATGAGAAATTTACTGAGAAGTATGCTCGTTATAAAAATATTCAGAATATAGTCTACCATTTATACAACACATATTGCTCTACTAATATAAACCGTACGATAAAATAAAAATCTCATTCTCGTTTAATCAGACATCCTTCTACATTTATATTCTAAAACGGGATGAAACGCCACAACTTTTCAACAACGAAGAGTCCGAGAAATTAGCAATCGTAATTGTACCCGACTCTAATAATTTCGTTAAACCTTCCGACGAGATAAACGAACTGGAAAACTTTCACAATCCGTGTTTTAAAGAGCCGTAGAAATCGAACCAGAGCGCTATCTGATGCACCGAGAGAGCTC
Source organism: Frieseomelitta varia (assembly GCF_011392965.1). NCBI lineage: Eukaryota > Metazoa > Arthropoda > Insecta > Hymenoptera > Apidae > Frieseomelitta > Frieseomelitta varia. Next base: position 877,383 of record NW_025110014.1, on the reverse strand, counting down.
GACGGACGCTCAGGCCATCGTCGATCCACCTTCAGCAGTTTTCTGCTTTAAATAATGACCGGTTCCCTCCTTTTTATCCGACAGGCTATCACGGTCATCGGTAATCACGTTGTCCCCCCCCCCCCCCGTCTTTGCGCATTAATCAGAAGCTGACTAATCTTGACCGACGTCGACGAAGAGAAACAACCGTTTCCTCGATTAATCAACCGTTTGACAAATCATTTATTCCCGAATGCGAGAACGAAACTACGAACGAAAACGATCCAGATATTACTTTGTCGCGTTAATAACCTAATAAAATTTGACTATCTGGATGAGTCTTGTTAGTGCATCGTGCATCAAGATTTTTCAACGATTTTCGAGGACGTTCGATCATGATTCTGCTTCTAACTCCAGATAGTTTTACTTGCGCAGTATGTCAATTATGATTTAAGAGATACGACTGATTGATGATTCGAATTTATGAGAGCAAGCGGCACGACATGTTCTCGGTGAAGTTTGACGAGATGAAATCTATTTGAAGTTAATCTTAACGAAGCGAAACGATTCCATCGACTGATTCTATAGTGTTTTAACGTCAAGTCAGAGTTGTTAATGAATTGAGTGTATAAAATAAGGTAATATAAAAAAAGATAAATATTGATATATAAATAAATATTTAAATATAGAAATATTAATTAATATATATAAATTTATATTTTATATGTATATTTAAACAGTATCACATATAAAATTTATGTGTTTAAATATCATAATAAAATATATTATTGTATAAATATATAATAAACTTATATATATATATAAAATTTTTAAGTAGTATCAAGAGTTATTGTTTCACAATTGATTCACATTTATGAGTTCACATGTAACTTAATCCAAGACTCACGACACACTTTATCTCTTGAAGTTTTTACTACGCCCATTTCAATTATTTAATTATTTTCATCCCTTATGTTCTTTATTTGACAAATTGCGACAACCTCTATCGTGCACACTGATTTATTATTCACGAACAACGCGCTCACTTACTCATCTTTTCGTTGCATTAATCTTACACCGTTGCAAATTGTGAACTTCCTAGAAACAAATTAAATTCAACAAAAACATAGAAATCTTCGTCTGTATACATACGTCTGTATACAGTTTAAAGAGAATCATTCGCGAGCAAAATTCAAATTTCACACGAATAGTCTAGCAGAGAAAGAGAGAGAGAAAGAGAAATAAAGGGAGCATTCTAACAACTGTTCGGCGGAATAATCGTAATTTATCCACGAAGTGAGTTTCCGTTGAAACTCTCTTTCAAACCGGCCAAGTCATGAAAATTCACAACCGCTTCCATCGTCATAATCCGACGCCACTCGACGAGACGTCACCGTTCGTTTTCGCGGTGCCGTCTCCTCGTTATCATCGCGTCCTTTATGCACGTTCTGTCAGTCAGCCGACTCGAGCCATCGTTTCTGCTGAATCTACGAGCTAGGCCAAGCTTTGTGAAACGTCTTCGAACGCGGTTTTCTACGACTCTTCGTTTCAGAATGCTAGAAAATCGGTTTCGAGGCAACGATCGATCGAAGGGTTAAAAATTCAGGTTAAAGGACGATTCCAACTGTATCATTCAATTTTGATCAAAATGTATCTCGTGGCTGTTCGCTGAGTAATGGACGTTGAATAATTTTAGACTGTCCAATGAATTACTGTGAATTGCTTTATTTTGTTTGAGCCTGGGATACCATCTTGTTGATTGCTCGCGAGAATCATCTTTCCTTCGCTCCGAACCGGATTTTTCAGATTCTGTCGGACGCCCATTACTTGCTACTTTTACGTATCTGATTCAAATGAATTTATAGTAATACGAGAGGATAATAAATTTTTTGAAACACTTAATTCATTTAGTTCATTGTCTTGAAATTATATCAATTGTTGAAACCTCAGGAAGATCAATTCCTAGAATATGAAATGAAATAAAACCCATCTGTTTTATGACTTCACGGAGATACAACAAGCATTATTTATGAAAAAGATTAATATAGCTTTTACAAATATGCGTTGACTTTCAATTACTACAAAATTTGTGTTAACGTTCAATGATACAGCTTAAGGAACGTAGATTTTTCTATATGACTGTACGTCCTCTCGCGAATCTTTTGCTCGGCAAAAATATAAAAATTAACTTTTGTATCAAACGCTTCGCGGGAATGAATCAAGGAAGGCAATTCACATTCCTCCGGAACTATTTGACGAAGAGCGTGTATTCAAAGAGCGCGGTTGATTCAAAAGAAATAACTCTGCATTGAGAAAAACACGGTATTATGTCACGATGTCATTAGTGTTTGAATATACGAACAGAGAGTTTGATTTTACCCAACGAATGCATTATTCAGTGACTGAAGTTTGCAACACAAATGACATCGGTGTAGCGTAATAAAAAAAAAAAAAAACTACCAAGGAAAGAAGGTTATTTTCTTGTAATAACACGCATTGAAATAAACGTACTCCTAATAATGAATAAAACATGCAATGTCAAATGATCGGTATTTACCGACTGGAACATTTTGTCGCAACGCCAGAAACCAAGCAGACATAAGAATATTCATCAACATCGAGCAACGCGACAAAGTTCGAGTCAATAGTCGCGTGTTAGTCACTCCGTCTCTCACGGCACGAAAAATTCGCGAAATTCTATGCTTCGGGGTAAAAAGATTTTCACATCCTTCCGTTCTCACGTCAATTCTCTTTCGAATTTCGTTGCGTTGGAAACGTCGAATGCAGATGGAACTGGCTCGCGACTAATCCCAACGGCGTTAGAAATCGTCCGATTTCTACGCGATCGCAAATGGAAGGGAATCGTTGATGAGGTAACTGAAAATAGCTGAAGTTACTGCCACATTCCGAATGTCTGAATTTCTCGATTTCTACGCTACTACGCTTAATCGAAACAACCGCAGAATCAGAGGGACGGTTGTTACCGTTGTCATGTCATAATCGTAGGCAATGAGCGATGTTTTGACAAAGTGACGGCGAAATAGAAATGTATTTGTTGAAACGGCGAATTGGCGGGATATTAGCGAACAAATTGGTAACTCGATACCAATCGGGACTATCAGGGAGTATTGACGAATTGACGAATAGTGATTGCAAATAAATTAATTGGTTTCATCAAGTCCCAACGACGAGAAACATTTACATGATCTAGTAAATGTGAACTATGTGAATTGTCGCGTGGAAAGTTAAAGAGATTGCAAACAAAATCTAGACTGGATAAGTGACATTTCCAATTTTCTATCAAATTGGTAGAGCAATTTTAGTCAAATTTTGATTATGGATATAAGTGTATATGAATTGATTACATTTACAATATCTATATTATTAAATAAATCGAATACACTGACTTTTAATAATGTTTCAATTATATCTTTATACCGTATGATCTTATAGTTTTTTTTTTCCTCTGAATAGAAATATTATTTCTCGAAATTGCCGTATAAAATTCGACTGAGTTTGCTCAAAATATGTCAATTAACATTAGAACTAATAAAACGATCAAAACGATGTTAAATGAAAACAAATAGGATTCTACTTAATTAAAAATCAATATCGACTGTATCAAGTATAATGATAAAAAACAAAGTCAGTAAGGAAATAAAACAAATTTAACAGTGCCAGTATCAATGAACTCGAAATTCAAAGAGTTTCGAGCCCGATTACCATTAAATACGAAAGGACACTTTCTCAGAACGTTACTACAACTAAATCGCGATCTCTCAGCCGAACCGGAATGTTTCGGAATCAACTGTGATCAACTCGTGTCGCTCGTAACGTTCAACGAGAACCAAACGAATCGGAGACCGAAAAACATTAACATCGCGGCTCCTTCCATCCGCATTCCTCGGCTAATTTTATTCTACTCGTAAGCGGAACGTTTGCCAGACGAGAGGTTGATACCGGCCGCGAGAACACAGAAATTCACGCTCAGTTTCTCGTTTCTTTTCTCACGTGGTTTCTCGCGGTAACGGTAGACGGCCTCCATTTGCCATTCGGTGGCAAACGAGCTGGCACCGCTCGCCTCCGTAAAATTTCCGCGATCGCGGAAACGAAGGCGAACAGAGTCCGCGGCGACAATCGTCTCGAACCGGCTATTCTCACGCCGCGTACTCCACGGAACTCCGTGTTCGTCGCGAGAACTATGTGTGTGTATGTGTGTGTTGAGTCTCCTGAGTACCGACTAATGAACACAAAACATGTCAACAGCCGTGGGAAGTCGACGGAGCGGTTTCGGCCAGCGTTTACGCTTTAATCGAGCGGACTGACGAGAAAAGCGCTCGAGAGCGCGAAGGAGATGCCACTTGTACGCGCGGTATGAATATAATATTCGGCCTGGGAGATTGTCGCTTCGAATGTCCAAGGTGTCGTTTTACTCGATTCTTTGAAAGTTGATTAAATCTAATTTTTTAATATGAATTTTGCGTGTCTTCGTGTGAGAAGTGATACACTTTCTAAAATGATACACTTCATTACAATATATATGTTGTACTATGCGAGCTTGTAATCGAACAACTAAATTTTTTTCATTCTGCAGTTGATCACGAGAGATGCCTCTCAGAGGTATCACAAACGTTTCCAATTTAAATATTCGCGTTTTTTCCTTCAATTTAAATATTTAAATTAATTCTAACTAATCGTCGGTCAATTATGATTCCTATGTTGATAAGTCTGATGTTGATCACTAGTAACATTAATTCAATAGAAAATTTTATTCTCTACCGATGATTAATAGTAACTGAAGATTTCTCGAGATTTCTAAACCGAAGACTCATTACGTTTTTCATAACTAAAGGGAAGGATGACAGATCCAATGAAAACAGACACATAAAAGACGCATAAAACGAAGATAACTAAAGGCTAGAAATTTCGAATCTTTAACGAAGATTGAAAACTCGAAAGTTGAGGAAGAAACGGCACGCGAATATTCAGAGAGCACAACGGTGTTTCGTCACTTTAATTGTTGCTCGGTACTTGGAGAGGATTAGAATTATCTCTACGTGCAGTGGCCTATTCATGGCGCAACCCGCAGCCAACTTTACAGTATATTCACCTCCTGGTTTATTTGCCGATGTAATTGCCATCGAGGCGCGCCATTCTCCACACCTGGCGGAGTTGCCCATACCTTTGATACTCCGCGGTTGGACCTCGCACACCCAGCCTTCGACCCACACGAATTTACCATCCGCGAAAGCACGCGAAGAATTATTACACAGTGTGTTTAATCGCTTTAATCCTCGCTTCTCCTCTTGGCTATTCTCCTTGAAAATTTCCCCTTCGTTTCGATAAACATTTTTGATTACAAATTGTAGATTAGCTCATGAATCGTTTTCCGTTTTAATTAACCATCGCAAATAAAATCTGAGATACTATTTGAAGAATGAATCAATTTGAAGAGAAAATCATTCAAACAGACGCTCACTCGTGCAATAATTCGAAGTATTTTTCAAATACTATACTGTGAGTGATTTCTAAGTTCTTTAACGTTAACCTCTAACACAGCTACCAAAACTTTTTTTTTTTTTGTTTTAAAATCTGTCGTGTCTCTACGAGACGCTAATTAAGACTGTTGATGAGACTAATAATAATAGAGGAGAATGTCCAATTACACGATCACCATTTTCAGTAGTAATCAATTGCAATCGACGACAAATAATGGTCAGACACGAGCATTCGAATATTCCATCGTGTCATCAATTTTCACGCGTGTCGCGAGACCGCGAGTATGGAAAAACAAACCATAAACGTGTTATTCAAATCGCGCGACACGACACACCGCAAGGATCTAGGATCTAGAATGCGCAACCGCACAAATGTCGCAACGATTCCACGCGGCGCGGCGCACCGTATTCACACATCGTAAATCCAAAGAATAGTAGCCCGCGCATATCCCAAGCGCAGCCGATCATCTGGAAGTTCGTAAGTCACTTCAATCAGCCAAGTATCGCCGGACACATATCGCGAAGCCAGCTTCGTTAAGCACAATGTGCGTACGAATGTAAGAAATATCAACCACTGTAGCCCGCCTCTGGTGCTCAGTCATGCGATAAATTTCAAACCGTGGCAAACGCAGAAGCGAACCGAGAAATACCGGCGGCGAAAGAAACCGGCTGGCAGAGAAACGTCCGCTTCTAAGCGGAAGAATCTTTTCGGCCGATTTTTCTTTTTTTTTTTTTCCAATTTTTCAGCAGAACGTGAACTTCACCTTCGAACCTTCTTTCTAAAATCTTTTTATTTACCTTCATCTATTCCCTCTCTATTCACCTTTACCTTACTTTTTATTTATTTAGATAGAGATTTTTGTCAGTTCATAATTATGCATTGTGTTTGGTATATTTTGGTTGGTATTAAAGTATAATTTCATTTTACGACGAAAGTTAGATTGCAGTAAAAAAAAAAAAATAAAGTTGGAAATTCGTAATTTCGCTGTGTTCTTTCTTCGTGCGTTGGAGATTGTTACTTTTCAAGTCTCGCTATCTATTAAAAAGCATAGCGATGAATGAAATTGTACTTTGAAATATATATCAATATTAAGTGAAATGAAAGTTTCTTTCTTTGACGTTTTTCTAAACATTATTTTAGAAAAAAGTACTTGGAGAAGTACTTCGCACTTGGAATCTCAAACTAGTAAAATTTACTTTCTGTTAAAATCTATGGAACATTAAAGACTTCTACAGCTGATATTCCACATAAAATATCCGAATATACCGAAATAATGTACCGCACCAAAATGACTTCTCACCTACGTCTCGGAAACAATAAAAGAACAAACTACTTGCACAAACTAAACGTATAAGCTCAAAGAAAGAAAGGAACACTTAGCACCCTATTGATAAACCTGTTTCTTCCTCCGACAAATTTCTGCCAGCGCGCGCAGTCGCAGAAATGGTAAATCGACGCTGTACATTTCTCCCGACAGATTATCGAAAAAAAAAACCATCGACATTTCAATATTCTGCCGCAAAAGAGATAAAAATGAATGAACGACAGAAGGAAACGAAATGTTGTCAGAGTCGTATCACCCTCCGTTCGTTTTCTTGACTAAGCTACCGGTCCCGCGAGCAGATATAGACATTAAACGTAAGTACAGGCATTGGAAATAAGTCGTCGGTACATACACACACACGCACATCGTGCATTCGCAAGGAAAGATTATAGAGTCGCGCGCGCAATAAAATAGCTTGGCGCATGGACGTGTGCATCAAACGTTCCACGTATGTGCGGTTAAAGGCTTCCGGGTCATCGGTCGACGAGGACAAGACGAACCTCCGCGAAGATGGTCCTAGGAGAAGTAATGTGCCTCTCCTCCGTGAACGTTCTCTCTCACGAGAGAGAGAGAGAGAGAGAGAGAGAGAGAGAGATGTAATAAGCGACTGGCGGGCAGACGTGTCTCACAACGTACGTTACTGTTCATCATTCCGGATGGTGAACAATGATGTTTCACTTCTTCTGTAAGACGAGGACAATTTGCCCGGCAACGGATCCAATCTTCCCTGTTCTTGGAACGAGAACGTTTACGCGTCCTTCGTTTCTGCTTGTGGGAAACACCGCTTGCCAGAGAGTTTTGCATGCGAATCGCACCGGAGGCCAGAGGCAAATATTGTGGAATAAGAGTCTTTCTAAAGACGGTGATGATTCGTGGTGACACGTTGCGAAATTTCTGCTAATGAATAAGAGTAACCGGTATCTCTACTATCGGGAAGAATTGACTCGTGAAGCCTGTGAACTTTCGTGATAATTTTGTAAGGGAGAGGAAATTCTGTGTTTTCGCGGTGAAGAATGAAGAGTACGGTCAAATTTGTGATCACGAGAATTAATGAAATTCTTCGAAACAGTTAAATGTTTAAAAGCTGAAAATACACACTGCTGCACATTCTTATCTTTAAAAAGATATAATTCGATTGTGAAACTACAGTGATTCTACTTTTTATAATTATCGAACATACAGTAAAACTAAGACGCGCAACTTCCGTAAATAAATAAATCAGCTGCAGTTTCGTCAGATCCCACGCGAGAGATCGAGCGACATCGATGAATTCTGCGACGATGAAGCTCCAGTAAGGATCAGTGTTGGTTAAACGGCCGGCTACCTATGCAATAATCGTCCCCCTAATTGCATCGGTTGGTTGCGGCCTCTCGTCAAGTTTCCCCGAACAGCGGATACCGGCAACGATTTCTGTATCGCGAGTCATAAAGCGTGATCCCGGCCGGCGATAACCGACCATAGTATTCAATAATCTTCGAGGCGCGGACCGTTCGTCGGCTGACCCATGATCGCGGCCCAGGCCAAGATTAAAGTGGATAGTGATTTTACGTCTCTATGAGGCGCCGATAAATCGGTATCGGGGAAGGCAAGCGATCCAGGGATGTTTCGGCCAGTAACGCAACACTTGCGAACCGATTAAAATGAAAAAGAAGAAGATGATGATGAAGAGGTAGGAAGGAGAAGGAGAAGAAGCTTCATTCAGCCTCCTCGAGGCTCGATTATCCCTTGCAATCGAGATGACCCGTGGTACCTCGACGACGACGACCGTAACGATCAACCTGGATACGCTTCCTGCAACCTCGGTAGGTGGAAGGTTCACGGCACAGAGATAACTGATTGCTTTTGCCTCGCGGATGGGACCTAACGGGACGAACAATCTGCCTTAGACCCGGCAAAGTGAAGCTGTTTTCACGCGGAGGAAAAAAAGGGGGGAAAGAAACGGACGAAAAAAAGAGAGAGAAAGATGGGCTCGCTCATGCTTGCGTGGTCGATAGGCGTTCACGAAGAGGAGGTTTCGGGAGAAACGAGCGGTCTATAGCCTGGCATCGAGTTGCAGCGTGAAAATTGGAAGATCCGCGCCATACGGATCGGCGGTAAGCGTTGACAAGCGGTAATTTCCTGATATTAGCCTGATACCTACGAGCTGTCGAAAAGTCGTGAACGATGGCCGCAGGGGGCCGCGTGTATATCTTCCGACATGAACGAATCGTAATTTTTGGTTTCGAGCGTGGCAGGAGAGTAGCAAATGATATAGTAATAAATCGGTGGCGAAGGATTTTTGAAAAAAAGAAGAATTAGGATAAAGTAGGTTGGTGAAACCTGAAGCCTTTGGAAGTTACAGCTTAAATCAAAAGATAAGGAGGCGTGATTTTATTTTTTCAATGTACCATGAAATTTCCTGCCATTTCAACACGAAAAATTAACTCGTAGAAACAAGTCATTTAAAAATTTGCTTCTTAAAAATATTACTAACCGCACACTTAAAGAGTGGAATTCAAAGAAGAATTAGCTTGCTTGAATAACAATATTCTTCGAATTTCGTTGTAATTTTCTATTCGGATAACTTTTTCAAAATTATCTTCTAAAATCTTTTAGAATTAACATCCAACGTGCTGAACAAACGAAGTAGCAACTAACGTGCGGTTTTAGCGAGATTAGCGGAAACCGACGATGAACGATGTTGATACGTCAATCCGTTTACCGAAATCAACAATGGTTGTTGCAGTAACCAATTCCTGATTCTCCTTTCTCTATCGAGATCTATCGACACACCGAGATACCACGGTAACCAAACGAGCATCGTGTATCGAGATAAACTCGTTCGAGCTATTGCAAAGCGGGAATAACAGGATCTCGCTATCGACTTTCTGAGTTTAACCATCCACCATGTCGAAGTTACAAAATTTTATTACAAAATTTTACCGCTACAAAAAATTATTTACGATACTAGTTGCACTAATTCTGTCTTAATAATAAGCATGTTCAACGATAAATGTCAAATTCAACGATACTCTATTAACAATTTGGAGTACGTAATCAATTATTAGTATTTCAAATTTCGGATATTTTTCTTTCTCGTATTCAAACATAGTATGTGGGACACTATAAATTCTGTAGATGTTTGAAAAAGATTGATCGAAAAATGTGTGTTCGTTGCGGGTCTCTGAAATCAGATTTTCGTCGTGAGAAGTCACCGTTGCGCTGACAACGTCAATATTTGTCTTACTATAGAATAATATTCCAAATACAGAATTCCAAGTATAACGTCTCCAACGAGAAGCACGGTGCATGCTCAATTGCGGAAACTTCTCAGAATTCTTTGTTTCGGCGTGAAATTCAAAGAGACAACAAATTGCTTCTTAGAAAGTCTCGAATTCTGAATCTATTAATTTCTTTGAGTTGAACCACAGCTGCTAATTCTTTCATTCCGTTTTCCAATTTTTACGTATAAAATATTCATGTTTTATCGTAATTTAATACAAATAACGAATACCTCCAAAATAAAAAATATACTATTGATCCAATTTAATATAAATTAATCTAATTGAACACATAATATTCAATATAATCTAATTGAATCTTAATCTAATTGAATATGAATTTATATTATAACTAATTTATATCATAAACCAGTTGCCATCGACAGTTACAACAAATCCCAAAAATAAAGTATGAGAGTAGATAACGAGCTGCTCAAATCTACATTCCTCTCTCTATCGAACGTTCCCTCCAAGCGCAAACAGCATCACAACATCCACCCTCCTACGCGTAAGCACCGTTTCTCTGATAATCCTCCGTTAACCGCCTTATCGTACCTCTCGTATCGTCCGAGCGGAGCCTAGAATTTCGTAAATATTTCGTGGGACGTGGTAACTTTTCCCGGAACGACGAACCGCGTCGGTGTTTGCCTATTTATCTCCGACTGTTTGCACGCCCGCATGCTGCAACGATGCAACAACACAACACACACGCGTCGCATAACACAGGCGCGCGCGAGTTCACGCTCGTGTTTGTCCCGAGAGTTACGGAGCGCGGAGGCCAGGCAACGGCATTACGAGAGAGAGACGAAGGTGCATTGCAACACCCAGGTGTTTTGCAACGCGCGGCTCGATAGTCGATACGCGCCGTTCGCGCTCTTATCGGGGTGTCTAAAACCGCATATAGAAGCGCATTCAGGGGCCGTGTAAACACGCGTGAACGTCCTCGGGATTCCGGCTCAGCACTGCGTAAAAAGCTCGCAAGCCTGAGCATACGCGATAGCCCTCTACCGTGTGCACACGGTATTCCGTAACATTCTTCGCCCAGTCACCTTCGTTCTTGCTGTTTCCAGTGATTTATTTTAACGCCGAAGAAACGTTGCTTGCTACTTTTCTTTTCTCTTCTTTTCTTTTTTTTTTTTTTTTCCTTTTTTCCGTTCTCGAGAATCATTCGGTGTTAACGCGACAGCATGCAAAGTATGAGAAATGAGTAATAGCTGGTGGGAAAAAGAAATTGCAAGCGGCGATTTGCTGTGATTAGCAGGCGAGATGTTTATGCAAATTGATAGTTCCACGGAGGGGAAAAAATGGAGATCTAAATACAGATCGTGTGTACAGATATGTTTTTGCACATTACGTGCGTTCTATGTATTTTTGAGTTTTCCATAAATGAATAAATATTCACAGGCTAGTAATTATGAGTAAAAAGCAGATTTGATTGATCGAAGCTTCGTTTCTTTTATATATATATAAATATCTACGCAACTCCGACAAAATAGTTTCTTTCTGATACAATGTAATTAAGGAAAGAGTGTTAAAGGTAAGACCGTATTTTTTTTCCATACTTGTAGCAACTCATATGCGTCATATAAGTATAATATTTGCATAAGTTTCTTGGAAATCTATTTCATGTCATCGTCCTATTTTACACGTATAACTAGATCGTGAGAAACACTTTATCGATAAGTATTTCAATTAAGTGAAGAATATTTTTAATATTTGACAGTTAAATGTAACTATACTGTATGTGCTGATTGACACCATCAATCATATGCTGAAGTGAAACCACACTGATTTACTGATTTAATTAAAGAAATTATTTTCCATATTAAACAAAATCCTTGATAAACTATATCATTTAACAATTTCATTAAAATAAAAAGTTATGACGTTGATTTAAATTTTAACATTAAAAAAAAAAAAGACTGTACACTATACATCGATTATTCTTCAAAGATGTAATTAAAACTGCGTCGATCACTTTGTGCACAACTGTACGTCTCGGGTAGATAATAAAATAAACGCGCATAAGAGGAACGCAACGTGGTTCATACTAGAAATAAATGTTTGAGCGCAATGTGTCGCTCGTTGTTAACCTATCATGCAGTTAAGTTGAGAAATTAATACCGGGCACTAGCGAAGGATGATTGACGTGCGCCGCAATTCTTCTTGAACGTAATGTAATGCAACGCCGTGCAAACAAGATAGGGTACCATTAGCCGGGAGAAACATTACAAACAATTGCAACATCCCTTCGATACGGAATTCACCCGAGAGCCACGCTATTATTTGACTAAAACGCAAACGTTACATCGGGGACTCCGTGAATGCAATCACGTTTTTACTGTTTCATAGACATTTACCTGGTTTGCCAACACCGTGTACATCGAACCAGCGGCGGAGATGAAAATTCGTTTAACAACGAAATCGTGTACAGAATGAAGTAACGACCGAGCCAGTGAACGTGTACCACTGGTTTAGGTAACGGCGGAGCGTACCGTGTTCACTATACGAAAAAAAAAAAAAACTCCCGCCTAACACGACCAAACGATTTTTCTCCACCATTCTAACAAATTTAAGAACTATGTCATTACGTAATAATCGGAGAGAAAATGATAAATCGAACAGCAACCCCAGACATTCTCCTCCGAACGTTCGCTTACAGTCTGTTACGAAAGTCTACGTATACTCGACTTGTCATTGAATCGTGCACGCTTCGATACTGATGAAAAACGAGGTGTATTAATGTAGTTTCGAAAGAAACATGAATAATTAGTTCAGAAAAGACCAACGACGAAATTACACCAGAAATATTTATTTGTCAAAAAGGATATAGGCTTATAAGATATTGATGTTTTGTTTATTTTAAATTCATTTCTTTTTTTTTTCTTTTATCACTTGATAAAAGCATGACAAAATCTTTATGCATAAGATTGTAACATAAAAATACATATCAATAGAAATTCTTCCGCTGCATCTTGAAATTGAAGAAAATTTTAACGGTGAAAAAATACGATTTACCAAGGATAATTCGAAATTCGAGGCCAAAAATATCAGAAAAATTAATGTCTTTGTTATAAACTTCCAAATTTAAGGGGTGTATCACAGACTTTTGCGAGTGACTGTATACCCTTCTATCCTATCTACCTACATCCTATAACCTAATAAGACCCCGTGGCGTTAATCGAGTCGATCTAGCCGCGATCAAGGAACGTTATTCATCGGCCAAGCTATGCCTAACGAGGCGCCGGTGTCGCGAATATTTCAACGAAAGAAGCGCGGATTAACCTTTGCCAATCGATAAATTGAATCCCCATTAATAGCTATTACAAGCGACCGTGATATACCGAGTTAATAGACGAGTAACGTCAGAATCTCGCGGCGAATCAGATACGATCTTACGCCAGAAACGCGTGTAATTTCCCTCTTTCTGTTCCATTCCAATATCTTGATCTCCCTTCGTTGAATAACCATCGCTTTTCACAAATAGAGTCGTTAGAGGACGCTTAATAAATAGGCGAAACACACGGAATAAGTTTCTAAAGTTGGTCGAAGAACGAGACCTCCACGAAAGGAATTCGATCTGTTCTTTTCAAAATACGTGAATCGGTCAAATCAACCTTTTCGATGTTATATAGATTACAGGCGTTTGCTTCATAGTTTTAATATTGTTTTCATTTTAACTTATAATGTCTTGAATAATTTATGAATATTTATGAATTTTTGTGAAATAATAAGACAATGAATTGAACAAAAGTTCAACAAAGTGCTCCTATATAATTGAGAATTGTTTTTAAATAAGATAGCTTCAGCTCCTATATATCGTATCCATTTCGAGTATGTATATTCATATCAAGTGTCTGTGTATTGTCCAACTATCATTTGTTTCATTTATTACGAATCTACCCGATGAATTCAAAATCGAAATCAACAAAGTTATTCAATGAATTTTCAATTTCCCTGCTTTTTCAAAGAACTTGATACTTTATTCTTCTGATAAATCATATCTTTATTATTACTATATTTATTATTATTATTATACAACTAACATTAACCTCGAGAATAACATTAACCTCAAAGTTTATCAAACTGAACTTATAATTTGCTACGTATACGGCGCAACAATTGATTTCTTGTTATCAATTGTTTTAAAAAATTGATTTCTTTATGTTATCAATTATTGTTTCAAAAAACAAATTCCTTCACTTATACATGTAATTAATACAATAATGTCGCAAAATCTTATTCGAAGGAAATGTTACTTAACCTAAACAGTTAATACCTTAAGAGGTACCATATGATTATTAATGTTAATAAATTTTGTTATCTTACATACCAAGACGCCTTTAACTGGACTTTTCATAGAATTTCCACAGTACCAAGTTTCTTTATTCGTTCTTGCGATTTCCAGAACCAATTAACTTTACGATGAATAATATCGAATAAATAACTAGCCACGGCGAGCAACTAACACGGTTGGAGGCTATTATGGCGCGCTGGATGCGCGCGCAACCGTGTGCCGATGCGCGCGCAACTCTGTGTCTATGCGCGCAATATACAACGTAGCTTGCTAACACCGTTACCACTGCACTGCGATTTATGCGCATAATTACGCCACGGTAATGGTTTAGATTACACCACTTATTGCACGATTAATAACGCCGTCACGTTAGCACGCCGCGGGCTGTGATTTTGCCTAGCCGTCTTGAACATCCCCTGGTTTTTCTTCACGACGGTAGTTGAAAAATCCATGATAGATCTTTAAGAGAAGAAACGATACTTTGAAATTTCTTTGAGTTCTGCTTTTGTAGATATTGTAGATATTGAAAAACTTGAGCAACAAGTATCTTTTAAAAGGAGTGAATTACGCAGACAAGATTTGCAAATATCACAGTCTAAGAATTCGTTCTATATTATATTTCATTCCTGTAACAATTCTATCGAACAATAGTTTGGATGTTTAGATAATGTATATAATAGATTAATTCATACGTGAATTAATTACGTATGTGGAACAAATCTCACTCGCTGATTCCTGTATTTATCGAAAAATGCTCTAGTTAAATAGATAATTCTCCATCTTACGCAACCAGGAACTTGAAATTCCCTTCTGCGTGTTACCATCCACGCAAAATAATCAATAACTTAATTAACGTTACTGAAACATTGGTCATTTCTCCAAGAATAAAACGTTCTCCTTCCCACCGTCACCCTCGACCATAACACTGCAAGACTAACCATCTCTCTCTCTCTCTCTTTCTCTCTCTCTCTCTCTCGGAATCACTGAACTAGCAACATCGGAGCGACGGGGGTTGGCCAGCGCCCTTTAAAGGAAGCGCTCTTTCTTGCGCAGAAATTTATCGTCGGTTAGCCGGTCAGGTGCAGAAACGACGCGGCGCCGTGCCTCGGTTCAGGGCGTAGGTAGCTTCCTCAGCATCGGGCACACGTATACACACGGTGCGTACGGTCTGTTGAAAACAAAACTGTTTCCCTCCCGCGCGATCTCTTCACTCCCTTCACTCGTCCTCTTTCTGCCTGTTTCGTCGTACTTCTCCCTTTTCCTCGTTGGTTGCCCAGCCATCTGCAGTTGCTACACGTGTGCATTATACTCGTGATGCACACCGCGAGAAGGTGGAGAGAAAGGGAGAACAGGATCGTATCTCATCTGCTTCCCTTCTGGCCCTCTTCACCGTCCCATAGATATCGCCCTCATACATTTTCATTCGGTCTTAGCGCTCGTGGGAGGAAGAGAAACGATCGAGTGGAGTGGAACAGAGAGAGCAGAGAGCGAGGAAGAAGGGAGGAAGAACGCCGAAGCGAGAACGAAGAAGAGAGAAGGGGAGAGAGAGAGAAAGAGAGAGAGCTGAAAGGGAGCCAGAGGGATGAGAACGACTCAGCGAGAACGCCTCTACGAGTTTCTCCTAATAAGGGGCTGGTCTTATCGCCGCTGCTAATCGGCCTGGCCTTACTAGGACACGAAATAGACTCTCCGAAACCTCGTCGCCGCTTTTCACCGCTGTTCAATTTGTTATTTGCTTGGAAACGAATGGCCGCGGGGACCGTGTCGCGACTGTTAATCGGGGACGAATCGTGCCGTAGGTTCTGAATGGGTAGTCTGCCCACTTGGTTTGGTGTGCGAGGACAATGGCTAGGCGTGCGGTAGAAAGTGATCATAGAGAATTGCCCAGAGAAATTGACTGCCAAGTTGCTTGCGGTGTTGGGTTAGGTTTGAAGATTCGAGAGATACGAAGAACGAGAAATTTTGAGAATTTAAAGTTGATAAAAGTTGAAAGAGCGAAGAAGTGTGATTGTTACGATAATGGGCTACGATAGTTGTAAAGAGTAGAGAATGCATAAGAGAAAGCATTGCATGTAATAAATAACTTATATAATATTAACACATGCACGTATGATTATTATAATAATGATTATTGAATCATTACAATGATTTTAATTGAATTCAATAATCCAAAAGAACTTGTAAATGCATTCGACAAATGTCATAAAATAATTGAAAAACACACACGTACTTACTCATAAGAGCCATTATGACACTTGCTATGTAAATGGCTATTATCAAGGTCTCTCCACGCGACAACTTAAATACTCCCAGTTAAGTCTATCAACCCGCATGAAGCGTATCTACAAACACTCGCGACAAGAGAAAAAAAACAAAACGTATCTACAAACACTACGATCAAGAGAAAAAAAACAAAAAAATGAAGACACTCGAGGCAAAGTAGAGAAGTCAAACTCTTGTGATCAAGCAGAAATAAACGAAACTCAAAAAGCAACCAGTTAGAGGGACAACGATGCACCATCAAGGAGTTGGGTATATATATATGTATCTCGCTGCGCATCGATAGCGAACTCCTCGTTGCAACCACGTAGGCTTGTTATAACTGATTTATGTTTAATATAATTGCGCCAACATTCTCGGAACTTGTCAGCCGTACCAAAAAGTGTCGAATGATGAATGATGCTCGACGCGTTACACAAGCCTCCATCGCAAGAAGACGATGACGAACAACAGAGAGAAATATACGAAGGAGAACAGAAAAGAGAGTGAAAGAGGATTCGAGAGGATCCATTAAAACCGGGTTGCGAGTTCATCGCGGCAAGAGGTACGTCGCAAATAGCATTCGACCGAAATATAGTTGGCAATTCTCAAGAAAGCTTGCAATTTCACGTTTTTTTTTTTTTTTTTTTTTACGTGATTCCTGTAAAATTTACGGAAAATTCTGAGAAATCTCGAAATACTCGCGCAACGTGAAATTTTCTGAATTACCAGATACTCTCGGGACCCGTGCAGTTCAAGTTCCAGATATATTCGAGTTCTCTGACATACATGAATGCTCTTCTGTAACTAGATTTGCAGGAGAAAAAGTTTTCACGCTATTTTGAAATGCAAGTCAATCTTTCTTTCGCAATGAAATTATAATAGCCGGGAACCACGGACAAGTATAAAGTGTAAAAAGTATTTCGTCCAATTATACGTCTGCTGATGGTAGGACTTTTGGTCAACTAGGTCGGCCGTGCGACGTTGAAGAGTCGACGATGCGACGTTGATGGTTGAAAACCAACAGAGAGAAGATAGCGCAACTCTTCTGACCGAAGGTGTGTACGCGATAGGCCGGCCAGTGCGCGTAACCAGCTGGGCGTAATCATAATAAATCACGAGGGACGGTAGTCGGTCAGCTTTTCTGCAAACACTCTTATCAGAATGGTCGCTTGTACGAACAACCAACAAGAGGGACAAACAGTTCGGCAGCGTCGCGACTGTCTGTCGACATCAAAGCCGCCTTGAACGAGCCCAACGAGTCGGCGACGAGCGCGCGTCAACCGTGATAAATTGCTGGAACGTTCCTAACTGGAACAGTCTATTTAGTCTGCGCAGAGTGGCATCGGCGCCACTCTCTCCGTTTTCTACAACCCCCCGGACAATCTTGCCTACGAGGTGGAAGCAAAAGGAAAATTCAACGAACATCGCTCCGTTTCTTTTTGCTGTTTCACGCTGTCACCGATTCCACGCGAGCTGCGATTGCCGGTCGTTAGGCGTTTCCGCGAAACTGTCAAATAAATTTTCACTCGGAGAAACGCGAATCTACCGCTTGATCTACCCCTTCACTCGTGCGAACTTTCGCCTCCGCATTTTTCCTCGCGCCACCATCGACATTACGCGCCCGTTTTCTGCCGTCGTCGACTGGCCAGGCCAGACCTCCGTCCATGGCGTCCATGGCGCGTTAAATTCAACTTTATGATCATTTACGCGTCACTTCTCGCGGCGGCTGGCTAAGCTTCCCTCTTAGTGTAAACAAACGTGGCGCAAAGATTCGAGGTGCTGAAAAGGCCTCGACTGCTTTTCTCAACTTCGAGCGTGTGTCACACTCGCGGCTGCAACTCGCGGCGATGACATCAGCGGTCACGCGGCTACTTGACCCGCCGACTGTTTTCCATAATATGGCCAATTAGCGCAAGTCGCATCAGTGACTAACGTTCTCGGTTCCGTACCGGGTTTCTATGGGAATGAATTTATCGTAGAACGATAATAGACGCGGTTTCTTTTTATTTGTAAAAGGTTTTATACCTACTACATATATACATGTATATATACGTATATCATCATCTAAATTTATGCAAAATTAATATTCCCACGGAAATTCTTTTATCTTTGTACGCAATGGATTTTGCAATTTTCATCTAAACGGTAATGATTTAATTTGATGAATTTAATCGATTTTACTTCCACGTGTCTCATATAATGAAGATTATGCTCGATATCGAGCGAGACATTTGTAATGTTTTTCCGTAACCGAAATTTGTTTCATGTCGATGCGACGTTTCAATCAATGTCGAATTGTTTCACAAACGCCCACGTACTTTGCAATCGACTTCAATGTAGGAACTTCGATGAAAAAAAAAATCGTAGGTGGATGCTGACAAGACTGGGAAAATTTCCTTCTTCAAGCATTCCTTTACATTTATGCATTACGATAAACTGGTTTAAAACGAAATTTGTTCGAAAGAACGCGGTATTATAAATCTTTGTATCTCCACACTAAATAAAATAGCCACTTCGACCACTCTGTTATGTAGTTTCGATGTAAAACCAAGAGACAAGTTTCTAAAAAATTTTAATTCCTCCGAAATTTAACACTAGAACTACCAACCACTAAAGATTATATAAAAGAAATTAAAGAAATGCGAAAAAGTTTACAATACAATAAAGGACACAAGACTTTTATTCGTGTATTTTATCGAAATCACTAAAAATACAACGTTGTAAATCTGCAGAATTGTACTTTGAAAAATTAGAAATTGGTCATTTTGACCACTTTAGTAGGTCTAGTGTCAAAAATTTTGCAATC
This sequence comes from Frieseomelitta varia, assembly GCF_011392965.1. Taxonomy (NCBI): domain Eukaryota; kingdom Metazoa; phylum Arthropoda; class Insecta; order Hymenoptera; family Apidae; genus Frieseomelitta; species Frieseomelitta varia. Next base: position 857,956 of record NW_025110014.1, on the reverse strand, counting down.
ATTTGAACTTGAAACAAGCTACACCAAGTCAAGTGAACAATCAATTTAGTGTTGACGACGTAGAAACAGCATCGCGCGCATTATACTGAAAGGCTCAGTAATCAGCAAACAGCTGAGATCAAGTAATAACGTTTCAACCACTCTTCGCTGCGTTAGTTCGACGAAAATTATCAGGCCCTGAATTCTTGGTGGTAACTATCAAAACGAAATGACACGCGTGATCGTCCGCGATGACGTGACGTTTACAACGTTTAAAACCCGCGAAATGAGTTATCCTCTTCCGTGGACGGTCCGCCTCCGTTAATGAGCCTCTCGTTAGAGAAACAAGAAAGGAAGGAATGTGCGATATCTGACATTTGCAAAATAACCATACGAGAATCGGACACAACGATACACCGTGACATTAACGAGCTATTAACATGTCATCGCTAACGAAGCGTTAGAAACTACGGGGATAGGTGCAACCCTCGTTCGCGATCGAGGATAAAACGATAGAGAGAGAGAGAGAGATTCACTTTTCCCGCAGCGACACGATTTCAACGTGGTATTCCACCTTATCTGCGTCAACGTCGTGTCTTGTTCAGGATTTCTTGGTGTTTGCCGGATGTGGGTGTTTGTTCGAGGTATTAATGAAGCTTACAACTATATTACGGCTACGAGTAGGAACGTTCAGTCCTCTGTTAACCCTGTCACGGATCTCTTGTCGCTTTTTGACGCAAGTGTTAATAAATTCTCGTGGAGGAGATCGTTGCTGAGTGTATCCATCTATCCCTACGGTCCGTTAATTGATTCACTGCCTTTCACGGCGAAATTTGAATTCAATTCACGGGTCAATCCGGGTAAAATAATTGAGACGAGAGACGAGGCATTGCTGAGCACATTTGAATTTAGAGTAATAACTTTTCAAAGAAAGGAAAGTCTAGAAATATCGCACACCAACTTACGCTCTTGATACATTGACGTTTCAATTGACATGATAAATTTTCGCATTAACTGTTAACAATTCACGATATCGACGACTGTTTCATCGAGAGTAATATATATAATGCAGCGAATAATTTATTATTCAATTAAAGAAAAATTTGCAGATTAAGGGACGGATATTTAGAAAGTGATTGCTTCATTAGCAAACTTGTTGCTGCTACGAAAAACTATTATATACTTTCCGAGTCGCAATCAGAGTATTAATCAAACTAACCGCGTCTAAAAAAAAAAAAAAAAAACAAAACAAAACAAAAAAATAAATTCTCCCCCCAAAAATTGCCTGAATGAAATCTCTGCATGTTCTCGATTTCCAGACAAAGTAGTCAGTTGTTCGCATTATGCGCGATTGTGTATTTTTGTTCACCACCCAGGTGAGCGATTCCGCTCGAGCATGGTTGCGCAACCACGCACGGAGGAGACGTTCTCGTTCTCGAGCCAGAGCCGGAGAATTCGATGTTCGACGGATAATTACATGCAACGAAGCTCGCGCGCGTTGGCTACCTCGCGGAGACACTTCGACACGTAGCGTAGACGGGGCGATGGTAATGCGTATGGACAATTTGACATTTGCAAATAGGGCATCGCTTGTATTCAGTGGTCGTATCGGCGGGCAGCCAGCGTACGTGCAAATTACTCTGCCGCGTAGGCGGAACAACGGGTTGATGCAACGCGAAGCACGAAAGTAAAGTCGCTGTTGCGGCCGTAGAATCGAAATGAAAATCGCTTCCTCGATTGCGAGATCCTCATTGGAAGGTAGGTCACGAATGGGCATGAGAATGCTCCTTTTTTTTTTTGGTAGCTGGATCAGACTACTTTACTGAAAAAAATTTACTTCTAGAAGAAGAGAAGACGATACACTGTATCTAAATACCTCTTGTAAGACGAAGGCGATGAGTTGCATCGGAAGATAATTTTTAGAGATGATATTTTCTGGGCTCGAATCAAACAAAAGCGCCTATGAGCACCTGGCAAACGTTATTTGACAATAATTGCAACAAAAACATATTGGATCAGACGAATTACACCATACCTTGTTAGATTATTAGATACATTACGAAATAAAGCTGAAAATTACTGTTAAATTTTTAGTACGTGTACTGACAATTCAATGCAGAATACAAATAAATAAATATCATTGGTTTAATATAGAGCAATTCAATGTTTTGATTATTTCGATACATTTTCTGAGAAATATATGTATGTTGACGAAACATTTCGCCGTTCTCTGAGCCAGCAGAGAAAGGGTTAAACGCTCTTAAGGAGAATTTACAAAAATTCGTAGTTTTCCGAATCTCTGGCACGTAGAGCGTTCCAAAGTCAGTTTTTCACGCGAAGATAGACAGACGTCGGACATCGACGAGATATTTCGCCAATACCAACGCGGGCCAAGATTGGTAGCGAAAGCCTGTCCTGCGGGGCTTATCGAAAGTTATTTATGTCGCGCACGGTAGCTACTCCGCGTGCACGCGGCAGACTGCACGCGTGCGTGCACGTGCTACCGAAAATTCCGTCAACACCCACGCGCAGCCCAGAAGCACCTGGCCGACGAGATAAAAGAAAAAAAAAAAAAAGAAAGAAAGATCCGAGGAAAGAGAGAGTAGCCGGATCTTGATAAACCTGCAGACACCGCGGGTCCGCTGATAAATCTGCGGCAACAACTTTACGAAACGGCGACTCTCCAGCGAATGAGATGCATTTACCTGCCTCGCTTCATTTTATTCTTTGTTCCGGTTTTTGTTTCCCACTTGCTCAACATTTTCAACGTTACGTCTCATTTTCTACAAAGAATTATGTTTTATCATGCTCTTTTTTTGGGGGAGGGGAGGGGGGGGGGAGAAGTACGATAAAATATATAGAAAGTAAAAGTTTGAGAATATGAAAGAGATCTATGGAGACGAACGTTTGAGAAATTGAAACAAATTCTTCAAGAACCATTTCCCTCTCTGAACCTCGACTGGCCTATTGTTTGAACGAGAGAGAGCACAATCAGGAGAGACAATTGGTAAACTGCTATTAGATCAATTACAGCTACATGAATTGTTTATTCCCCGATGGGTTCAGATAGATGGGATTCTACTGTAAACAGAGGTCAACCCTGTCCCTCCCACTGGAACAAACACATCTCTCCTATGCTTATGTACTAGAACTATGTCTGTTTCTCCCGTTGGAACAGACCAATCTACATCCAGTCAATCGTCTTACGCAACTTGGCAAAGAGACAAAATTCAGAAGGGAGGAACAGAATTCAGAAGGAATTTCATCGGCTGGCGAACTTCGATGGGATGGTCAATGTCACGGTGCACAACGTACCCCGACGAATCCGCAACGAATTGAATCGTAATTACTTACGCGATTATTTCGTTTTATAACGAGTGTTTCGCGATTTCCTCTTTTCTCTGGAGGAGAGAATGCGCGCGCGCGCGCGCGCGAGAGAGAGAGAGAGAGAGAGAGAGAGAGAGAGAGAGAGAGAGAGAGAGGAGGAAGAGACGTCGAAGCACAGGAAGGGCTGGAAGCTCTCGGGTAATGGAACACGCCGGCGTTGGCTATCTAGCCGCGCCCGCCACTAAATCACGAGATATTACCGGCATTGTGTTCACAATCAGTCGTAATACCCACCACCGACACGATACGACCCCGTGTCAGAATATACCACGATCGTCTGGCTTGGTTACCGCCGATTTCCGATTATTATTCGTGGCGGGCCGATCATCGTGCATGCCCCGGCACGGCGGTTAACAACAATTGCACGCCAGCCTCGTTCGGCTCATTCGTAAATTTCGTACCGGTTCTCTGCGAAACGAGACGAGAAACGGATATAAACAAGTCGAGAGATACAGAGTTTGCACTCTGCGTGAAAGAAGAGGGAAAGAGAGAGGGAGGGGAGGAGGAGTCGAGAATAAAAGGACACGGTGATGCTTCGGAGCGTGTTCGTTGTTCCAAGACCTGTTTCTCCAACGAGCAGGTGAGCGGCGCTCTTCGACGTTTCGATATATGTATGTATATGCAGTTTCTCAGACTCGTTTTACTAATTGCGAGGTGGTTTGTTTTATTAGGATACGTTTCGTGGATACGTTCGAAACTGCGTTCCAGGCCACGGGAGATGGTCCTCCCCCCCCGACCGGTTTTTGGTAGTTACGTTGTGTTAACGATTCGAGATTCATAAATTTCGGTTTGCCAAAAGGGGCAAATTGTAAGGTATTAGGCTGATCGGCTGTGCTTCGAGAGAGTACAAGGTGGGTCTTTGGACTGGTTTTCGGCAATTATGTTAATGATTCGGTCAGGAAACCTTCGGTCTGTTGAGGAAACATGTTGCAAGTTGTTGCAAGGTGTTTGACTGGTCAGGATATTTTGTCGTTACGTTCTATTTGTGTACTTAAAATTTCATTTGGAGATGAACAGTTGGACTGCGCGTTTCAATTATAAAACTATAAGTTGTAAAGAGAATACGCTGAAATTACTATGACTTATTATTGCTCACAATATTACTCACTTATTGCAATGTCTTTCTTCTTACATCTCGCGCCGAACGATCATCATGCGCGAGAAATTCTTCTTTTAAATTTGAAACGTGCATGCCTGTTCTTCCTATAGAAAATTCGCACGTTACGGCGAATTACATTCGACGACGCGTCATAAAATGATAAGGAGAATGAGTGTCGCGATAATTAATCAAAAGATCGCAGGTGAGAATAAAATGTTTTACGAATGGACGACGTAGATACGCATTTTGTCAGACGGCAAGTACGTACGTAGTTCGTCGCAATAAAATTCATGGAATTCTGCGGGTCACGCCCAAAAAGTCTGCAAGTGGCGCACGTTTGGGCATTCTGTTGATAGCAGAGCGCAGCAGCTGCGCTGATAACGTCATATGATAAATAGACGCATTCGCCGCACGTGACTGCTTGCTAAATAAATTCGATGACGTTTTCCGTGTGTTATCGTACAACGACCATTAAAAGAGAAATTAAAAAAAGAGACAAAAAAACCGGCGGAATATTAAAAATAGAAATATTGGAAAACACTAGGTTCTCAAATAATTTTAAATCACTTAAAATACAACAATTAAAATTGTTAAAAAAATTTTAGATATTGATGCCAATGAAATCGTTTCAAAACATAAGCTAAAGTCTCTTTTAAATTATGAGTGAATATGGCATAGAATTACTTCGACTCTGTAAATAATAAAGATAAAAATTTGAAATACGCAAATTTGATCAATACATAATGTTATTTCTAATATAGTGTGAATTTCGATTAAATATTAATTTGCTAATTAATCTAATTTTTTTATCCAGAAAAATATTTCTTGCTTTGAAGTTGTTGAACTTTCAATCCTCTAATTCTCGAAAATTTTACTCTGCAGCTTACTTGAGTATCCTCGAAGTCTGAATTAGATAATGTAATTCACCATTTTTCTAAAATTGTGACCGCACCTACATACTAAATACGTACAAGTGGATTATCATGGTAATAGTCGGACCAGTCTTTCTGACACTTTACAACTAATTTGGTATGTTGTACCTTCCACGAAGATTTCACGGGAAGGTGGTACTAAACAAACATTTTATCTTCGTCTACGTTCGGCTAACAGTGATAACTGTTATCAGGAGGCCGCAAGAGCGACAGCAACCAGACAAGAGAAGGAAAACATATGCGCGTATAGGATGTTTCGTCAGCATGACTAATACTTTTTATGATACATATATAACCAGTGTAGTTTCACTTTAGGAGACGATAAAAAACGTTTGAAAATATTTGTAAATATTTGAAAATATTTGTAAAATCCACACGAAGATCAACTACAAAATTAATAAAATTTTTCCCTTTATAAATTAACCATTGTTATTCACTAAACATCGCACGCATTTTTAAAATGTTATCGAAATTTTTATAAAAATTCACAATTAGAAATTAGCTATATTTTGCATCGTGGAAAAAGTTTTCCTCTGCAAAGGGGAATCAAGTTTTCTTTTTTCTTCTTATTTAGTCTATATCTTATACGTACGCGTACGCGTGTCTCGTCGAGTTTTAAATTTTTGGCTGCCATTTCTAATGTATGCTACTTTCTCTCGGAAATTATCGAACTTAATTCCAACTTCCTCGGGTTCCTTCGTCGCGTATTTTCGTATAGCCCCAATATTTGCCAAGCCTGAACAGGGACCGCGTACGCGAAAACAAGTCGACGAAAACGAGTCTTTGAAATTAACGCGAGCACCGTGTGATTACCTTGACACGATTAAATATTCATAAGCGGATAGATGGCGAGTGTTGGCAGAGTTGTTCGCCGTATTAATTGTGTGTATCGCGAGCCGGCAAAAGGGAGGCCAGCCGGTATTTTCGCCCGGCGTTGTTAGAAACTGGCGCGCGCTTTTCCGGTGGCCGCTTAATGAAAACCAGCTTTATTAGCCGTGCCCGTGGCATTCGCGAGCAGATCTTGCGAGAAAGGACTCTCGCGAGACGAGACGAGGCAAGGCGAAGCAAATTTATTGTGCTCGGACTTATATTGTCCCGCAAGAACAAAGGGCCAACACGGACAAAGAGGATCGTACCATGGAAACGGAGGAAAGGAGCCCGAGAAGACGGAGACAAAGGAGAAATATATTATTATACCGGTGGACGTATCACCGGTACCATGAAGAAATTAGGCGAGGAGATTCGAGCTGCATCCGAGGATGGGTTCGTTTTGACTCCCAGAAGAATCTTTCTCATTTTTTCGTTGCGACGTAGATATTGATTTTCTTGGAAATTGTCGAATGTTAATTGAATTGTAAAACCATCTTTTGTTTTAATGATTTGTTGTTTCGTTGTACACTTAAAATTTCAAGTCTTTTTTTTTTGATATTATAATAAAGGATTCCAAGTCATTTGTTAGTTACATTTTTTAGTTATTTTATTTATGACTGTTTTTGCTTCCACGTTGAGAGTAGAAGTTTATGAAATTTAAGAAAATTGCAATATTTCTTTTATAGTACATATCTATTGTTCTAGTATATTTCTCAAAGTACTATATACCTTCGTACATTTTATTTATATTACATTTGTGTGATATTTATACATTATATACATTATACATCTTCAGTGATTCGATATAATTAAAGTAACGAACAACACAACCGTACCTAAAGTGTCTCGTAGATTATATCGACAACTACTTGCATCGACGTAAAATTTTTATCACACGAGAGAAAAATTTTAAAAATTATAAAATCAGACACTCATCAGCAGTGTCACTGTGAAAAAGAAAGAGAGCACACGCAACAAGTAAGACACCAACCATGTCGTAACACTTTCGTTAAAGCGTAAGCCGAAGGAAGTTTACAGAAGTCTCGTTCGTTGAAGTTTGAAGAGTGTTGAACATATTGAGCGTCGAAGATCGGGGGCACGTTCTCCGGCTGATGGAAATAAAATTCTGTCGGAGGAGAGTAAACTAATACCAGTTGCGCAAGCCGATCGCTCGTTACGACCGCAACGAAATCCTGTTGCACGCTATTCAGACGAATAATTACGACACATCGTGCGACCTTAATTCCATTATAATTGGAGTACGCAAAGTCTGCGGTTGTTCGCTCCAGCTCGCGGGTGCGAACGACCTCGAGGCTCGTCATCGTCTCTGACGCCACGGCGTTTGTGTACAAGGCAACAATTCCCACTGTGAGTCAGAATTCGGCGACGAGCGAAAAACAAAAGTTAATCGTTGGAACTGTCATACGTTTGACAGATATTTTGTTTCGAATGTATTTGTAGGACAAAATGGAAATTAACTTTCACACGTTTGGCAATTAAGAATGTAGTAAAAAAATTAGTATAATAAAAAAATATAGTAATATAATAATAATAATATATAAATATATAAATATATAATACTATAATAATAATATATAAATATATAAATATATAATACTATAATAATAATATATAATTATATAAATATATAATACTATAATAATAATATATAAATATATAAATATATAATACTATAATAATAATATATAAATATATAAATATATAATACTATAATAATAAAATATATAATACTATAATATATAAATATATAATAATATAATTAAAAAAATGTAGTATTTCAAAGAAAATAACAACATGAATCATTGTCAGATTGACAAACTGTTAGACATCCTACACAGTTTTAATTCAAAAATCTCAGGACAGACCATTAATTTAAAAACTAGAAAAATTACAGAATATTTTACACATCGAAGAATCCCCTAGACATTGATATATTAACTCTATTAAAAATTTCTAGCTCTATTAATATTTATCATCTACGACAAATATTACATAATAAAAATAAAAAATATCCCGAGTCAGTAACCAACGCATCTAGCAAACGAAAACTCCTTAACGACCAACCGAGATGAAAAATTAATCATTTCTGTCAAAGGAGTTTCACGTCGTTCGATTCAATTTCTCAAGCAAACGAGATTAGCGTCGCTCGGCAACCGATAGAAGAGGGAATAAAATAATAACGCGGCGCGGCGTATCCTCTGTTCGGTGGATTTATAGGCACGATTTAAGACTCGAAATAATTGATAGACGGAAACCGCAATGAAACGAAACGGAATGGAATTCGTTCCTACGAAGGAAGGGAGAGTATACAGGGGCTACTCGATTAGCTGCTGCCTTGCTCAATGCTCTGGCCGCGATTTACGATTCGAGCACGTCAGCCAGACCATTATAAACCGCTCAAACACCGATATTCGTCGGCCGCTCAGTCGAAACGAACGATAATTGCCGGTCAAACTCGTGATTACGCTGCTACATCGTTAATGTCTTTGTCGTTTCCATATGCATCGGCTTCCGTTCGACGATACGCACCGGGAATAGATTATACGGCGGAAGAGATACACAGCGTGCTCCTAAAATTGGTCAATGGTGTAACACGTTTTCGAGAGTCGAATTTGTAATTTGAAAAATTGTATTCTTTTGAAAATTTTAGAGTGACTATTGTGTTGATAAAAGAAAAGAACTAGATTCTAGAAATATACATATGTACAAATTCTGCAACTAACTCGACTTTTGCATTATGAGATTCAAGGTCTAAGGTATAATAGATAAAATGCAATAGATATCGCTGGTCCGACCCTTCATCTTGTGATATAAACGAGCGTTACGCACAGATTAGATATAATTCCGATTCAACGAAGCTAAATTCCATCGACCCGAACTCCAATTTCAGTTTCAATTTTTCGAATTAAAAAATCGAAGTTGTCGCGTTCGTTGCAGTAACGAAGAACCAATTTACTTAACCACGTCTATGGGGAATTATACTTCGATCATTTGATGGCCGGTGTTAGTTTCTAACGAAATAAATCTTTTCGGAATAATTTTCCTCCAGTTGGCTAAAGGATACTCGATTCTTACGACATGAAAATTTATCGGGCGTGACAGATTAATGCTAAAACTATCAAAATGACCAATTCACAATTTTCCACGGAATATTTTGTATATTTATGAACAGTATAGCTTTAGATAATCGAGTAATTTTTAATAAAATATATTAGCAGAAGCTTTTTATTGTATTTCTCTTGTACATTGTACAATTTCAATTTCTTAACACAAATATTACGAATACCCACGAGTAATGTCGTCTTTTTTTTCAAATTCAATAAACATTGCCATCTAGCAACAATAACTTACAAAAAAATAATTTAAGTAAAATAAAATTTTATTACAGTGTCAAAAAACGACGTTTTTATTGTACTTCGGTTCTAGCGTTAAAGGCTGAATCTCCAAGCACTGCGTGTATCTCTTCCAATAAGTATACGTATCACCGATTTCCTGACGCCATGTTTCCGGTGTCCGTTGCACGACGAATTCTCGCTCCGAGTCATCGAATGCGTGATCGTCTTCTCGGCGAGATACTACTCCCGAGGTCGTGTTCCCGCGTGAAATCAGTAGCTACGAGGGCAGGATGCGATCCATCGCGAGTATGCTCGCGTCGAGATTCAAATACCGGCCAAGATAGTGGGCAATTGTTATTGAATATGGTGTCACTGAGATTACCGGGTATCGCAGAAATTACAGAGCACGCAACGGAGGAACTTCGTGTGCCGGGTGAGGTGCATTGATGATTGCGCGAATTGATTCGAGGAAGAAACGTGAAATTCCGGTGCGAAGAGGTAGGTAACTGTTGGCCAAGTTATTATCCGAAACGCCGGATGATGCCTCTCGTTCTTTCTTTTCTTCGTTTAATATCAATTGGTAAGAAACGGTACCGATCATTTGAAGAGTATACTACTGCGAGGTGTTACATGAGTATTTGCGTCGTATAATTTCACGCGAAACTTCAAAACGATAATGTAAACGCGAGACTGAAACGTGCGTGGTGGAAATTGTTTTCGAGGTATGAAAAAGGACGAAAGAACGTGGAGAAGATGTTTCTTGAAAATTAATTATTTTGATTATCGAACAGTGATGGGTAATTTTAAAAATAACGCTGCTAAGCAATTTTTGCAAAATGTTTTTTTTAAAAGGTATAGCTACAGAAAGTTCCTGGATTGTATTACGATAATGAAATAACTGCATTTTGGTCTCAATATTAATTTTATCGAGAGTATGTTCTCAAGGAAGACCTCTAATTTTCATGTCAAATGATCATTTTTGGGGCAAAATACAGCAAAAACGTAAGATCTACGACAACGAACTTAACAATTTACAAGTTACACGAATGACTCTAGTGGAGAACAAATGTTCTTCATGAGCGACTCCTTTTCACGAATGGCCGTTGCCTCAACTTCCGCCGTGGCGTGATGCATTTTACACTCGAGACCAAATAATAATTCCGCAGTTGTACAAAACAGAAGAAACACGCAATATCGGAACAACAAATCCTCGTCGACTGGCACCTGCGTTTCCGCCGCTCTTCACGAACTTCGATTCTCTTTTGCAAACGCTATACTGCGATACGATACGCATAAAACATGTGCATATTAGTACTAGAATAAATCACTATCGTTCTATCGTAGCGAAAATTCATTATGCAGAAATTTTCGAAGTTTGTGACGTACGTTTGAAAAAAAATGTCCGTCCTTGGGAATATTAACAGTAAATTCTTGAATAATTCGAGCGATTAAACTATTCAACGAATGTTTAAGTTGTCAAGCGCCGTCGACGTGACGAAGATCTTGATGTAATTTGAAACTTTAATTCTGGCTCTATGTAAGAGAGTTGTCAGAATGAGGCTATTAAAAATTGTACACGAGGCTCATTAGTTTCAACGTTTTTACGTGGGTATGCAAAAGAAATTGAATAAAATTTTTCGCCACACCACGATGTCTTTTTAGTTCCGTGCCAACGTGTTTTACGAAAAAGGTTGAAAAAATGTTTCGAAAAAATTCCTTCGAGCTAACAACGCCCGTGCGAGAAACTTTCACTAATAACGAAAGCAAAGGGTTGATAATTCAGGCGTGGAATTACCACGAAATACCGAAAAATAGAATTACAAATTCTATGTGTATTCGTCTCGCAAGTTCAACTGCTATCGCAATGTCAAATAGATATTTCTGAAAACTTCGTCCAAATTAAAAATCTCTGCTTCCCTCTAATTCTTTTTACCGCGTACGTTGACAGTTTATACATCGTCGTTAATATCAAACGTGCAACAAACGTTAGAGTTGCTCACTTATTGGCAAATATGTACGTTTGTACGTTCTACGTTTCTATGCAAACGCGTCGTCACGGGTGTGTGCGTTGGCCAGATGCTGGCCAACTCTACACGGATGGAGATTGCGTGCGGTTTCGCGTGGATCGTCTACTGATTGACGTGAGTCGAGACCGCAAAAATGAACGCGACCGATCGTGCGCTTGCCGAGCGCGTTTGAACCGCAGCTATTCCGTACGCGGAGGCCACGTTCTCTCTTTCTTTATCGTGTACGACTTTGACTTGAGTTAGAATAATTCGTAAACGAAGGTACGTTCGAGCGCCGAACGGGAAAGAAGATAAATTCAAACGACTGCAAAAACAAAAAGGAAAATAAGATGATCCTAAGAAAATTGTGAAATTTGACTTTTGTTAATTAAGCACAAAATGTCGAGGAAATAGATTCGTATATTGCAACGGAAAATTTTTCTAATATTTTTAAAAAATTTTTAACGCGATATTATATTGAAAAGATGAAAAAGGTGATTTGCTGTCTTTTATTTTTAATTTCAATTCGATTCTTTTTTTAAGTTTTATTATTAGTGAAAATTATTAAGTAAAAATTTTCTTGGTAATATTTTAGAAAAAAATTTCACCGTGATATTGAAACGATGAAGAATGTAATTTATTAACTTTTGTTTTTTATTTTAATTAAATTCTTATATTTCTATGTATTGTAATATAAACATGGATTTATTCTAGTATACCTTCGCGGAATAAAAAAACGACAAATTTTTCCCATTATAGACTTACGCTCGAGCATCGTACCCGCTTCTCGCAGCATGCTATATTTCAAATGTCGAATTTAGTTTATCAGTCGTAAAACTCGATCGGGCGGTCAGAGAGTGGCGATAAATTCGCTTGCATTTCAGATACACGAGTCGAAAAATCCCAACCCTTTCCTCCTTTCTACGTCTCTAAACCATGGATATCCACTTAATCAAACTTAGCGTGCGATACCGGGCTCGGCATAAACCGCAGTCTTCGACCGTACACCAGAATATATGAATACAATCATTTAATAAATATAGATCGTAAAACGACAAACGACGCTCTTGATAACAGCGTACAGCTGTAAAAGTTATCAACTTGGTATATTGTACGTTCGAATAAATTTCGTTATTATTATCATGTTCTCCACGCCACACGAATGAACATTCCCATTTACCAAGTGAAATATTTCCTCTTCAACGTGAGTATACTTTACGCTGGAAATAGTCGCATCCTTTTATCGCCCTCTCGTAAAATTGGTAACAATAGTAATAAAAGTATTTTACTAATTTTACTTTCGTAACTGTAAAACCACCTAGAAATGTTTCATTTTTATTGCTGTTGTACATTTTTGCAATCTGTTAACGCGATGAGAAACGAACCAAAAATCGAATTCCACAAAGAAACTGAAAAGAAAAAGGGAAATTATGGAAATTGTTTTATTTCTGATTTATAATTGTAGAATCAACGTGACAGAGTGTTTCGTTATAACTTAAACCGTTCAATTTTTCATATTTTTCATATTAGATTTAAAATCGTATCTCATATTGTACGCGCAACAATTGAAAATTTCAGAGTGACTTTATAATTATTAACACGCAGTCTAACTGGTCACCAAATTATCGCAACACCATTTAAATCGGTCATTAAATACTGGGAGAGAGTATAAACGAAATTTGACGAAAAATATATTACAACAAAGAGAAAAAGAGAGGAGAATAAAGTATGGCGAATGCGGTGTTGAACGTAGCCGATTCGAGATAAAGATTGATAGGGCAGATTACGGATAACGCAGAAGATACCGCTTGCGTCTCAGGCAGACGATGTGAATGCACCCTTATCTCCCCTCCCGCGATGTCGTTCGCAGCCACCCACTCGTGCAACCCGATTGCAATAGCCTTGAAGTTTGCAGCATGGAGAACCAAGGTCGCTATTTACAGCGGCCCGCGCGAGGGAACACAATCACTTTCGAATTGAGCGTATTCCGCTCGTTGCATGTACAGGATGACCGGGAAAATGGGCGGCCATCGACCGGGAAAGTGGGAACCGACCGACTGTATACGCTAGTGACTTCGTTTCGTTCCAAATTCCATTCCGACTTTCGTTCATTTCCACGGCGATTCGAGAATTACTCGTGCACGAGATTGTAGCGATGCGTTTTACTTGAGCTGAAATGCATTTTCTCTGATTTTTAAATAAGGAACGTATTTTTACGCGTAATAAATTTTCTTTTTTTTTTTTTTTTAACGAAAAGATCATTCTACCTTCAATTGAAAAATTTCGTTCCTTATGCATCATCGATATTTTTGTGCATTTTTATTTTACGAAAGGAACAAAGTTTCTTGATACTATTCTTTAAAAAATAGCTTTTATGGATAATTATAGTACGATTTATTTACCGATGATAAATTAATTTAAATTAAATTACCAACACGAGAAATCGTGACAATTCCTGCTGCAAATTCCATTTTTATTTTAAAACATCACGCGCAGCTGATGATACGTGTTACGCGAATCACTCATTGTCAGACAGAACAGACTTTCACACGTGCAGTTCATTTTCTTTCTTTTTTGTCTTTCAAATTGAAACGTATCATTACCTTCTGAATGAGAAAATTTCCACGCGGGCAAGTAAAAATGACAATAGAGAGTGCCACGTATTGCAGAGCCTCCGGATGATTTCAGATCACACCGTGTAGTTTCTCGCCCGGTATTTGCGCGATCGTTCATCACGCGATCACAGTTTGTCGCGCGTTGCAGCACCACCGAGTATTTTAGCAAATTGCTGTAATTGGCTTACAACATTACTCTCCAATAAAGTCATTTACTTATCGGTCTATGCCGTTTATCTCTCTGTTTGCCCGTTTTTACCGCGCCTCCTCAAATTAGACGTGTTTTACTCAAGTGTATAAAATTATGCGTCTAGACGCAATTTGATATTACAGTAATGTTCTCTAACAATTTCTCGGTAATACTAATTACGCCTAATTAAAAACGCGAGACAGAAATTACCTTGAATTACCTTGAATTAGGGGGGATTTATTCGTCAGAATTAATATCTACTTGTTGAAATTCAGATTTTTATTCAATAGACGACGAATTCTTAATATTTTGCAATACGTACAATTATTTCGCTAGAGACTAACATTTAACTAACAGTTGTTTATAAAATCAATTTCATTTGCATGCCATTTCGTCATTGATCACTTTGCACCAGGTGTGTGTCACTAATCTCGAAAAAATTAAAACATCTACGTACATTGTCTCGTGCTTTCAATCATATGAAAATCCTCTCTGCGAAATTCTGTTTAAATTACCAATGTGAAATTCAAATATAAAATTGGCCTACTCAGTGACTTCAAAGTTTCTCACGAAATAAAATCTCACCCCTGAAACTCTCCGATTAGAATTCTGCTGCAATTACTCCAACCAACCAACTTCCATCTCTAAAATTCTCTCGAATTTCGAATTCCTTCAAAATATCAAGCGTCACTGTCAAAATGTTTCTCCTTCTACTATTAAAAGATGTGACAACCATACAAAAACAGATCATCGTAAATCTACAACATTTCTACGAATTTGGAACTCTTTCAAAATACCAAGCATTTTATTATCAAAATATTTCTCTATCTGCTATTAAAAGATGTGACAATTATCGTAAATCTATAAAATTTCTACGAATTGGCCATCTCTTCGATGGTTGTACTATTAAAAAATTCGACAACAATTTTCCATTTACTGTTCCTTCACTGTTAAAAAAACTACTATTAAAAAAATGCGACAATCATTTGAAAGCGAATAGTCGCGAATTTACAAAATTTCCACAAGAAACCAACGAATCGTTGGATATCTGCGTCAAAATCACTCGAAATAATTCCTTCATTAAAAAAAGAACCGACTACCATTTTTAATCTGCATTCACGTCGAATAGAAAATGCGACAGTCATATAAAAACAAATTTACAAGAGAACCAACGAATCGTTCGATACCTCAAAGTCACTCGAAATAATTCCTTTATTTAAAAAAAAAAAAAAATCGACTACCATTTTCGATCTGCATTCGCGTCGAATAAAAACGGCGACAGTCATTTAAACGAATAGTCGCGAATTTACAAAATTTCCGCAAGAATCGTTATTTGAAAGAAAAAGGAAAAAAAAAAAAACAAAAAGAAACACCGACTACGATTTTCAATCTGCATCCGCGTCGAATAAAAAATGCGCCAGGCGTTTGAAAGCAAATTTACAAAATTTTCACGAGAAACCAGCTAATCGTTCGATACCTGCGTCTCGAAATAAAATCATTCGAGATAATTCCTTTATTAAAAACAAAACAAAAAAAAAAAAAAAAACAAAAAAAAAACCCGGACTATCACTTTCAATCTCCTGTATCCGCCCCATCCTCGCCCACCCGATATCCTTTCCTTTCCATCCAGCCTGTTTAATCACGCTATCGACTATCATAATTTCCAGCCTGTTCTCCCTCGGAAAGAGAGCGGGCGCGAGCTTGGCGTGTTCGTGCGCGTGCACGAGCGGCGGCTTCTCGCGCATTGTATTAATATCTCGTTGTCAACGATGACTGGCTGGCGGGCCCGGGACTGATATACTGCCGACACACCCGTCACATTGCGATACGCCAGATAGAGGACCGCGAAGCGGGTGCTCGCGAGCTCCGGCGATTCGTTCGCGGCGCGGCATCTGTCTTCGCGGTTCCATCTGCATACAACCATGTCCCGGTGAAATGGCACCGCGAGTCGCGCGGTTGATACTCTCGTGGACTGTGATTTCTTCTTCTCCTTCGTCGTTCATGTAACGAGTGAAACGAATGGGGAAAGAGAGAAAGAGAGAGAGAGAGAGAGAATTATAGATGTATAGTAGAAGAAAGTGTGACGAGGAGAAAAGATATAAGGTGAAGATTGAGTGGAGGGATGCCGAGAGGCGGAATGATATGCGATGGAAGAGGCGGTCGTGGAATGGGTGAAAATCGTTTGCAATTTATGATAGCCTCCAGGACATTGTTGTGGCGTGAGATGGTGAAAAGAGAGGGCAGGCAGGTTTCGCAGCTACTGGAACTGACAGCCGAATAAGACGCACGTCTAGGATACTCGAAGACTCTTCAGGAAGACTTTTCAGGATGACCACTTTTAGAGACGGATATATCGGGAATATTGGTAATTTATTTTTGACTTTTATTTGTGTTTGTTTGTGGTTTATTTTATCGTTCGGTATTGTGATCGGTTGTTGACGAATGCATAATCATTTGGCTGTTGATGATAATCGTTTATATTATCTTGTGTCAGTGAGTCAGGGAGAACACTTCGAAGTGTACGTGGAGCTGAATAAAACAAAATTTTAATGAAAAAATAACTCTATTAACACTACAACGAGTGTAGAGTCAGGTAATTTATTATTGACCATCGAAAAATGTATAAGTATAAATGTGTGTATTTACTTTCCACGTAATACTCATCATTTCTCTATATGTAACAAGCAATAGATTTTGTAACTTTTTCAAAAAATCGATCGTTCTCTCAAAATTTATAGAAAGAAAATACAAATTTGAATACTTCACATACCTATTGCCTACCAATTTCGATACTATCTATTACAGTAATACCAGTAATTAATCTAAATCTCGCGAAAGTAAACTTCATGAACTCTAGCCTAAACCAAAAGACCGCTCCATAATTCCTCTCAATATCGTTCTATCCAATTTTAATCGCCCAGTTTGTATATCCTCCAAAGAACACAGTCCGACGAATTACACGTCACGTCAGCGGGGCCTGTCTTGCGTGTCACGGCGAGAAGCGTGTTTACCTCCGTGTAAATCGTCGTCGGGACGAAGACGCGCGACAAGAGTGGGCGCGACAAGCTGTTAATTATTAAGAAAATCGATGACAGGAGGGAGGAGGAGAGAAGGAGGGCCCATCAACGATGACGAGCCAGGAAAAAGGGAAAGGTACACAGTGAAATCGTGCAAAAGGGCCACGGTGGATGGACGTCACGCGGAGAGCGATCAATCATGCTTGCCGATTTAAAGACTACAGAGCTATGGAACGCACGGAAACAGATCGAGCAAACGGACATCTTTTTGAGAAACCGTTCGACGATGAAACACTCGTGGTAAAAGGAAGGAATCGACCAGATTACACAGAGCGATTACAAGATCACCTCCTCTTCGCACTTGATACAAGGGAAACAAGCAAACAAGGGAAATAATAGATGATAACAGATAGATCAGCTATCAGGAGAATCGTTGGAAGCGGAGCATTGTAATGCCACCTCCTTGATTCTCATATGCTCCTGATACAGAATTCGAAATTTCACCGCGAAAGACCTTATGATTCTCGAGATATCTCTTTCGAAATACCTCAATATCAGGAGACCCGCTGGAGGCGTGGCCTAATCGTGCCATCTCTTCGATTCTTATATGCTCCTGATACAAAACTCGAAATTTCACCGAAAAGAAGCTTCTGGTTTTTGAGATATTGCCGCTTGAATTTCTTTCGAAATACCTCTGTATCAGGAAAATCGTTGGAGACGTGGCCTATTCGTGCCACCTCCTCGATTGTTATATGCTCCTGATACAAAACTCGAAATTTCACTGAGAAGAAGCTTCTGATTTTCGAGATAATGCCGCTTGAATTTCTTTCGAAAAACCGGAGTATCAGGACAATCGTCGTTAGTGGAGCCTTATCGTGCCACCTCCTCGATTCTCATATGCTCCTGATACAAAATTCGAAATTTCACCGAGAAAACACTGGTTCTCGAGATATTGCCGCTTGAATTTCTTTCGAAATACCTCTGTATCAGGAGAATTGTTGGAGACGTGGCCTATTCGTGCCACCTCCTCGGTTGTCATATCCTCCTGATACAAAATTCGAAATTTCAGCGAGAGATAACTTTTGATTCTCGAGATATTGCCGCTGGAATTTCTTTCGAAATACCTCTGTATCAGGAGAATCGTTGAAGGCGTGGCCTATTCGTGCCACCTCTTTGATTCTCATATGCTCCTGATACAAAACTCGGAATTTTACCGAGGAAGAACTTCTGGTTCTCGAGATATTGCCGCTTGAATTTCTTTCGAAATATCTCTGTACCAGGAGATCAGTTGGAGGCGTGGCCTTGTCGTGCCACCTCCTCGATTCTTACATGTTTCTGATACAAAATTCGAAATTTCAGCGAGAGATAACTTTTGGTTCTCGAGATATTGCCGCTGGAATTTCTTTCGAAATACCGCTGTATCAGGAGAATCGTTGAAGGCGTGGCCTATTCGTGCCACCTCTTTGATTCTCATATGCTCCTGATACAAAACTCGGAATTTTACCGAGGAAGAACTTCTGGTTCTCGAGATATTGCCGCTTGAATTTCTTTCGAAATATCTCTGTACCAGGAGATCAGTTGGAGGCGTGGCCTTGTCGTGCCACCTCCTCGATTCTTACATGTTTCTGATACAAAATTCGAAATTTCAGCGAGAGATAACTTTTGGTTCTCGAGATATTGCCGCTGGAATTTCTTTCGAAATACCGCTGTATCAGGAGAATCGTTGAAGGCGTGGCCTATTCGTGCCACCTCTTTGATTCTCATATGCTCCTGATACAAAACTCGGAATTTCACCGAGAAAACACTGGTTCTCGAGATATTGCCGCTTGAATTTCTTTCAAAATACCTCTGTATCAGGAGAATCGTTGGAGACGTGGCCTATTCGTGCCACCTCCTCGGTTGTCATATGCTCATGATACAAAATTCGAAATTTCAGCGAGAGATAACTTCTGGTTCTCGAGATATTGCCGCTGAAATTTGTTTCGAAATACCTCTGTATCAGGAGAATCGTTGAAGGCGTGGCCTATTCGTGCCACCTCCTCGATTGTCATATGCTCCTGATACAAAACTCGAAATGTCACCGAGAAAACACTGGTTCTCGAGATATTGCCGCTTGAATTTCTTTCAAAATACCTCTGTATCAGGAGAATCGTTGGAGACGTGGCCTATTCGTGCCACCTCCTCGGTTGTCATATGCTCATGATACAAAATTCGAAATTTCAGCGAGAGATAACTTCTGGTTCTCGAGATATTGCCGCTGAAATTTCTTTCGTAATACCTCTGCATCAGGAGAATCGTTGAAGGCGTGGCCTATTCGTGCCACCTCCTCGATTGTCATATGCTCCTGATACAAAACTCGAAATGTCACCGAGAAAACACTGGTTCTCGAGATATTGCCGCTTGAATTTCTTTCAAAATACCTCTGTATCAGGAGAATCGTTGGAGACGTGGCCTATTCGTGCCACCTCCTCGGTTGTCATATGCTCATGATACAAAATTCGAAATTTCAGCGAGAGATAACTTCTGGTTCTCGAGATATTGCCGCTGAAATTTCTTTCGAAATACCTCTGTATCAGGAGAATCGTTGAAGGCGTGGCCTATTCGTGCCACCTCTTTGATTCTCATATGCTCCTGATACAAAACTCGGAATTTCACCGAGGAAGAACTTCTGGTTCTCGAGATATTGCCGCTTGAATTTCTCTGAAAAAACTGGAGTATCAAGAGAATCGTTGGAAGGATAGCCACCTTTTCGAGTCTCATATGCTCCTTATGGTTTTTAATTGTAATTTGCGTACGTTTAGTTTTAGTTAATCATAAGATAGTTAATAACTGTAAATTCACTGTGAGCACATTTTATAGAATGATACGCTCATTGTTACAATGTAAATGTATGTAAATATAATGTAATGTATGTGAAAAAATTTTTATTTTTTCTTTAAATTTGTAACATATTTTAAATTAATTTTAACTTAGTTATAATTATTTTCAGTTTAAATTTTGATTTTTATTTTAATATATTGTGCTTTGGCTTACTTTTCTTTTGTTTTTTCTTAAAATTCCTTTTGTTGTTCGTTTGCAGAATGGTAAAAAATTGAATAAGGACATTTTGCAATCGTATGTCAAAAGGATTTTCTTTTTTTTTGTTGAATTAATTTGTTTTAAAATAAAATGAATTTAATAAATCGCAGAATCAGAGATTTCAGTTCCAACTTTTCAATATTAACTACGTTCGAACTGATGATTGCGACGACACAATACGTACAGATTTCGTAATAATTCAATTATCTGATTAGAAAATAACTCCTCGACAGTTTTCGTTTCACAAATCTTTTAAATTAAATTCAATTCAATTCTCCTATTCAATACTTTCCTCCTTCCAATCCATAGAACGTTAGAGACGTAAAAGAGATCGTAAAAACCGCCAAGATTCGCCCTCTCCCGTGACCAAGTTTCTCTAAACATGCACCACCGCCTCGTAACCTCAAACGTTTCTTCTAGGCTCCGCAAAGTTTCCCGGTGAACGTCCGCCGTAATTGAAGAGGCGAAAGACGATTAAAGCTAAATCACCACCTGAACGCAACCATAAACGAAAAAACGAGGGCAAGGAATTCGTTCGAATATACAGTTTTCGCCCCATTACCGATCAACGTTACCGCTCTTTCTCGCTCGTTCGTAACGATGGATAATTGTCGTGAAACGACCGACGACGCCGGTGGCGCGGCGCGTAAAACGTTTGTTTTTACAAACGGAACGACGTAATCGTAATGGGCGACTTCCACCTTTGGCCGGGCTCTCGTACCTTGGCCGAATTCCATCGAACGCCTACTTCCTGTCGAGCCTCTGAATACAATCCCATCGGCGTTTGCGTGCCACACGTTGGTTTTCTCTCGCTTTTCTCGCTTCCCTGTCCCGCTTCCACTTGGCCACCTTTCGTTAGCGGCTGTCCCTTTTCCGCGCCGTGAAACACAGGCCGTGTTGCACACTTCGAAACGCAGCAGAACCTTTCACGCGTATCGTCGCGATCGTTGGCTGGTTGCACGTGCACCGTCCCGAGAATATATCCGCGGATTCTTTTCGGGATTTTCTATTTTCTTTCTTTTTTTTCTTTTTTTTTTTTTTTGAAAACTCGATTCGGTTTCGAGGAATCTGTACGATAGCGAGCGGTGTAAGTTAGACAGGATAGTTTAATAGATCAATTTGATTAGAGGGAGGATTACAGATAATAATAGATAATAGTATATATATATATATATATATTACAGATAATATATATATATATATATTGTATAGATATTATAGATAATAGTAAGTATAGATCGTACAAGTTCGCAATGTGATTTTTAATTTATTTATCTTGTTTGATGAACTAATTAATTTTAGTTTTAATTTATGCATAATTGTTCGAAAAGTGAGAGCAAGTGAAAGTAAATTTCCGTGCAGAGATATTAAAGCAAAAGAAATAGAAAAAGTTTGATGACATAATAAACTATGCAAGCTTTTATTTATATGTTTCTCGTTTCAATTTACATACATTTTTGACAAAAATTGTAAATTGTAAATTCTGATTACGTTGGTAATTCTAATGTTAACTATCAACTGGTATCATTGAATCACTGAGAATGATTGAAAAATTTAAAGTTAAATTAACTAACCTTAAATCATTCAATTCAGCTGAGTTTTATGAATACACAAAATAAAATCAAACAGCCTATATTTGAAATGACACCACGTGAGAATTAAACTAGGCATTCAAAGTGTTTCATCAGAAAAATTACAAGCAATAATTAGATTAAAAATTTTTGCCAAGTAACCTGAGATTCTGAAACATGTATTCTTTCAACTGAAATTGAACTTCAAACCTCAAGTAGGCATTTTTATACAAATACCGCTGATAATTTAGTTTTAATTGTACGGAGGAGAATTTAAGACAATACCATCTGGCTATCTTTCATCGTTTGAAAAAACGATACCGCCCGTTCGAAAACTGTACGTCACAATCAGTCATGCTCGGACGACAATAGAGCTCGTTAAACAATTGAAGACACAATGAATATGCATTTCCATGGCAATTTTCGGAGTGGTACGTTTGTCTTCGTTTGTGAACCAATAATTACGCGACCGACGAAATAGGGTTGCGAACACCTTTCTTCGTATTAAATTGAAAGAAAGAAAGAAAAGAAGGAGAGTCGTTCCCGATGTCCCGTTTGGAAGAGGAAGAAACGGAAGAGCGGAGGAAGAGAAGAAGGGTCCGAGGGAAAAAGGTAACAGGGAGCCGAAGGAAGAGAAGGTTTGTCGAGAAACTGTTTCTTCCCACGACGTGGCCCCAGACATTTGGTCCAATAATAACATTAATTTCGTCTACCGAGGAAACCTATTGTTCGGTTGATGCGTCCTACAGTTGTTCGAACGGATGCAGCCCTTTTATTCTATGTTACACGCTATGATGCAGGCATGTATACCTGTAACACTGCGGGAATGTGTAAAACGCATGTCGGTTCTACGCAGTTCACCTGTTTCGTTCCGTAGCTCGTCTTTCTTCTTCTTTTTCCTTTTCTTTCTTCCTTTCGCCTCCCCTCTTTTAGAATCCGTCTAAAAGATTCGTCTTCGTAATATTCCATCTTCTTTCTCTAACACTCTATCGATTCCCTCGCCGACAGTTCGAACAATTGACAATTTTCTAATTAATCCAACTGGCTTTCGTACTTCACAGAGGGCTCTGTGTTTCCACTAAAGGGAACTTAACTTTTATCTATAATCGTTTACGAAAATTATTCTGTGAAATATTAGGAATTCATCACTTCAACTTCGATAAATTTGAGGAATGAAGTTATTAAATTCAATTCCTACAGTTCTGCTCGATTCAATATCTATTACTTACAGAAACGTTAAAAAATAATTCTAGCTTAAACCAATGCGTTGCGATGAATTTTGAAAAATACTTTCGAACACTGATAAGGAATAAGAACCTTATGTACATTTAGTAAATAATTCCGATGCCAACCGAAAATACAAATAATCATTAATGTTTCCTTTCGTTTTCGAAGATCGCAGCATAACATTTCAAATAAACAAAAGCTAAAATTGAAACGGATCGTCGATCTCTGTAAATTTCCGAGACACCTGCAACAATTTCTCATACGGAACTTTAATCGATTCATTCACCTTCCACGATTGCCTGACACTTCGATTACCTCAAACTCGAGGCTGACTGAAAAAAAATTGGCGACTTAAAGAAACGACGTGAAAATGTACAATGTTACTGTTCAACGACTTTCATCCTAAGCAACACTCTCTCCCTCGAGGGAAAGTGTCCCTCGTGTCATTAAACGGATAACGACAAACAATGAAATTCGGACGAATGAGGTTCAAGTGAAAAAAAAAAAAAAAGAAGTTGATCCAGCGTTATCATCTGGCCGACATCTGGCTGCACCTTAATTATTTTCTCGAACTTCGGAGCCTCGAGAGACACCAGAAGCGGCGTTACGTGTACCCGCGAGACGAAATCGCCGCCAGCATTTCGCTTCGTCGCCGAAACATCGGAATGCACTCTCAAGCCTTGCGTACTTTTTCACGCGTCTTCCGCGGACGGCTATCGAGAGACGCTGATCGGAACAACAGCAAGACGCGAGATACGTTATAGCCGAGGCAACGGGGTAAAGGAAAAACGCCGGCGTTTACGAAACGCGAGTACGATTTCTGAAGCGTTTCCTGAAGAAACGAAGAAATTCAGTAATTAAGAATTTTAATGATTAACAATATGCGAGATTTGTGACGGCAGTCGCGTCTAAGAATTATTATTTACGTAGAATATTATTTACGTAGAAAAATAATAATTTAGTAATTAGAAATTTTATTAATATTATTTATGTAGAATAAATTTAGTAATTAGAAATTTTATTAATATTATTTATGTAGAATAAATTTAGTAATTAGAAATTTTATTAATATTATTTATGTAGAATAAATTTAGTAATTAGAAATTTTATTAATATTATTTATGTAGAATAAATTTAGTAATTAGAAATTTTATTAATATTATTTATGTAGAATAAATTTAGTAATTAGAAATTTTATTAATATTATTTATGTAGAATAAATTTAGTAATTAGAAATTTTATTGAGTAACGATATGCAAGATTTGTGACGGCAGTCGCATCTAAGAAATATTATTTATGTAGAATAGTTTTGTTAGAACTATCATTGTAGAAGGTACAATTTTATTGTTTTAATAAATATCTTTATTTACTGATGTTGATATTTTTAATTATAATATATAATCAATGTATAAGATATAAAGAGTATTTAGCTGTGAAAGTGTCAAGTGGACAGTTGTTTAACATTAGAATTACCAAATTGGTCAAGAGTTAGTTCTACAGATTCACAATGAAACGTTGAAAAGTCTTTACAGATTTGAATGATATTTGTAAAATATACGAATAAAATTTTATCCTTTATTGTACTATAAATTTTTTCCTATTTCTTTTGTCTAATTTCTCTAATATAATTTTTATAAATACTTTAGTCGTCGGTAGTATTAAAGAATAATGAGATAATCGACAGAATTCTCTATTTTGTGTTTGTTATGATTCTTAGAATGTTTTTTAGACAGATGAAGATGAAGAGTTTTAATAACAAATGTGTGATTGATTATTTGAAACACGAATGATGTGAGAAATGAGAGAAATTTAAAAAAAATGAAGATGACACAATGTGAAACTTAGACGACTTGTAACCAAAGACAGATGATATAAATACGACGAAACTAACAAACATTATATATAAAATTACAATTTTGAAAAAGAAATTCCTGCAGCTTCAGAATATTTCTTTGCACAGAAAGATTCGAAAGGAAAGAAAAAAGAAGAAAGAGAATGTTATACCACAGTCCATTCTAACAGACTTGCTGAACTTATTGTTAGTAAGTCAATCTCCTCTCGATTCCTCCAATTTCTCCCCCTCGAATTATCAATTACAACAAAAAACACAGACAATCACATCGATCCTATCTCGACCAGCTCTCTCTCTCTCTCCCTCTATCTCCTTCTCACGTCGTAAATATTTCTTATTTAAATTCACCGCCCGTATAAATCTCGCTGCTCGAGTATAACATCAGAAGCGAAATTACCGTCTCATCGTTACGTTCCTCGCCCATCCCTTCGCCAACATCAATTCCCCATTAAAAACACAACAAACACACCTACCATTATCAGAAGGTGTCCGCCTCTCCCCGTGTGCGCCACGAATTCCAACGACGCGCGCGCTCGCGCGCCAACGAAATTATTCGAATAATTCGAAACCTCGCCCCGCGAGCGGGAACACACACTCGGCAGAGTGTTGCGGAGCAACACCAAGCTGGCTGGCCGTGGTCAAAGTGAAATATAAATACCGGAAGTAACCGTGCAAATACCACGGGATAGGACGGAAGGGGTGGGAGCAGCAGCGTGTCTATCGCTGCGTGTCGGAAACGCGGGTTGTCGCGGCAAAAAGCTGCATCGCGGAGATTCTATCGCGCGGACCCTGTTTAAGGAACGGATGCGAATATTAAAACGGGACTCGCACGGACGAGCTTAGAAGAAAGAGAGAGAGAGAGAGAGAGAGAAAGAGAGAGTGGAGCGTTTATACTCGTGTTACAGGGAGGCCTGATGCAGGTAGTCATTAGGCTCTACGGTTTCGCCTCGGCCGTTTCTCGTCGGTGAATCCCGCGTGCTCGGTGTTTTTCGTGTTTTTGCATCGGCCGAACGATAAGCGTGTGCACGCCTGCCGAACAGAGAAAGGAAGAGGAGGAGAAGAAGAAGAAGAAGAAGAAGAAGAAGAAGAAAAGGGGGGAAGAAACTCGATTGCCGTTGCACGTATATGGAATCTGTAATTCGTCCGCTACTCTGTGATTCGAAGGTGCGTTTCACGGGGCTAAGAAGCGATTTCGATTGGCGCGTTAACCCGCTCTGCGAGCCATTACGATCCGAGAGATCGATTCGGTGGTCGCTGTTCGTTTTAGCTTCGATTCCGCGAGCCACACGATCTAATACGGTTGCAGCATAAAGACAATGTGTAGCTTTTGATGCTTTCTTCGATTCGTGCCGAAGGAACCTCTTCTTGGAAGATGCGAATCGTTCACGAGCTGACGTTGAATAGATACTGGTTTTCAGTAGGTGGAAATTATTCGTTGGATCTTACTTGCAGCGAAGTAATTGTACCAATAACAATGAAAAATTGTCGACAATTTGAACTGATGTAACATCGTGAAGAATCATACATCACGATTCACTTGGTCTCATTTTCAAGAGACCTTTCGTAACTGTGTCTGCGATCATTTTTGTTGTAAATTAATTATGGGATAATGAAAATATCCAAGATGTTAAACACTGAATCTTTTACTTGCACTCTCTTAAACATTCTGTGGATACTATAAAACAATCGAAGATCTAAAACAAACGAAGGAGCCAGACTTCGCGACCACAGATAGTACCACACTCAGGCATATTGTCGCATAACACACACATTGCACGATCAGCAATCAATAGATGTCGCGATTATTTTCGCAGATTCCTACAATTTTGAAGATTGACGTTTGTATTTATACGACTGAATTCTCCCCTTCAAAAACTCGTTGTACTTTCACCATTTTGTTGAACGATAAATATTAGAGCTAAAGATTGAAGAAATCTTAACAATTCGTCATTCAACTCTAATGTTCAAAGTTCAATAAACGAATTTTCAAGTCATAAACGAAATTTTCTAATGTTTTTCACGAGCCATTGAATTTTTAAAACTTTCGAGAAAAAAGTACCCTTCGTTACACGTAAATAATCGATGTAAAATAATCTTCTTCTTAAAAAATATTCACGATTATCAAATTAGATTTTAATCCTTAAAATGAAACCAAGTGGATCGTTATTGTCATGTATATTTGTATGTTATCGACAATTTTTCATCGTCACTGTCGCAATTATGCTCTCCTGGTATGCTTCAAAAAAAATATATTTAAAACACGTAGACGAAAGAAAAAAAAAAAAAAAAAAAAAAACTCCAACTAACCATAAATTCCAAGTTTATCAATTTCAAAAACATCGAAACCCTTTCAAACCTTGTACGATCTATCTTTACGATGCATCAAACGCTAATTGTGGAACGCTAGAACGACATATTAAAACAACATTTAACGAATGCCCGTGCGACCATTAAAACCGATCATTAAACCAGCAAAGGACCGTTAAACAGTCGTAGATTCGTTTTACGATTTCTCACGAATTACTTGTATCTAAACGGCGCAAGGTGTTACTTTCGCGGGTACGAACGATACTGCTCGAGCGTTTTTTCACGAGAAGCACATCTCGAAGGTTATGACTATCTCCTCTCTTTCCTCGGTTCACCCTTTCATCGCGCTCTCCAATACGTGTATTTCGCTTTATTGTTAGACGCTGCTTCTTACACCGGCGATTATCCCAGCAATTTATTCACTCTAACTATCGCGCGTAATCGTTCGTTCAATTACTCTGCTATCATCTTTATGGCTTTTCCGTGAACGAGACCGCGTCGTTTCGCCTCCCCTCAAAGGGAAACCGCCGCCTCATCGTAGCTTCCGTTTCGTCTCGCGGATGCTCGTTGTATGTTTATGTGGCCTCGCTCGCGCCTTGCTACGAAATGGCGACAAGTGGCGCTGGTGATGGCCAGCTAGAGCGTCTTAACACGGTATAAAGTAAAAGAGCGATTGTCACATAGAAGAAAGCAAGTCCAAGGTGTAAAATGACAGCTTTTCTCATAACGCTCCGCTTTCGAGGAGATTGAATTAGAAAATTTATACTCTGACGAGGGTATACCTAAATTTTTTTAATTCCGGGCTGAGTAAGAGTGAATGATCGACAGGAGATTAAGGAAATCGAAAATATGGAGGATTTCTTTTGTACTTGGAGAAGACCGAATTTGAAGATTCATCAAGAACTCGTGTATCAGTAAAATTCTTAGTTAAACAATTCAAGAGCGAATAGAAAATAATTGGCGATAGTACTTTAACCTGCTGTAACTAAAATTTTCTTTTACTGTCAAGAGAAAAATATTACAAATGATTTTTTAGTACGGAAGTATATTAGTAATATACAATTTTGTAATAATGAATGTCGAATCAAAATGAAGATACAATTAAATATTACGGAAGGTTAATCATTCCTTGAAAAGAATAGGCAAAATTACCATTGTAACCTAATAATATCATATTGTTATATGGAGATATTTTATAGATTCGTTCCTCGTACCTTCAATTCTGGAGATCACAGGAACTGGATTCACTCTGTCTCTTTCTCTTTTGTTAAAACAGGCAACTTCAATTACGCAATAACCTATTGCCAAACGACGCGTGTCAACAAATCATGCGCATTTAACACGAGAGAAAAGAAGTAACTACGACCCGATCCACTCGAACTCCGAAACAATTCGTCTTCGCTGCTCTAGCCAATTCGCCACTTAAATTTTACGACATCGTTATCAAAACATATTCTTGAAAAAGAATATCAAAACAATCTTTGAAAAGAATTACATACCTCTCCCCGGCTCGACTTTTACGCTCGTTCAAAACACTGTACATCATACCTGAAATCAAAGGATATTTAAAAGTTAAAATCTGCCTGAAACGAGGCAATATTCTCATCTCTAATTCAATTTAATACTTTAGTAATAAATCACTTTACTGACACTTTAACAATAAATTTAACAATCTAATATTTCTCTCACGCCATCCAGTTTATTTATTCTCTCATCGCTGCATTAATTTATGATCGTTGTAAATGATATTATCCAATAATTCGTGAAACTCTGTTCCTCGATGAAGGTAGTTTAATGCTTCACGTAGTTTAATAATTTACGCGGCACGTGGATACCTCGTTATAAAGATGGACGAACGAACGTCAACTATACTCGCTATATTCAATAACACCGATACAAAATGTCCATTTTAAATAATTATTAAGAAGATAAAATTATATAATAGCCATATACGTTAGATGTATGTTTCATTTATGATCGTAACGGTGTAGAATTACGATAAACGAGCTTCATCCCATACGCACGTGAGGAAACGCAGGTGTACGGCCGAGAAGCGAAGAAAAATCTGTCGATCGATAGGTATCGTATCGGGAAAAGATCAGGCACGGGAATGGAAACGTGATCGAAAGAGGTTTCATGATCATGAGACACGATATGCGAGCAGCCTCTGGCTTTTGCCTTCTCTTTGTTTCTTCGTCTATCATTGTCCGATACAATATTTCACCCTTTATACCTATCGGATCTTTCGATCTCCGTGCAGCCTTAATAAATATAATAGTAACCTCGCCGTTCAACGTCCACCATCCACTGTCATCCTCCTGAGTAATTTCTTCCTGTCGATCGTAGATAACGATATCATCATTTTATTGAGTATCAGCCAGGTTGACTGCCATGACTGTTTTCACCAAACTGATAGCTACTGATTAGTTATATATACGCACGAAGGATTAGCGAACAGTATGTAGCGGGTACTTTTCTTTTTCTTTTCTTTCTTCTGGATACTTCCCAGAACGACACTCCGAGTTACATTCTATTTGGACATTTAATACGAGTTAATACGTCGAACCAACACTGGAACTATCGATGACTAAAGAATAATATTCGTAGCGAAGGAATTAAAGTCCAAGATACGAGTAAAAGTTGATAATACAGTAATGAATACAATACTTCTATCGATATGTTTCATTAAAAATCATTTGAATTATAAATGTATAAAATTTCCATAGAAAATTATAAATTGGTCATTTCGACCACTTTGGTACCTAAATACGTTACGTGAATGCTTATTAATTTTGCAAATTTTCAATTCACCGGACTTTGGACTGATCGAATTTGTTGACACGCCATGCTCTGGTCATAGTTTAAAATTTTTTAAACTATGCGCATCATTAAGAACAGCTTGAGAAAATTAAAGAAAATTTAATGTAATGGTATTTAATTTGTGATATTAGTGAGTGTCAGTGACTTGAAAATTGTCAATGTGCAAGATGTAATTATTTTACATCTCACTATTTGCTGAAACTAACTTTATCGATAGCGTTAAATTAATGTCCTTTCCGATATCCTCATATTCGATTATTTGCATAGTAGTTCCCACGATATATTGAATTAAAGCATTAAGCTCGGATGCAACGATCGTGTATCGCGAATACACGTCTCTTCGTTTATAATAGAATTTATTTCATCGTATTAAAAAATATTCGATACTCCATCTACTTTTCTCTCCTTTATGAATCGGATGATCCATAACCGGTGTTTTTACTGATTCATCGTTTCCAGAAAATTTCTTTTCTGCTGTCGGGAAGTTACAGAATAAAAATGACGAATCACAAATCAAATGCAGATTTCGACAAAGAGAAGATACACAAATCGTCACTAAAAATGCGATAAGACCCTCCCAAAAAAATGCTTCCCAACTCTTCACTATTACTCGCACAAAATCTAAGAAAAATCAAACTTATCAAAATTCTGTTTGACACTGCGTCTTTTTTCGGCGTTTCTACCGATCTATCGTTCTCAAAAAATATGTCCCTGTCAGAAAGTTAAAGAATAAAAATTACGAATCACAGATGAAAATGCTGATTTTGATAAAAAAAAAAGAAAAAGACACGCGAGCCTGACGTTCGATGAAAATGACAATGAAGATCCGAAAAATCCTACCCAACTCTTCACTTGTTATTTCTCAACAAAAAATTCCAATGAAGTCTAAACTTAGATCCAAGAGACCTGAAAGAAAAGAAGCAAGAACGAAGATGAAACGTCAACGTGAAAGCCCAGAATTATCACAGGGTATCACTGGTGAAGCTAGTTATATGCAACAAGGGGTAGACACAACGGCAGTATCGTGACAGGAGCGTGAAGCTCTTTCGCCCGTAACGCATCCTATTCCAATTTCGCCCGTATCTCATTATCGTTGATTCCATAGATGCTATCGCAAAGACAGAGAGAGAAAGAGAAGAGAGAGAATGAGAGACAGCAGGCTAGGCAGAAGGATCGAGGGGCTTATGCAAACGGAATAAGATCGAGCAATACCTACGGTGGCCTCTCTCTTTCTCTCTCTTTCTGTCCCTTTCCGAGCCTCCCGTTAAAACGTGTCCGCGCATTTAATGCCGTTGCACACGCACGTGTCTTGCGCGACCGCATAGATCCTGGCGCGTCCATTTCCTGCTAATTAAATTAGTGTATCGGCCACTGTCCGGGTGTCGTGCGCGAACCAGTCCACTCGCCAGCCGCGTCCTCTCCTTCCCTATGGCGACGCTAAGCTGCTCTTTCGCTCGCTCCTACCCGGCTTAACGACCCCTTTCGCCTCCGCTTGCCTGTCTCCGCTGCCTCCATCTTCATCAGTCCTAGCCACCGATTCCCAGGAGCCTCGTATCGGACGCGACTGTTGTTCTCATTAGGATAAAACATCGCTGCCGAGCCGCTCTCTCGCCGGATCAAACCCGGCGACACACACCGACGTTTTGACGAACGCTGGGCGCGCCTTGTCCGATCTTCGCGTAGGCGGAATTCTAGACGGACGACCTCTTTGGACGACGATTCAAATGGCCAAAATGGCCAAATTGAGAATGTTTGTTCAAGACAACTTGATACTTTTGCAGATACCAAACATTGGGATATTGGTACATTCGTGATTGTGCGTTGTGGTGACATGTGGAGAGGACATGAGAGAGACCAGGAGTATGTGTGTGTGTGTGATTGATGGTGTGAAAGAAAAGAAGTCGGAAGTAAAAAAGAAGACGGTGTCACATGTTTGATGGAGTCATAAGAAGAGCCAGATACCAAACAGAAAGCAATATTGTATTAATATTAACGTGATTAACATTAACATAATAGATATATGTTTATTTCGAAGATAAGAAATAAAGCCCCAATTTAACATGAAACAACATTGTATTTTTTTCTTTCTTGAGACTTGAATGATTCTTCGTAAAATAAACACACGAATGAAAGCTTGTATACCCTATTGTATTATAAAGATTTTCCGTTTCTTTCACTTTAATTTCTCTGACGGAAATTTTGCGCTTTGCTTGTCGGTGGTTTTAGTGTTAACAATGGTTGGTTAGCCATAATGGATGTTGGATGAGTAATTCCATGAATTTTCTTGGGGTGGTTACTGTGGTTGACTAGGTTGAGATTTAGAGCGATTACTAGATGTTGGATGTCGATGAGTAATTTTTGAAATTTTCTTGGAGTGGTTGTTGTATTTCGGGCTAGGTTGGGATTTAGATTATTAGATGTTAGATGCTGAGTAATTTTTAGGAATTTTCTTGGGATAGTTATTATATTCCGGACCAGATTGAAATTTAAAGCGATTATTAAAAGTTTCGGGATGAAGAGTAGATTTTCTTGCGTTGTTAAGATGAAGAGTTGTCAAAAATTAAAAGTCTGTCACGCAAGTATATACTTCTATAAATTATGAAAAATCCAAGTTTCATTAAAACTTTGTACCATTTCATTTCAAACGAAAACTTTTGGTAGCTATCGTAAGCATTTTATAACTTGATCAATAGAATTAACAATAACAGAAAGATATATGAAAGAGGAAGAAAAACATACTTCATGTTTTATTGCATGGCGAGAATTCTGCCAAATTAAAAGTGAACAATTAAATTTCAGTTTCCGTACTAATCTCAGTACAAAGTGATAAATCGTTCACAAGTACGTTCGAGCACGTGTTGCACGTGCAATAATTTCAATCAAACATTTTCATTTTCAGGAGATAAGATTTCGCAATGGAATTTACCAAGGCAGTAATGGATCTCAGTGCTCGATAGCGGCCAAGAGCGTCGAAAAGAACATAGAAGAGTGAATATAAAATCGGAAACGAACCGTTAATCGGATTACCGGTTAGTGTTAGGGCGACCGCGTCGCCGGAGGTCAGGAGTTCTGAGTAAAAGGCTTCGTTAGCGTGAAATGAAGCACACCAGGAAAGTTCGACAGCATTAGCTCTTCGTGGAATCACATCGCCACTTGATGTTTAACCAAGAACATACGATCGATCGATTGCGATTTTCTTACGAACAATCGAGTGCCACTCTCTTACACCCGTTCACAAAAAGAATTAAGTGATTTTCGCTAAAACTTTCGTTAAAACTCACGAGAATTTAGATAGAGAATTAGACAGACGTATTTGAATAAAATTCTAGAAAGTTGGATCGATTTATCCAAAAAATGGAACGGTGAAATTCTATCAAATGTGTGTGAACGAAACATCGTAGGTTAGAAGAAAGTTACATACGCGCGTGAAGTACGTACTTGTCCTCCGACACGTTCAATCGATCAATCATTCGACTAATATAAAAATCATCGATTGCGAGGTACAACTTGAGTTGATAATCTTCAACAAGTAAACTCGATCTTACGTGTAATTCACGACTCGAATTTTCCAACGTCGCGAAAAACAGGGAATTCGTACCTTTCAATTCCATCCTCATTCCTTCCTAATTCCTCCGTCAATCGTTCAACAAACTGCCTATAACACTCGGCCGATCTCAATTCTCGTCGCACGTGGAGACGAATTCGCGAAACCGGTAAACGAGATTTCCAGCAAGTAAAGGCGAGTAAAGGCGAGTGTTCGACGAAATCGTCGCACGCCGCGCCTCCTTTTTACAATTTCGGCCATATTTGGGGCAGAATATTGGAGAAACCGGTATACCCGAAAAAGGCGAGCGAATACACGCCATCCGCATTCCTACGCCGGGCAACCGCGTTCTTCAAAGCAACCGTGCAGCAACCCATGAAACCCGGCGCACTATCATCAAGATAATTCCGTCGGCGAGGCATCCGAGGAACGCATCACCGCGAAATGGACGAAAATGTTTTTTCGTGATCGCGAAACCAGTCGGGCCAGCGTGTACACAGAACCGGTGTACAACAACGCGAGTCGCTCCCTAAGTGGAACGACATTATCGGGGGTCACGATCGGCACGAATTAAATTTGCAGAGCACCACCGACAGCCCTGTTAGGGAAGGGACCCGTCGGGAGTTGATCGTCGGCAACACCGGAAGTCGCCAAGTAGGGAAAACTCGGCGCACCGGCCGAATATAATGCGACGAGCCGGTGACAAGTATGGTAATGCAACGCGGGTACATACGTGCCTGGATTTCAACCTGGTTCGACGGTGGCAAGCTGCACACACCGCTGACGTCCTCCGGACGTCTGAATTTTCAAAAGGAAGAAAAAAGAAAAAGAAAAAAGGGGGAAAAAAAACAGTTAATTGGATGATTGCTTACTTCGCTCCGAATACGTCCGCGTATCCGTGTTCATAAGTTCTTGCATAATCGCGATCGGTCCGCGTGTAGAAACGTGGCCGCGAGAACCGCTGTTTTTTTCGATCGTTCGCGCGCGATCGGTAATAATCGAAAACGATCGTTTCTTTCGTCGACCGTAATTAGCCTGTCTGTGAAGTAAGCTGTTCTCCGCGATATTTTTCGCCTTTGTTCCCTCGGCTTGGCAATTGACAATTGGTAAGAGAGAAGGATAAACCTGATGGCTTTTATGACCTGTGATTCTGTTGAAAAGGATTAAATGGCTCCAATGTCAATTTTTGTGATCAGAAACATCGTTCACAAAATGTTTTTACGAACACAGATACTAACGAAAAGTTTGGTTGGTAATACGCACTTTCGCCGCATACTTGATTAATTTAATATTTGCATGATTTATTATTATACTGTACGACTTTATTATATTTATGCTGTATGAATTATTATTATACTGTATACTAGTATAATTTATTATTATACTATTATTATCTATATTATATAATTACATAAATAATTTAATATACAATGACAGACACGTTCGTTTCCTATCACGCAGTGTGATCTATATATTTCATACTCAGATTTTTAGGCGATAGCGCATTAGTCTGTCGTGGCTGCACATTGCGCGTGACATTCACCTCATCACCATACGAGTCCCGCGATAACTCCGTCGAATCGGAGTGATACATTAATCACCCGTAACAATCTAATAAATTAACGGTCCGCGTAAACACCTTGTGTCGTACAATTAATAAGAACATTGTCCTTGCGCGCCTCAAATCTACCGTTATCCGCTAACGTTTCCAACATAATTTAACATAATTTATGACTCAGAAAGACCTGTCCGTTCGCCGCCTTAAAAGAGAAAGGAAGAGGACGGCGAGAGAAAGAAAGGAAGAGAGAGAGAGAGAGAGAGAGAGAGAGAGAGAGAAGAAGAATCGTGTACTACAACAGTTCTCGTACGCGTTCCTCGCGTACTGCGTACGACGATTTTTCCGACGACTGATCGCCGCTGAAAGTATTTATCGCCGGCGGTTCAAACAGTAATTAGCATGACAATAGGCTACGCGAAGAAACCGTGTTTCACATCCAGCGGATAAAAGCCGGAACGTTTGACAAGAGCCGAAGATAGATCTGACTTATCTCGGGATCCGTGCCGCTGGAATTCAAATAAATCTTTCACTTTTTCGCGATAAAACGCCGGCTGACTTGACCCGCGTCCACCCGGCCCGACACCGGCTCCGATTTATTCCAATTCATAGAGACCCATTGCCCGCTAATGATATTCCGACCCACGCCTCGACACACACGCTTAATTACACGCTCGTGACGCTCGTGAACAATGTAAAGCACAAATTGGCCGGCTAATATCGGGCTAGATACACACCAGCCAGCCACGTGTTCGGCTCGCGAGACGAAAAAAAAATGTTTCACCGAACACGGCCGAACGTGTTTAGAGAAATTTATTGGTTCGGTAACTCTTGATCATTTTCTCTCGCGTTTGGAATAATCTCTGAAATTTCTTTCTCTGTGTCACTTGCGGGAACGTTCTGCAGACGACAGGGAAAACTTGGAAACTTGGAAACGATAAAAATTTATTTCTTAATTAAATTCTACGATTTTCAGCTTTCAACTTTGGTAAAAATAAATTAGTTTTTCAAGCGCGATTGATTGGTTTAGAGAAAGGAAATGTACAGAAGAATAGGGAATTTGAAAACGAGAACAAATTACAAATTCAAGGAATTACAAGTGACAAGGTATCGAATTTTTCTAGCAATTAATTCTTTCTTGAAACTATCTTCACATTGTTATTAACTTTTATGAGAAATGAAACATTCCTTTCCGAAACATCCCGAATATCGTGATATCTTTGCTTCTCTTCACAAGTCACAATAATCTTGTACCATTTCACGAGCCATAATTCGTGACGTACGACCGACATAAGATTTTTAGTACTTCCTCTTGTCATAGATAAGCTTCTTTATAATATCGATTCCACGAAAATTCCCGTGCCAGCCAACAGTCGCAAACAAACTCGACCCAAACAAGCTTTCACACCTCCTCCTGCCATTCGTCGCAAACTCGTTCGTCTGGATTGCCAGAAATTTATGACACAGAACAGATCGAAGGCAGCGAGTAAGTCGTCAAAGTCCATCAGAACGTAGTTTGCCGCAAGATTTATGGGACTTTTGACTGCAGAGCTGAACTGCATCGGTACGCTCGCACGCGCGCTCTCTGCGAATGATAAAGGGAAACGACAACATAATTCCGAAGGCAAATCATTTCGCCTTCGAAAGTTGACTTTGTTCGAAATGAAGAAAATTATTGGATTTCTATCTTCTGTCAAATTTCATCGTGAAATATGTTATTCCAATAACCTAATAAACAGTGAAATTTTCATAATTCCAAAGCTCAATTTTTCATCCTCGACGTGTTTTAGACATTTTTTAAAAATAAGCTAGTTCTTGGAGTAGCAAACAGAATTGGAAAATGAGGCTTCAATCCTTTCTCGAATGTCAAGCAACAATAAGCATAAATAATTTTACTGAAACTTGAAAAGATCGATAATCCAAAGCAATTTCTTAAAAAGTATAGTGTAAAGAATATATACGTATAATTATATACAATTTATACAATTGTACACTTGCATAATTCGACGTTTATTGCAGTTCGTCCAACTCGTTCGATAGCTCGCGTAGAATCCAATTAAAGTGTCAACTTCGTGTCTGTTTTATGTTATACCTTTAACATTAAAATTTATTCTTTAGATTAACAATATTAATTTTACTGTGCTTTCTTTACAATATATTCCCTTGGATTCATCATCACTCACGTAGCAAATCGACATCCAAACTTTCCAAAATTTAAGAAACACCGTATCTCCACATTACGATTCTAAAATAAATCGCCAATTTTCCCTTTCGCTCGCGTCGTTTACAGTACAGAGTCATTAAAGAGAAAAAGACCAAATTCTCGTCGCCAATCCCATCACCCTTCTCATTCATTTTCACCCTTTCTCGTCCAATCTCCCTACAGCTTGGGCAATAATTTACCTGGGTTCGCGAGCCCAGATGCGTTTCGTAATACGCGCACGTAAGATGTATACATGGAAGCCAAGGGGCTCCCCGGTCGATCGCCGGTTATTGATGGCTTCATCCGGAGCCTCTTGCTGCCACCAGGTGGTCAGATTCTGATCCGTTTTCTAACGGACGAACCGGCGGCGTTGTATCGTTGGCAATCGAACGCCGGTCGGCCAAAGAGCCGAAAGACAGAACGAGAGAGGCTTCTCCATAGTCGGAAGGGGACCGAGCACGGAAAAGACAAGGCCAGAGAAACAGAGTAGGCCACGACGGGGAGAGAGATCGCGCGGCTGGTTTTGGTTTACGGTGTGGCGATGTTTGACTAATGCTCCGCAATTTTGGCTTTTGTTGGTTGGCTGCTGGTCGCCCGCTGCGCGTCGACCAAATAGGAAAGAGGCTGGTTAACCAACCCTCTCCGACTTTCTCTCCGGCTCCTGCGAAGCCACCCTGATCGACGACCCGCTGAGAACGATGTTCAGGAAGCGTCGACGTTGTTGGGGGCTATCGGTATCCATACGATTTTTACGCGTAATCGTCGGCCCAATGGTTTTCTTATTGGTCCTTGATGTATAGCCGCCGCGAAAGACGTAAGGAAGGTCGTGAAGCTGATCGGAAGTTTTAATACTGCCGATATATCAGAGCCTTCTTTCTTCGATGTTTGTCTATTAATCTACCGAGCGAGGAAGACGAACCTCGTCTTCCTCGAGTTACTGATTTTCTCGACACGACGTTTCCTGTATTTACGCATCTTCTGTCTTTCTATTAATTACACTTTTATTATTGTACAAGTCTACGAATTGAGGAACGACCTGGTTAATGCGTTGAGGAACCAAAAAATTCGCTGCTAGCTTAGGTCAAAATTGTTTTAAATAAAAGATTTTAAAAAAGATCGGAGAAAAATTTTTTGGAAATCTTTCGATCAATTGACATAAATGTATATGAGTAATGGAGACTTTTTGTATGTGAAAATATTTCAACGAAG
Source organism: Frieseomelitta varia (assembly GCF_011392965.1). NCBI lineage: Eukaryota > Metazoa > Arthropoda > Insecta > Hymenoptera > Apidae > Frieseomelitta > Frieseomelitta varia. Next base: position 819,139 of record NW_025110014.1, on the reverse strand, counting down.
CATACACGTACATATAATATTATAAAAATAATGTAGAAGGCAATGATACAAAAAATTAAAATTGAAATTTTATGGCATTTTATTTCAATAAAAATATTTCTTTTATACTATGTACAAAGAAGACTTTTGCAACAGGGTATTGTATAAGACGAAAGTTCTCGAATACTGAAATTTTCCATGCGAATAAAAATTATTAATTCATAGGGAAATGAAGATCGTTGAATCTTATTAAGTTGATTTGTCAGAAGAAGATGCCTCTCTTTGCATCATCAAAAGATTTTTCACTCGTTCGTATTCATGAATATGTATATATATATATATATATATATATATATATATATATATATATATGTGTGTGTGTGTGTGTTCCCTCATCTATCTGACACGTCATGGCAATGAACATAACGTTAAGGCGATTACTTAAATGACATTCGTGATCGACTTTATAATTGGATACCCGGCTATATATATTTGCGCAAATTGAATCAAAGAGATCTAATCACATAGATGTATTTGCCAAGTTACATATCCGGCCTACGTATCCTGAGAATTTAATCTACTGCAACAGGTACTCTTCGTGTATCAGGCTACATATCCTGGCTACGTATCTTGAAGATCTAATCCATCGCATAAGCTTATGGCAACTAAATCGTATCATACGTTCACTGCTTTCTATAATTCTTAATTTAATTCGAGCTTGAAGACCGACGTACCACAATTGATATTAATTATAATTTTTCTCTTGAAATTAACGTTTCTTTAATACAAAAAATGAATAATTGTTACAGGAAATGAAGTTCTCTATCGAAGTTCTGGAGTCAATTAGGAAAATCCTAAACTTTCTGATGAATTTTTTGATGAGAGATGTAAATTTCTAACATTCAATTTTTTTTTTGTCAGATATATGATTGAACATTGTGAACAATGTCAATTTCCAGAGTACGACTTTTAGACGTACAAGTAATTTAGGTGGAAGCAAGGAAAACGTACATTAACTCTAATTTTTAATCCGTGTAAATTTCATGGGACACCGACAATAAGTCAAATGAGATCAAAATTTTTCCTAAAGTTTCTTCATCTTTGTAATTGTAATTCAATAGCGACCATCGAGAAACTTTTTCAAATTAAATTGAGCGATTCTACAAAAATTCTTCAACCTCTTAACTCAATGAACATACATTTCAGTTATATAACATATAAAAAATGAAACAGAGATTTAAAATGCTACGAGTACCTATCCTTTTTCTTTTCTAGAAAGAAACAATAAATAAATTTGGATGATGAAAAGGATCATTTTCATTGCAAGTTCTCCAATCTTAAAATAAATACAGGTTGTCTCAAATTTAAATGTCAAAACTTTGGGAACATGTAAGAAACTGACAAACTAATTGCAAGAAAAAGTCCTTTAGAGATTTGCTCGTTTTTGAGAGAAACAAATCTCGAAAGAAAGAAACAAAACAGTTTCCGGTTTTCCACTTATTTATTTATGCTTGTTCGTGTTATTATCTATTTTATCATCTTATCATCTATTACGGTCTATTGTCATCGTCTAATATATCGTCAAACATCATTTATTATCATCTATGATTGTCTATTTAATGAAGGTACTACAATATTGACCACTCAGATTGCAGTTAAACATTGTTCTAATGATTGAATCTCTCAGTTTCTCCCACGAGTTCATCGGCGTTGAATAAAACTATTATTACTGAGTAAGCAAGAAAAGAACTTTCTTCTTTAGTGTCATTGCACTCTTCTTCGTTGCCATTTTCCCAAAAAATGGAGCAGAAACGAGCAAACCTCTAAAAGGATTTTCAGTTCATTGATAGTTTGACGCTTCTGAAGTTTTGACATTTAAATTCGGGATTTTTCTAAAAAAAAAAAAAAAATGATACCTTGTACAATAAAAAACTGTTACTACCGTTACTGAAACAAAGAGAGAGAGAGAGAGAGAGAGAATGCATCGCCCGCGACTATCCCATAGCACAATGCAAAGCATAACACGGTCCAAAACGCGATCGCGACGGAGCCAGAGGAGCGTGACGATCACAGGCGTGCCTCCCTCGATCGCCGCGAGGGGGAACAGTGGAAGAATCAAACGAGACGATGGAAAAAGGGGAGTCTCGCAACGGAGAGAAAACGAGGAAAGACAGGGAGCGGACAATCACCGGATGCCAGAGGGCCGCCGCGCGAACGCGGGCGCGAGCGCAGGTGTGCCCTCGCTTTTGTACGGCCAGCGGTATTAACGTGCCGCCATATCGATATCGTTATAATATGCAAATAAGCGTACGTACGTAACGCTTGTATAGCGAAGGAAGCGAAACCGCGAGCTCGCGCACACGGTTAAAGAGCAACACACACACATACGTGTTGCACTGCCCTCGAAGAGTCCAGCCGAAAAAGGAGATCATCGATCGCGATCCGTCCGACGAAACGCGACTTCTGTTTCCAATCGAAGATCTCTATTCCGCGTGCAAGCGGCGCTCGCGTTGTTTCAGCCCTTCGCGTGCCGCTTGAAGAAAGCCGTCTTCATCGTTCACGATCCTCGTTCGGCACGCGTCGCGTGTTTCTCGCGTGTGCGTGATTCTATTCCAGAGACTCGACGATGAGAATGATTGCTCGAAGGGGGAGAAGTCGAGATCCGGCGAGTTTGTATCGATGACGCTGAGTGTCTCGTTGAATTAGGATCTTCCTTTTTAATTCTTTTTCTCTTTAAATCGGACGCCGGCTTAATATACGCACAGACACTGTTTTGAATTGGATGCTTCTATTTATATATGAATTAATTGCATGCAGGTATCTGGTTGCTTGAAAAGTTCATATATTTCTTTGACTGATATATTTTGAATTGATATATTTTGCAATTGATATATTGGAGGAAGAATTACTTGAATTACGTGAATTAAATAACAAATATTACTCTGGCTAAATTGCAAGTCAAAAACACCAGGTATGTAATATTACGAAGAACTTTTGAAACATCCTCGTGCAGAAACAAAGAAGAACTTGAATATCAAATTCTGAACCTTTTACTACGAATGTAATAAGAACTCTTTCGTTGAGCTTTTGCAGCACAGGATGAAAAAACGCGATACAATGTTAGAAACGTTTTGAAAGAATCTCTCGCGCGAGAGAATACCAACGTACGAAACAAGGATATTGTTTTGTATTGCGTTTTGTCTCGCAAAATATCGCATCGAGATCATCTAAAGGGATACCAGGTCAGTAAGTATACCCAACGAACCAAAGACTTCACACTATCGAGCCTCGCCGATTCGAAATCGTCATTGTCGAAAAAAAAAAAAAATTTGATCGATACATACATTAATCTCCGCCGTACTCGTTAAGGTAAATACGAAAAAAGAACAACTCCGTGAATAACGACGACACTAATCTTTCACTGCAGCACACGTGTTCATTCGCCAGACGTCAGCTTCGAAATGCCGCATATTCGCCGCGCGAATTCTCGAGCGAAAAACAGTCACGCGGCAACCGTGACTCGTTAACATCATTACTCGTGCCATTCCCCTCCACCTACGTTCAAAATCTAGAGTTGTATCTTCGAAACGAACGACCCCGTTAACCAGGCGAAGAAGTGATCCAAGCGTACTTGCCTGGTGTACGTACGATACACTCGCTTCTCACGGTATCTTTATTTTCAATCGTTATCTTAATGTTCATTAAACGTCCGATAAGTCAGAGCGCGCGAGCACGCGAGAGAGAGAAAGAGAGCAATACGGAATCACAATAGGCAGCTAAACACCAGTGGGGCCGAACGAGGCTGGCAACAACGACGAGAAATCCGCTCCGAACACCGGCGCGGCGAGGCAACGTGGTTGATATTTAAAAGAAAACGGGGCAAGTGAGCGCGCGCGCGGGCCTCGAGCTCTGGTTAGCCGAGGCACCTGAATACAGCAGATCATCGATCGCGATATCGCTGTTCAGCCTCCTTCGAATCGAATACCTCTTTATTTACCGTCGATAGATCACACGCTTCCAATTCGCGGCTTGTAGCTCATAATTCAACCGAGTCGTTACAGCATATTTAATAATACCCGAGTTCTCTCGGTGTATCGGCGAGTGTTGCCAAGGAGCGAGAGGAAAAGGAGAGAGAGAGAGAGAGAGAGAGAGAGAGAGAGAGGAAGGGGGGCAGAAAAGCCACGAGAAGAATTTCTGCCTTCTGGCGAATCGACCGCCACGTGGCAGCTTTCCGAGAACCTTGTCACCTGGTCTCCGTGATATCGACGTTCAATTAACGGTTCCACGTTTAATAACGCGGGAACGAAGCCGTTTCTTCATATTTTTATTTTAGTAACGTCCACTGTGTGGATACGATTGTTTCGTTGATTTCTTGGATTTCGAGAATTTAGATTGAAATTGATAGAATTATCTGATCTTATTCTCGATCGTTTTTGATTTTTCTAAGAAAATTTCACGTAAAAGGGGGATTGAAATTAGCCTATCATTTTGAAATTAAATAGTATTTACTTTTCAATATTCTACAGATTTTTAACGCTAGAACCATCAATATGGTCAAAGTGTCCAATTTGTAATTCTTCATAGAAATTTTGTAGATTTGCAAGAATGTATTTTTATATATATTAATATATATTATGAAATATAATATATATTATATATATAATAAAAGTTTATGTTCTTTATCATATTCAATTTGAACTTCACTGATATAAATCTTGTGGTTTTATCACTCGTAATTCTTAGTATCATGTTATAATTAATGAGTACAATTATCAATAAGAGATTAGCGTTTAATTTAAAAAAAAAATGACGTTAGTATATCTTCACAAAAATTCCAAAAATTAACGATCAACGAATAAAGTTTCCTTCTACAAAATCTTCCGACTCGAATATTTAGAACAAGTTACTTTTCAATTGAGAAAAATCTCAATTCCTATGCATATTTCAAATACCATAAGAAAGACTTGTAGATGAGACACAGACGTACGAATTAGGATTGCAAGCTGGTGTATACCTTCTGTTCGACGCATGACTATTCTACTAATCCGAGTGCTAGACCATCTGCATATTATCGCTAATTCTGCGGCTGGCTGTTGCCATTAGAGGGTTTCCATCGTTATTACGAAATCGCTGTTTCCTGCGAGTTCCACAGCTAACCACCGATCCATTCGAATAGATCGCCTTTCCTAATAAATGTTTCCGTGTCTAGGATTCGTATCCGATAGACAGTCGTAGTGACGGATCTGCTGCTAATCAGTTTCTAAGTGAAACAGATTTCCCATCTCATTGATTTCTACTATAATAATTGTATCCGTTCGTTTAATTTTTGAACACGGCACCAACAATCGAAAGCGTCGTTTCAAAAAGTTACGATGAAGATTTAATGCTTCAAACTTAAAATAAGGTTTCCAATTTTCTGACAACAATCCTTTATGTAATAGAAAAGAATCCATCTTTCACGAGTAAATTACATCGAAACAGAACTTCAGTGTCTGAATTTAATAACATTCAAAATAATTTGACAAAATTCAATTTAACAAAATAAAATTCATTTAATATAATTTGACAAGTCTGATAATTTTATCTATAATTGCAATCATCAATCACGGAATTGACGCAATTATAACCGGATAAATTCAATTTCAGTTAACTTTCACTTTTTTCTAGTGTTCGAACGAAAATGAATTTGAGAATTTTAAATAGATCTGAAGATGGTGACCAATTGCCAATACGTTTCACGTTATCGATGGTTTCGAAAGTGGTTTCTATTGTTTGTACACATTTTAGAAAATGATATAAACAGGTAATCGATAGAAAAAAATTAATTTTATACTTAGAAAGGTTATTAAATTTGGTACTTATTGTTAGGAAAATTCATTTTTCGCCTAGAAAGAAGAAACGTCTTTTACACTCATTGTCAGACGAATCTACTTCACACTTAGAAAAAAATAATTTATAATAAATGATATATTTCCTATTTCCTATTTCAGTGAACTTTCCTAAATTAGTACATCAGGAAAACTGTTTCCCACACAATCTGTTAAAATTATATGCAATAAAATTGAACAGTGAATTGAACTTGCGCGTGATTTATCACTACGTTACAAAAATTATTAACGATCAAGAGATACTGTCCCTTTGAGAGACACACGCGTACATACATACGTCTCTCGAATTCGACACACGAGGGAAATGCCTCGGATCTACAGGAAAGCGAAATTGCCGGGGATTCGACGATCGGCGATTGCCTCGTCGTCTCGTGCATACTTTGTCGGCGAGTCGACCTTTGCTCGACATCGTGACAAATATATTAGTTCGTGAGCGACGATGACTCAGTTGGTTCCCCAGCAAACCGATTGTCTCTCGATTACTTTTCTTTTCCTTCTTTTCCCTCCTTCGAGCCGCGCGCTGACTGCCAGAAGAAGAAAACCCTCGGCGACTGCTGCTGCCTTGGCGATCGCCTCGGCCAACATACATTTGCTTTCAGGCAACACGTGTTGTTTCTGGCCGGCCGATCGTGATTCATCTGGTCGCTACTAATCGACTTCCGTTAAATCAAACGTCCCTCTGTGCGCGATCCAGCCGCGCAATTGGCCAATACCTGGCCGACACACGCCGCTGCACGCTCGTATCTCGCCGAGCGGAAAAGACCGCTTTGTCTGCCTTGCCACACCGTTTCAAAAACCAGTCGCAGTCATACCTTGCCGCGGCTGTCGGTCTTCTTTCACTCGTCACGTGCTTTCCTTTCGTTCTCGCGTGTCGAGCTCAGATACAGATCCATTCTCTCCATAGAATCTTTCAATTCGTACACATATGCCACACACAAGTCGAATCGTTTTATCGTATCCAGTATCAATCGTATTCCTCGTTTGTCATTTTTCAACGCATTTCGTGTTGGTCGTGTGAAAATACGATCCTTCTCGTGGACAATGTGCTCTGAAATAGAGTGAAGATGTGAGAAAATCGATTTTGTTGTTTTTATACCAAGTATAGATAGACACACGCTCAATAGGATCAATCTCAGTTTCGTAGACTAATTGTTAAATTCATCATTTCACGATGAAAATTAAAATTTCTCTTCTTGAAAAGTAGAACCGGTGGTTTTTTTCTTCTTTAGGATCCGCTAACATTTATTGTTAACAATCATCCGATAGATTATATAATCTAATGTAATTATATCACGTCACATTACACGTTGACTTTGTACAATATACATATACACGCTGATTTTGTATAAATAAATTTTGTATTCCGATTTTTCGTCAAAAATTGTAGAAAATTTAAATTAAATTTTTATCTCAGATGTAATTTTGAATACGTTTAAAACGCGAGTATGCAGAAATGTGTTTATACATCATTAAGAGCGTGTTTAAAACAGGTATGGGACGAGGTAGCTTTCAATGTATGAAGACTGTCAATTAAACCACTGGTTAAACATGATTTCCGCAAATAGATACTCTCTCGTTTAGAATCATCAAATCAGAACTAATTTGTCATACCTTCGTCACTCGCCAAACAGCATGTGTCGTTAATTTCAACATCATTACAGACGTGCAACTATTCCCACACGAACAAAAATGATGAAACAATGATGCAGCTCGAAATATGCAACAAGCGATGAAAAAATCATTTTTCATTTCGCATATACGATTAGGAACGCGCCATCAGAATCGACATCAACCGTTCATACATATTTATATATCATTCCACCATAAAAAATGAAACCTCAGTAAAATCCTGTTTTTTCCCGATAAATTTAAATTCTTCGGCAAAATTGAAAAAAAAAAAAATTCAATGGACATTAATAAACAATTCGTCATTTCTCGCAGAAATTTTGCTATTATATTTTCCATTTCTCATTTTTAAAGGTTTCGCTGATTATCTCGCATTACATACATACGTATCTTTTCGTTTCGATTAATAATCCTAGTGCACGTGACTTTGATGCCTAAAAAAAAAGAAAAAAAAAAAAAAATAAAATTCCACGCGTTAAAACGATTAATCAACGAAATTGATAATCCGCGGAAGAAAGCGAGAGAGAGAGAGAGAGAGAGAGAGAGAGAGAGAGAGAGAGAGAGGGGAATAGCCGAGCGAACGAGTGAATGGCGACGAGAGGAGCACAGAGAGATTTGTCCACATGTTTCCCAAACGTTTCGTTCCATCAGCGTTTTTAAATAATTGAACCAACCTCGGGCAAGATACCGGCGCGAGGCATTTGCATACGGTGCTGCAGCTCGGACTGCGCCGTTAATTAATTAATACTAATTAATCATGGATGACGATGGGCCGACGATAAAGCGAACGTCGCGGAACATTCGCGAGCACGGTGTCGCGCGGGGCCAGATCCTTCTTGTCCTTCCTTTCTCTCCTCCACTCTCCAATCCTCCCGCCGTTCCACTTCCATTCGTTTCTGCCCTCCTTTATTCCCTTTTCCTTTCTTTTCACCGTTGGGCCGCGCAAAGCTAATTACTCGGCCGCTCGTCTCATCGCGACGCCCGCGCGGCAAGACCTGGCGAAGCGAGGCGGGAGAGAGAGAGAGAGTGAGAGAGAGAGAGAGAGAGAGAGGCAGAGTGAAAGACGACCGGTCGAGAAACGTTCGAATGACTAATTACCCGCGGATCCATAGCTGGTTGGAACAACGTTTTCGAATGCTCGTTTACGAATGCGGTAATACCTGGGTTCTCTCTCTCTCTCTTTGCCTCTCTCTCGTGTTACACCGACGCACCAATACTCGATGACGCGACGGTGTAAATTAACACGTGTACACGGGGAAATTTCGTTCGTTTGTTGCGCCGTATAAACTCGTACAGGTGTACGAGAATGGGCTTTCGAGACGACGACGCCTCGCCGCTAATTAGCGCCACCAATTAACGAACAGCTCGCTCTTGCATCCCTTCGAGAGCGCCTCTCTCTCTCTCTCTCTTTCTCTCTCTCCTCGTTCAGTTTACTCTGCCGCTCTTTATTTCCTTCTCTGTCTATCCACCGTGCCTATTTCTCTTCGAATAATTTGGTAGTCCCGGGGTTCGGTCTCGTCCGCGCTTTTCCACTCGTTTTATCTATCGATCCCCGCGACTCGACTCGACTCGACTCGACTGGATTCGACTCGACGCTGGCCACGCGCCTTTCCCACCTCACCCTCGTCCGTCGGCCATTTTCATTTTGCGGATTTTAATTTCCACTTTTTTCCATTAAAGCCGAAATGAAAGAGATCGCGTTATTCTCCGCGTCCTGCCGCGGTCCGAACCGTTTCTTTGTTTCCCGCCGCGCGCGGGACACCCACCCATCCGGTAATCCGTTTCGTCGAGCGAGTGTATCCGCTCGATGAGCTGTCCTCCTTGCTTCTTTCTCCAACCCTTCGTTTCTCTGCTCTCGCTATATTTTTTCGTTTTTATCTCTCTGTCAGTATACCTCTCGCGTGGATCAGCGAATTCAAATTCACGAGAAACGCCCGTACGAATTTGTTGATACGAGCGGGACTTTCAACGAGAGTGTTAAAACTCTTTTTTTCCTCCTCGGACTTTCAAGACGCTCTTGGAGTTTTGTGAAATTTTACAAAGCGTCGTTTCCAGTTAAGAAAGAAATTGATTCAACGATGGTGTAAGGAATTTTTAATGTTTCAGAGACCTTCGACACTTTGATTCGTTTAAAGAACTTTTAATTTCAATGTTGTACTACTGAGAAGAAAAAATATGTTCGCCGAGAATTTTGCGTAATAGACATTCACTGACGGAGAAAAATATATATTTAATAAATTTACACGTGAGAATCAATGTGATTAATTTGATAATTATAATTCTTCGAAGGACATTCTTTTTTTTTTCAACGTTGCCAGGTCCCACCTTAGGGTGTTCTTAATAAATGTTACTTTCGTGACTTAACGTTACACGCTTGTGCGCCGTAACATTCAATAATAAAAACAGATTGTCCGTCGCATAAAGGGCGACATAAATAAATGGAAAACACTCACGGACGAGCATACGGCGCATCGAGAAAAAGTTGCGGGGCATAAAACTGCATAATACTCTTCAATCTCCACAAATCAACTCTGTCAGAGTGAGAAATCGCCATTTTTGGATCCCCCTGTTCGTTGAACATTACGACCCTAAACTCCATTCTTCAAACACTTTGCATAACCTTCGATCGCAAAGTTCCAATCTTCCAAACTTTAATTCAAATCTTGCCAAAGTACTCGAAAAAATTACACAAATATAGAAACAGAAAGTACAAGAAGAAATCTTCTCAACAATTTCAAATTTCAACTCAATTTCTAGCCAAATTTTAACATACATCAAAATACTCGAATACGATCGCTCAAAACGGAGAATACGAGCGGGAAGTGGAAGACGGGAAGCTGCGACGCAAGGAAATCCCAAATTCACTCTTTGAACATTCTCCTCTCGCGAAAAAATTCCGACTCGACTTTCAATCAAATCTCAGTGCCTGCATCAAAACGCAATCCAGAGTACCAAACGAAAGAATGAAGAATGAGAGGCAGAAGGGAATGCAAGAAGAAAAGGCGGGAGCGGAGAATCGCGGAGAATCGCGGAGAATGCGGAGAGTCAAAGGGGCAGCTGCGAGCCAAGTGAAAACGTTGTGAAAACCAGAAGGCGTTCCGCGGACGCATTTAAACGTAATTTCCATGAAGGCTGCTCCGTATAATTACGCCATTAGGACCTCTTTAGAGTCCATTTAAAGTCATAATCACTCAACAAGTCGGCCCCGTAGCGGCGTGCTTTCTCGCGGCGATTTCACCGTAGGTCCTCGCCACTCTCCTTCTCCTTCTCCTTCTTCTTCTTCTTCTTCTTCTTCTTCTTCTTCTTCTTCTTCTTCTTCTTCTTCTTCTTCTTCTTCTTCACTATCTCCTCGTCTTCTTCCTCCTCTTCGTGTTCGTCGTCGTTCTGGTGTTTGGTTTCTCGTTGGTCTTCTCTACTGGACGAGGAACGGAGACAACGTTGCCAGAAATCTTCGCACGATAATAGGACGGGCGTAAATCATCGGACAATGGCAGAGTAGGCAGCAGAGGTATCCCTTTTCCTCGTCCCTTTATCCTGTCGTTCGGGGCTACGCGAACTCTCGCATAAACACGCGACATAAATCAAACGCTAGGGTATCACGGGATACCGCTGCGAGAGGATTCCGCCCAAGGCTCTTCCGTTTCCCTCTTGCTTCGTTTCCATCCGAAAACAGAAATTGTCGCGCACGTTAACCTTTCACGGCCCGGTCTAGCCATTAGTCATTATTTTCCAATCATTTTTTAGTCGAAATTTGATCGTTTCATTTGTACAGATACGTGGAGAGAACAACTACAAAATTCGCAATTACGTATAAATTTAATTACGCTGGTTATCTATTTTATTGAATATCTCGAGTCCCGATGATCTTTTAATATTTAAATTTAATCTGATTACGCGACACTGGAAATATTCGAAGATTCGTAAATTCGTAATACTCGTAATTTTAACTACTTGCGCTGGCAACTGATTGCGGACCATAACGAGTGACCAAACCCCGTATACGATAATTCGTCGCTTTCTTTTTTTGAACTCGTCGGTATGATATCACTGGAAAGAAATCATTGGGAAGTGATAAATTTATCATTTGTTTTTGCCTATATTGTTTTTACTTAAATATACTTAAAACTGAGGGAATATTAGAATTTTGGGAGAAAAAGTTCTCGACACGTGCGTGACACGTCATTCCAGCGCAAGAGGTTAAAGATATTTTAGTACTTCAAATCTTGCTACTTTTGGCACTTGGATGTCCGCAGAGATGCAAATATGAGACGAAGAACACTGTAAACTGTTAAGTGAAATGATCATCGTGAGATCCAACTAATTAACGCTTTTAAATATCGCGTCCTTTATTTGGATGTTGGATGTCGATTTAACAGTTAAATACGTGTGACAATTTCTCAAAATCGTTTAAATTTACCAATTTTATTATTGCACGCGATGATCTCAAAAAATCAGAGTTCACATCTCAAACGATGAATTAATCCCGTGATCATGGGAATACGTGTTATAGCGAGTGGGTCTCTAGGGTCAGGGGAAAGCGCGAGAAAAATCGGTGGCTGAAAAGGTTAATGAAAGTAAAGAATCACTCGTATGGCAATTACCGTTGACTTTCAACAGTTATCTTTCACGATATCTGTTCAAAGTTTCACCTCGAATCCGAGAAAAACCACGATCGCGAACTAATCGAGCTTTCTCTTCCTTCGCCCTGCATTTGAAGGACGATGTCATGATCGTCATAATTGAAGCATATATCATTTTTATTTGATATTGTATCTTGGTTTTATAATTTTCATATAATTTTTTGATATGTTAATATGAAACTCTAACTGAAACAGTATTTATTTTCTTGATAGTGCTTTGCAAGACCAAATTCCAAAGAATTACCATTTTAGATAAAATTTTAGGACTCTCCATCAGTCCAAGAAATTAAAATAAATTCTTCAGTTATAGTCACATTGTTCGATCTCAGAGCATACGAAGCTCCATAATTGCAAAGATCACCTCTGTGCAAAACAAAAACCACCGGACAAAGGGAACGAAATGATCGCGCGGCGATCGCAGAAAAGTTTTACGCTTTTGCGCAATTTTGCGTAATTTTTTTTTTAAACAATGCACAATTGTTGCGTACGGCAGGATTGCGAAAGCACATCCTCGTGGCTCGAATCCGGTTAGATCTCGATGACCAAACGAGATAGAATAACAGAGAACACACGTACACGTGTATTATTGCAGGACGGCCTGTCTAACAGCAAATCGACGTCCTTCGCATAACTCCGTGATCATCGCAGATAGTGATAGATGGATCACTAGACGGGATGCACGGACGCGGGTCACGCGGTTCGTTACGATTTTTCTGTGGCAGAAGTGGCGCAGAAGCGAGAAAGGCAGAAAATATAATTAACCGAGCGAGAAATACCAGGGGGGAAACACATTTTGAACGATTCGATGCATAATGCGATCCGATCGCGTTGACTCTCTCGAGTGGCACGTACATATATATCTTCTTAATGTCACCGTGACGCAAACACCGTTGTGGTTTCAATGCATTCGTTTCACACGATTGTTCGTTGGAAGTCCCGTAATTAGCCGGCGGATCTCTCACGGTTATCGAAAATGGCGGACGATCGATGGGATTCGAAACGAAACGCGGGAAACGCGGAAGTCTGGAAATTAGCCACAGTCGGAATCTCGGATTCGGGTCGTTCGATGAAAATGTTAGAGAGAGAGCGTGGTGCACTGCTATTTATTAGAAATTGACAACTGAGTCGAAAGTCGAAGTCAATATACTGACAATGAGTATTTAGAATTTAGTTATAATTTAGTACGAAGACTGACACTTTGAAACTTTGAAAGTTCAAAATTTCGAGAGTCTCGAATTCTAGAAAGATTGGAAATTTGCAAATTAAAAGGCTCGAAAGTACAAAGTCTGAAAATTTCAAACTTTGAAAATTTAGAAATCCCAAAAATTTTCGGAATTTGAACGTTCGAAAATTTCTAAATTTGCAAGACTTTTCCCGACGTTGTAAAAAATCTCGGGAAGTTGAAAATCTCCAAATTCGGAGCTAAGGAAAGAAAAATCGAGAATTTGAAAGGTGAAAAGATTGGCGATTAAAAATCACAAATTACTTGCGTTGAAACAATCAATTCCATCCGTGTGTCAAGTTCGCGATATCCAGGGAAATTTATACAATCAATTACTCCGTAAAAGGCAACAGCCATAATTATCGTTCGAACGCGTTGCAGGTAGCTGCGCCGATGTACGATCGAAAAATGATAATCGAACGATGAAACGCGTTTCGCCGATGTGTTCCGCCTGCTGTCATTGAATTTTTCATGCAGCAGTTCGCGAAATAACTCGTCGAAATGACGCAATGAAATAAACGCCGTGGGCACGCCTCTCCTAAATCGATAGCCATTCGTTTTCGTGTCGATCGATGAAAAATTTTAATTGAAATTTTGTCCGAGGGAAATTTCTAAATGGCCAAACAATGAGTCTGCTCAATCGCTGCTTCCTTCAGTGGATAAACAACACGAATATCAAATCGTTCGCAATCGAGCGTAACTTTTAAAAAGTAATTTTCATTCCTTTTCGCTTTCTCAATGCGATATTTTATTTCAACATTGTTGTAGTGAACTACTCGAATTTATTGTAAATAAAATAACACTGCGTCCTCGGTTTATCGTATCCATACTACCTATCTGCAAATAAAGTAACTTTCGGTGATCAACACAGAGTTTAAAATCTCGCGAATTTAGAAATTTGGAAGGTTTCGAAGCTTTTAAAGTTTTCGAAGCTCGAATTTTAAATTATATTAGGATTTGTTGTAAATTTATCGTAGATGAGAATCCTTTGACATTTTTATTAGTCAGAAATAATATTAATTAATTTATTTGCATTATGATAACGTAATTTCGTTTTAAAATTAAAATTTATCACGTTCGATAAATACCACTGAATGAATGAATCGATGATGAATCGGTTGGTTTTGTTCGTAAACAATCGTAACAAATGTAGAAGGATATATTGCTACATCTTCGACGTATCAAATCGAATAATGAAATATCATGGACCTCGGTTACGTAACACAAACTTTTATTATTGTAATCTCGCAACGATAATAACTTCACATGGCCAGAAGATGCATCGAACGTTGCACACGTTCATTATTCACTTCAGCTGTTTGATTTCGAATTAATCGAACGGTGTATTCGCAGTTCGGAAATTATTTTGATTTAATCAAACTCGCCTGATTTATTCATAGACAATTGAAACGTTTTGTGTACGCGGACACAATGAATTCAATTTTCTTCTAGCCTGTTGATTACGCGGAAATTTAGTATCCTAGTTGGATTACTGCGGTTCCCGCCGATTTTGAGCTTTTGTTTAATTGAAATTGAATTTTCGAATTTCCGGATTTTTATTAACGCGGTGAAAAAGAATTTGATATAAACGGACGATAAAAACGGACGAATAAAAAGTAAATAAATTAACTGAGGCTCGAATGACATTTCTGTGTTGTGCAACTTGCGTGAGAATTTTATCTGATATATCATATTAAAATTCGTTCAAACGCGCATTAATTTTTTATTTCGTGACAACTTTTTCTTTTTCCATCACAATATCACAATTTTTTTTCTCATACTGAGTATATCCTATTTAGAAAATCTGGCAGGAATTTAAAAATTATTGAATACAACATCACTTCGAAATGATTCAGAATATTGCACGATGATCAATTAGGCGACAAGTATAAAAATTACAAACAATAAACTTTCTTATCGATACGAAAATACCTCACAGACAAACGTGCAAATCGACAAATCGATTAACTTGCACGAATATCCCCGGAACGGCGAACAGAATACATACTTTTGGTGGAACATCGCGAGAAAGGAATTCGCAGACTGATTCCCAATGAAGATGGCAAATCTGCGGTGAGATGTATGATAATCAGGGATCATGCGCCTGTGCGCAGCGTCGTGGATCTTATCTGATGTCTCGTATTGTGTTCGTACACCGGCGATAACCTTTCGCGAGCGTACACGCGTGTCTATTGTTTATTTTTCGCGGGAGGGCCGATTCATAACGTGAAGTAATAAAGTTCTTGCCCCTTATCTGATAGCGAGCGTCGCCGCCGCGGCGATCGTTGCATTGTTCGCGTTTCACCGAACGAAATATCCTTTACCGGTGGCATTGTTGTCTCCTTGCGTGCCGTTTTCCACGCTGGGAACGTCTCGCGGTTTCATACTTGAGAGACAGAAAGAGAAATTTATAACACGGTTTGGAACTCCATTTATATATGAAGTTGTCTCGAGAGGGGACAAATAGCTTATACAGGGTGGCAAAGCTGGAAAAACTGAGGGGTTTGAAAGAGTCGTAACTTGTAAAAAGTAAAAAATAAAAAGTAGAAAGTCATAAATGGTGGTCATATGAGGGATGTAGTTTTTCACGAATTATATAATAATAAATATATATTATATATATATTATAAAAATTATAATATATATATTATACATATATATATATTATAAAAATTATAATATAAATATTATATACATAATAATATATATAATACTGAAAAAAATCCATTAATTATATTTCCAAATAAAATAATAAAAAATTTTAAAAACGTGTGTTTGTAAAAGTTATTTTTGTTTTATATCATTCTATATAATTGGTTCCGATATGTAATGACGTTGAGTTCGCTGATTCTTCTCTCTGCTAATCATTTTTCGTTTATCCAATAAGAGTTCAGATTCAAATACGTATTCAACCATCAAAGGTTCGTCGAATCGAATATCGATCGAAATAAATAGAATTCTATTGTACGTAAGATGTATCTAAATTGATAGAGTAGTTAATAGTTAATCGAATATCTAATAACCCGAAATAAATGGAGTTCTGCTGTAGATTTCACGCGGAAAAGTAATGAATGGTAATAAATAAAAAAAAGTTGAAAATGCAAAGTGACGTTTTTCCTCGCATTGGATTTCCATTTTTGGTAAATTCTGTATTTGACAAATTTTATGAATTTACATTGGTATATATTGAACGTACAGTGATTGATTGACAAGAGAATGTATTTAGAATTAGAAGACACTTGTTGAACAAAAATTTCAGATGGAAATTTTAGGGAATTTAGAAAAGATCTTCGAAGAAGTTACAATTAGTTTGGCTAGAGGTTACAAAACTGAATATTTCGAGATTGCATTCGTTCGAGAAAAATTACATTTGGTGACTAAAAAAAAATTGATCACTGTTGTAACTGGGCAACCACGAACCTTAGACTCAACAAAGACAGATTTTGGACTTACGTGAAATATACACGAGAAATATACAATTAAGGAACAAAATTCTTCATAATTGTATTGGCACAGAGAATTAGAGTTATTTCCAATCATTTTCCAACATGTTGTTACAATGCAGACAAAACTTTATTTAAAAAAACTATCGACTTATCGTTCGATACAGCCTCGAGTAGCGCTGCCCTTTTCTTTCGTGCTGCTGCTTCAAAAAAATATTCCGCAGGCATACCTTATTAAACGAAAGGAAACAGTTTTATAAAAGTTACTGAGTCGATTGTGCCGGTAGGTTGTAATTACGAGCAACGATACGTGGTAATTGCCGCACTAGTAACATTTACAAGAAGTCTGTTGCAAGGCTGGTGCCACTTGGTCTCGTTAATCGGCGTCATTACAAGTACCGATGGTAGCTAGAGATAATCGAAGCTTCCGGACGTTAGATCACAGTTGAAACACGTAGGAATTGAATCGGTTACCAGATGCAGGAATGTATACTGGTTAAAATGAATTTTTGAATGGAGAATAGTTATTTAAACTATTTTATCTAACTTGAACAGACGCGCGTGTGCTTCTTTTCTTGATCGAAGCTTTCATCACATCGAAAGGTATTTGATAAATTGATATAATGGTAAATTATTAAACTCTCAACTATGTGTAACGTGTGTTAGATATAATCTTATTACCAAAGAAGGATATAATTTTGTACATTTATTTTATCGTTATTAATTATTTATTTTATTGATTTCTCCTTTGTATCAGTTAACATTTTATATACGACGTAATAAGAATTATTAATAGTAATAGTCTATCTAATATTTATACAAGAAATTATATAAGAGAGAGTTTTTCAACAAAAACAAAACTTAGCTAAACAAAATGATGGGACTATATGTTCTTAATTAAAATCATTTCTCCAGCCTGTGAAAATACAAACAACTATCACAAATTAATATCAACGGTTTCTTCTTGATATTCGTGATCTTCATTGAAGACTGTCTATTATTTCTGACACAAGATGGAGGTTTAAGTATTCTACGTCACAAATGAGACTATCAATCTATTTATACAATTTTATTCGCTACTTCAGTCAACAAAAATACAATCATCAATATTATCTCTCTTTCTCTCTCTCTCTGTCTGAAAAGCACACGTGCTACATATTTCCAATGCGACAGGTATCTTTGTTCTTTCAACGTTTCAAGAAATGGAATCACTACGTTTTAAAATTATTTAATAAATAAAAATACAACCCACTACTTAATTAATACCAATATTTTCTCTCAACGAGCACGCCGATTCCAAAGACCATGTATCACAATTTCTTTCTATCCAGTGTTACGAAGGAGCAAAATTGTCGCATCTTATCCAACATGGTGTGCCATAAACCAGGCGTTTCAGGCGTACAGGCGTTCATTGTTGATCGATTTCAGAAACGTAACGTCCGCGGGTCGAATGTGACGTACAGTAATCTCGTAAAACGTTGCGTGCCGGCACGGTATCAAATGTGCGAGCTCGAACACTGAAAGCTAGCTCGCTGCAATCGGCAATGAGATCTCTGACAATCGGTGACTTTGCGCTGGGCAATTCATTTCGACTTATCTGATATTCTACACACAGCTCCCCCGCCCTTCCCTCTCGCTCCCTCATTCGCTCTTTCTCTCTCGTCCCTGTTCCTCTCTTGATACTTGAGTTCACTACGCTATTTGCTAGGTGCATTTCACGCAGATAACTCTCGACGCACGATCGTTTTTTCCAGCAATTTATGACCGGTGCAAAAGCTCCGTAGCGATACTCAATAAAGTCCGCTCGCGGATCAACGCGGATACGCATAGACACCGGCTGGTTTCTGTTACTTTTTTTCTTTCTTTCTTTCTTTCTTTTTCTTTTTATTATTTACACGGCGCGCGAAATTTATCGCCCAACCGGCAGATCGCGGCCTAATTATCGCACATGCGCGGTTAAGGCTCTCTGCTGCAAACAACGTCATTCGTCGTCTGTGACCGGCGAAGTTTCATTTTTATTCAATAAATAAAATTTGTTTAATAAAATTTCATTTATATATATATATATATATATATATATATATATATATATATATATATATATATATATATATATATATAGATATATACGAACAAGATCCATTCTCCTATAAATATATACAAAAAGATTTACGAAAGATATTATTCAAGCCATCAGTAATTTGTGCTTATCTAGAAAAGTTTCTAACATAACTGATAGAATTACTCAATTTTTTCACAAGACACCGTGTAAGAGCATAATTTTTAAATAATCTCCGTAATATGTGTATATCTGTATCGATATATTTGCGAGTCAATCATGGCTTTGATTTCAATCAAATATTCATCCTAATTTTTAATTTAGCAGCAGCTCAATACACTTACATCCATAAAGAATTTCTAATCTGCTGACAAAATTATTTCCTCAAATGATCTTTTCAATAACAATTCGATACATAAACCTAATTATTGTCACTCCCTGCATCGTTCGTTACATTTTGCTAATTACATCTCTATCTAAAATCACACTAATCGGAAAAGTCTTCAATTTAAATCAAATTTCACGTGAAAATTAGCATAGAATTAATTTTCACTTATCCACAAAAGTTTCTAACACACCAACGAATAAAATTACTTGTGTCATGAGACACTCCATACATAAAAGGAAAGAGGTTAAATCCTCTTGATTCTTGCTTTCGAGTTTAACAAAACTTCAACTAAGAATCAATTCCACAAAAATTTCTAGCCAACAAATAAAATTACTCGCGTCACGAGACACCCCGTAGGAATATATCTATCTTTCTAACAACATGTTAATAATAAACGATGTTCGCGCCTCGCCTGTTCCGCCCCCAAAAAGAAATAGAGACCAAATCTCGCCGCGTTCGAGTTTGTTTGTACAAATAACTTCAGCTTAGAATTAATTCCTTCCTTCAGCCGCAAGAATGTCCGCCACACCGAGTGAATAAAATTATCTCGCTTTATCGTCGTGTCGTGGAACACCGTGCAACGCTGGCGTATCTTTTTAATAACATTACGCGTAAGCTGTCCGCTTTAATCCTCGCCAGTTCCCCGCAAAAAAAANTATATATATATATATATATATATATATATATATATATATATATATATATATATATATATATAGGAACAGATGTCTCAATTTTTTTCAACTGAGCAACGCCAATCTTCCTAAAATGTAATTTTACTCTAGTACATCGTTAAATCGGTTATATGACCACGAAAAAATCGTGAGACCATCTGTAAAAAATTAACATTGTCCAGTAATCTAATAGAGTTGCTCAAGTCACTATATCAGCTCGCAAAATGTATCCGACACGTACTATCGACTATGTATAAATATTCTCAGAGTTTGCTAACAAGACGATTGTCACGATCATATTGAAACGAATTTCAAAATGTACACAGAAGTCTTCATACTCGTAAATGTATTCGAATATATAACTTCATGTACCAACTTCGCACTATTGCTTCATATCAAATAGTTGGTAAATATAATATAACGTAGCTAGTGAAATAATTAAATAATACTTTCAATCTGTAGGGTGTCCGCGAGTGTGTTTAAACTTCAAAATTAAAATGACAAAAATTTCGAAAAAAAATCAAAGATACTGACAGTGAGGATAACATTACGAAACGCTGTTATATGACATGTATTGTACAATCTGTTTTGCAATCTTCACGAAAATTAGTACGTCTCGAACATTCGACTACTTTTATGACATTCGTGTAAAGAAAAATGTGAGCGAACCTACAATTATGTTCTTCTTTTCCATTTATCGTGTATCGTATACGTGGCATAAATCAATTTTAAGCATCGTCACGCGCAACTAACCACGCACATTTCGAATCACCTTTTGCAGGCTATAAATTATATTATTAACCCTAATTTTTCATTCTCCAGCTACGCAGCGTCCGGAATCGCCTCTAAATCGCCTCCGCGCGCTTTCGCTACCTTAAAATATAATAATACAACGCGCCAGAGCAGGGCTTCGGCCGCTTTTATGCACGACAGACAGACAATATCGCCTATCGTGACACTAAAATCGACGACAAATTGCACGGATCAATTTCGCGAGAAACCTTGTAACAAACGACACGAGTAGGTGTGAACGTGTACTAATTTGCAATTTAACGGAGCTATCTGCAGAACAGAGGTGAAAGAACAGATATTGGCTTGTCGGCCAATATTGGATCGCCGCAGAAAACGAGCGCAGAAACTTCGATGGCGGCGCACACGCTTGAAAAAAAAAAAAAATATCGTCGTCCCCCGCGAGTTATCGCGGATATGTATACCGCGTCCAGGCGTTAATACCTCGAGGCCGGTGAAACGAAGTTTTCACGTATTCTCGTAAGAAAATGATCGCGCCGAGTATGTCTATGTTACGCAAACGTAATCGCAAACCTAATACTTCGGTGCTAATAACGGCTCGCTAATAACCGACCTGTCGACGGTGGTGATTTAACCTCTTGCGCTAGTAAGTGGTTCGCGGACCATAACGAGTGACCAAATCGTATCCAATAATTCGTCTTCTTTTTGAATTCATCGGTATATCGCTGGACTGAAATGACTAAGAAGTAATAAATTTATTATTTGTTTTGCCTCGGTTATATTTATAATAGTAAATATAATATACACACATTTATATTTACAATAATATTTATAATATACACATAAAACTGAGAAAATATTGCAGTTTTGGGCCAAATATTTTCGATGTAGCACATCATTCCAGCGCAAGAAATTAACTTCAGTGGCCGATCGATATTTCGCACTCCGAGATCGTTTCGATACTTGAGTGGATCGACGTCAATCGAAATAAATTTAGTCGAAGGTGTAATATGGATACCGTACGTATCAATATTCACTCGGACGTAGAAATTTCGAGGGTGATACTTACTCGTGTCAATTTGGAGCCGTTTTAAGAAACAGATTAAATCTAACCGTAAAGGGTGGAACATTTTTCAAACTCATCCTAATAAAATAAATCTATATTTGTTTGAACAGTGTCAGATATTGTATTTTATACTTGCATTAGGACTTATATTATTTTTACGTTATTTCCTATTGAGTACAGATACGATCGAGTTGTCTAGATCAGTACTGCCCAACCTTTCCTTGACCATTTCCTACCTAAGTATTTCTAAAATCCTGACACGTAATTCTCATTGTTCGAAAAGTGAATTTTTAATGTGGAAGTAGCCTAAAACGCCATTAACCTCAAAGTCTAAACAAACTTCCAAAGCCTGGCAACGCGACATCCATGAACGAAAAAAATTAGAAAGTTAAATTTTCGTTTAAAGAAATGGGAAAAAATCCTTTCTTGAATTGTCTTCCTCAGAAAATCAAACTGCCTCCTGCGGAGTATAAATTAAAAAATCCATGAAAATTAATCTTCCAATCTCATTTGATCACACGCTACTACAAACTATTACCGTTATTAAATAAATTCACCAAAGAAGACCAACGCATCTACAAACCAACATGTCTATACACATATTTTCAGCGATAATCATATCAACGTTCAAGCAGTGTGCAACGATTCGACCGCGACGTTGATAACTTCGATTTTCACGAATAATCGACGTCCAGGAGGTAACCGGGGACTGATTCAACAGGATATTGTGCCGATCGACATCCGGCGGCCGTTCGATCGGCCAATCTTCGACAGAAATCAAACGACGCAAGGCGAAAGCGGAGCCAGAACCGAGGCAACGCTGTAAAATACGTCGCGCTAATTAACGATTAACCATGACCAGGATCCCTGGCCGGCTGGTTGGAAACTGGTAGCTGTTGTTGACTCGTGTAACGCCTATTACGCGTCACCTGCGAATTAAACGAGGAATCAGTGCATGGTGATTAGAACCGTCGATGGGATCTAGATGCTGCGGCGCTGTTTCGAATCGTCAGCAACTGTAACTGCATAGGCATTGCGATTCGCTCTTCTTTTCTCTCTCTCTCTCTCTCTCTCTCTCTCTCTCTCTCTCTCTCGGTTGTCATTGGCCTGGCAGGAAACGAACAGTACTACGATTAAATCGGATAATTGCTCGTATTATTAACACCATAATGACGGGTTATTTTCAATGGTGATTTTCATCAGTGGCCGGCAAGTTCTGGTTCTGACTCTGTCGTGTATAAAGGAACGATCGGTAACTGCGAACGTGTAAAAAAGTGAGAAGACAGAAGTATTGAATATGTAAAACAGATGAATATAAACATATTCGTTATATTTCCGACGGTCATTGACTATTGAAATTTCGTAGTAAGTAGATTGACGTCATTAGATGAGAATCACACGACGCTCTGTTACAGCGTTGATAGAATTATCAACGATTGAAGTATAAAATTCCGTGTCAGAGAAATCGAAGAGCAAAGAAGGAAGGAGTTTGTTATATATTCAGCTTTCTTTTATACGTTTTAGGGGAAATCGTTTAAAAATATAAATCGTTTAAAAATAATTTCTAAACATTTTCGTGACAAATTATAAACTGATCATCTTGACTACTCCACTAGTTCTAGCATTAACGATTACTTGTAACAAATTATTCGGATAATAATTACAAAATTACTCGAATAATGTGTCGTGTTCAACGAAGGAAACAGAATGGCATAAGGGGAGGTTACGTACAAACAGTTTCAGGAGTGCAAAGATTTACAAATATTAATCTGTGCAAAGATTATTACAAATATTAATCTGTGACAAATTTAAAATGGTACCTAATTTTTCGTCGAATTTCGATGACGAAAACGAAACCGCGTCCTTGGTGCAACAATAGTAAACGAAGCCCTTCGAATTAAAATTCAAATAAAACTGTTAACCATAAAGCGATTACACTCTCAAATAAACTAATTTCCCATCAATTTCCCTGTATTCTGTTAATCGTGCCGGAAATAACAGAAAGCGGCTGAAGGATCACAATGGCGAATCTGTGTAAAACGAAATCGGCGCTCGTCGAAAAGCGTCTTCATCGTCGTTCGTGACGATGGCGTGAAGAGTATCGCAATCGTGCCAGGGCATAAATCATCAATTAATTCGTTAAACGTCTTCGACAAATTCCTCGTGGAAGAATTATGCCGCAAATAAGCATGCTCGGCTGTTTACGAGTGAGATCGGAGAGTCGAAAATCTCTCAACACGCAGCTCTGACCGCTAAGAGCGCGGCACGGATTTAGCCAACCGCTGGCCTATAATCAAGCGGCTACGTTAATTGAATACCGATTATGAATTACGATGCAACAGCGCGATGAACTGTAATTATTAACAGGATTCCGCGTTTCAATCTGCGTTACGGTATCGTAAACACCGAGAAGAATCGTGGAATCTTCTCGAAACATGCTTTTCGGGCATGCTGGTTCGTTAAGTCGATCGTCTATCGAAAGATAACTATGATCCGCGGATACGGGATCTTCGAATTAATCAGCACTGCGTCGTTACGCTTTCACGAAGCTTTACGCTATAATTCGGGAGAACGAATTAAATTGGTGATTGTTGGTGTGTGTTTGACGAGCCAATGATAAATTTTGTTCTCGTGGCAATCACTTACCAATCATGTTAAAGAGGAAGAAATTTTACGTGGATTATAGTTTGGAAGATTTAGGAGAGAAATATGAAAAATATTAGATGTATTAAAATTTACGATAGAAGTACTACTAGAAATTTATCACGAGAATTTTTGTATGTACGATTTTCTTAAGAAAGAATAACATTATGAAAGTTTGCTGAAAATGTAGATTTAGTAATTGAGGAAGATTGAAGACATCATCTGTTATTCTGCATTAGGAAAATTCTATTTAATTTCACATAAATTATTTTAGAAAGAATTTCAACAGCACCGTTCTCAACAATTTTTGAATTCCAAGCAAATTTTTATAAATCTGAAATAATCCTAAAGATCATAAAGGAGTTATTATTAGATGTACAACGTTTGGGAAAAAAATCACAAGTCGGAAAAAATTCATTCCAGGAAACGAATTTCATACGAATTTCATACGCATCAAAGCAGCAGAAGTTCATTGACACTTTTCACTATCGATTTTTCATATATACAACAGTTGATAATAAATAAATAATAAATTAATTTAGCAGTTAATTCATTTTTAACCAGAAACTAACCAAAATTTTAAGATCTCGAGTTTTACTTTACTACACTTAACTATACGTTAGGTCAGACACGTGCGCGTCTTGTTCTACTGAATTCTCCGAACCGTTTCTCACTCTCTACTCGTCGCTTCGTACTCCACCACAAGGTCGTCTACACGAATTCTCACACCCACGAACGCAAAAAGCTATTCCAACAAAGATACCGTATAAAACATTCGTATGAAACATTCATCAGTTTGTTAATAAAACAGAACGGTAATTAAATTTTAGTAGCTATCGCATGTCGAAACGTTTCGTTACAAGTTTCGTTGCACGTACGTACGATCGTAGAACAACGGGATCGAGGGTGATTTCAAAATGGCAACAGCGGATGGGAAACGATCAATGCTTTCGGCGAAAGGCGAAATTAAAAAAATACCGGCAACGGCCGGGGCGTCTACTATTGCACCTGCATCGACGAAACTGGTACCGGGCGAAACAGTCTGACGTGCCGAGTGCTTGGTAGTCCTGTTTTGACAGATCATAATTTATCGCCCGCTCGTAAAACCGATTCTGCCGGTTCTGTTCCTTTTTGAGATTGACTTCGAGTTAAGCGTACGAAAATATTCACGGAGGGGAATTTTTTTTCTTTTTTCTTTTTTTTTTTTTTTTTTTTTACCAAGTACGAGATCTCCTCGCACATTTTGCTCTGTTTGCACTAACTAACATCCGTGAATGCCGCGAACCTTCTGCCAGATCGGTTGGCTTTGTAGACCGATGATAGTCCACGTAGATCCTGCTTGCTGATCTCTCGATGTAAGATAAACTCGACGCAAGATTTCGATCTAACACGCGCCTATGGCTGCTACGTGAGTATTAAATTCGGGAGGTATCTCGGATCTTGACATGGTTAGTGGATCTAACACCTTTCTGGAATGGTTCCTCGAATTATGCGGTTGGATTATGTTAATAATTCCCGTCTGTTTGCATTGTCCCGATGTTGTTTGCTTTCTTTTTCACGCGGGCTGAAGCGCAGATGCATTACAAATTAGTGGTAACGTATATCCCAGTCTATCTCCTTCGATCGCTTCGTATCTTTTTATTATACCCGTTTCGAAATTCTTAGTAATGAGAGTGCTAATTAATTAAGCTTAATCGTTTCAGCACATATCGTCCCTTTGATAGGAACTCGTGTTGTAAAACAATATCAATTGTTCAAATTGACAGGATACGAACGTTTTATATATAGAAGAATAATTAATATACGTTTATCATAATTAGCACAACGTTAATAACATAATTACCAACATTAAATTACGCGTATAAATCCAATGTTAATATTTACGTTATAACGGATAAATTTTTAATTACAACAAATTTTGTAATTTCAACACAGTTTGAAGAATTAAAGTGTAAACAACGTGAAAGCTTGAGGCTCGGAAGATCCTAAATTGGAATTCTCATCAGATTAAATATTTTGAAAATTTCGAAACAGCCCGTAGATTTATAATTTCTCATAATCCTCTGCAATGAACCGTAATCACCATTATTTCATCGCCAACCATCAAAAATGCGTGTAACACGCAAGAACGTGCAAAATATTACAACACACATATCATAATATTTGTCACAATACCACTCTGCCCAGATTCGTAAAAATGCGGGAAAAGTGTAAAAGTCGCTAAACATCGTTCATTAAAATGGTGATATTCGCGATATACCTTTCTCGCAAATCGCTAGGCGTTTGACGTATACTGCGAACGCCGGTTTCTCTCACGACGCGACAATGTGTGCGCGGCCTTGCAATGCACAGCCGTTGGCAAAACAATTCACGGAGGCAAAAAGGGAGTCGGAGCGTCGGTATCATCCTCCGCTACGCTACTACCAGACTTGGCTCCGGCACACTATTTTCTGCTTGCCCGGCTTAAATTAAGGCTGAAAGGCAGACACTTTACGGACGCTTCCGAAAATTCAACAAACCGTGAAGACGGTGCTTGGGCTGCGATCACGCTCGACGCGTTCTCCGCAGCAGCCGTTAAAACCCCCCCCCCCCCCCCTCGCCGCCGTGTGATTACGCTGCGCCTTTGTATCAATAACCTAACCCGAGACACACTCTGTAAACTATGAGTAATTAATTTCCCCCGAGGGATCTCTATTTATGTCGAACTTGATCGTAAAACTCCTCTTATCGGCGGGTGGATTCATGCGAACGGTACACGCGAAGTTAATGGAATTCGAATTAGCATTGCAAAGTGACTCAATATATTTTCTTATCCGGCCACGTTTACCTGAGATTAACCTGTTTCCAGATTTATCTGCCGAAGATTATTGTACGCTAAGTACAGGCAATAATTTTCGCGAGGAAGAGGGAACATAGAGGCTAAACGGAGGTAAAGTTGAATTTTTACGCTTGGGACGTGGAGACACGGTGTTTGGTAGCGTGTCTTTCTGTGTAGCTGACGCGCAATGTCGCACAGTGTGTTTGAATAAGTGTGTACACAGGTTGCAACGATGTAGAACGAACGTTCAACTACTGTCTAATTGTCACTTTTATAAGAAATGGAACCTAAATAAAAATTTGTGACACTTTATTCATTTCTGTAACATCACGTGCACTGTTGAGAATTTTCTCAGCATCATGTTTCTCGTAAACGCATGAAAATCTACTGTCTGTCCATTACATTTTGACAGCAAACTATTCTCTCAAGTAAAAAGATAGAGAAGCGGATATTTTTAATTATTATTTTTCTATAACCTTTCGCTGCACGTAAATCTGCAACATCTATTCTATACTATTTTATCGTTAATCATTATATACCAATTCGTTACCAACGTTTCGAAATTCTGGTTCGTTGCACATAATTTAACGCATGGCCACGAACAAAAACCGCGAAGCTTTCTTACACAATCTGTTTAATAACTTCGACGTTTTACAAATCGCAAATTACCGATAGATTTTCATAAATACTCGCGATCGATCGCCGCGTTTTGCATTTAAAAATCACACGTCAAATAACCAATATTTATTCGAACGAACAAATTTAACGTAACTCGATATATGTAAGTAAGCATGTAACATTTGCCTCGCGAACATCTGTAAAACCAACGACGTACGTACCAATAACAATAATTCAACTTGGGAAAATGGCGAAAATCGCCGCGTACGGCGAAGAATTTGAAACTTGTGAATCGCGTTCGTGCCATTAATAAACAACTCGGTGCGCAAGAGGTCAGCCGGGTTCAGCCTTTTTTCTATCGCTGGTATAGCAAGAAAAGTTAACGAGCATCCACACGTACACGCCATCCATATGTCATCAGCGATTCATATTAACCGGCAAGAAATGGGCGTTTAACTAAATTCTCCGTAAATTATCCATCTGTCGTGATTTCTTCTTTTTTTCTTTCTTTTTTTTTTTTTTTTTCACAGCGCTTGCACGCTCGTCCTTTTAAGGCTAGTTCCTTAAGGCAGTCTACGCGTCTCGTAACCCGGGACCTCGACGAATTTTACGAGCGCTCGATTACCGGTGTTTTATAACTACGCGTCGTGGCGACGCCTTGCGTCACGAGTCGTGTATACGATTTTTACGTTTCAATTAGAGACGTAACATACGCGGCAGCCGGACGCAGTTAGCTTTATGGAATTTTTCCAGATACCCAAAGGGAACCCCCGTCGAGTCGCAACGTCGTTCCTCTCGTCTCTTTCTCTTCCTCTTTCGTTCCTCCACGTTCGACGCCCTCCTCCGCTCTCTAGGTCGACTATTACTTATCTTTCAATTTTTCTTTCTTTTTCTTTTTCTTCGCCACTCTCGCATTCTCTTCTTCCTTTCTTTATTTTCTCTTCTTTTTTTTTTGGTTTTTGTTCTCTCTCTCTCTCTCTTTTTTCTTGCGGAGAAAGAACAACGTGGAAAGAAGAAGAAGATGAAGAAGCGGTGGAGGAGGAGAAGGAGGAGAATCCGGTCGCGATTTCTCGCGAGCAATGTAAATTTTTACGTTCTAATTATACAGCACGTACGTCCCTGGAATTCGTAAGGGCGCTGTCCGGACTCGAGATGGATGGCCTCAGTTTTTTGCGGCACGGTGAACGACCAGAGCCAAGGAGGAGGCGTCTGGAGCGCAAGCTGACTTCCACTCGGACGATGATCCCGGTCGCATGCGTGTAAAAGCTTCCCTGTCGATCGTCTGGATATCTGTTCACATTTTTCTCTCAACACTCTTGCAGATTTTTTTTTTTTTTTTTTTTTTTTTTTGTTTCTTTCTCACGAGAGAAATTTAATATTTGCGTCATTCATGCGGGTATGCGTGGAATTTCGAAAAGCAATTTCAAAAAGTGGAAACTAAGTATCGTACTTTGATCATTTCACCAGTATTTAATCCTATACCTATTATTTTATTATTATTATTTATTATTATTTTATAATTATCATTATTTTTCTGTTATTTTTTATTATTATTATTATTTGTTTTTCTAGAAAATTATAACCTAATACATATTGAATGAAAAAAATAGTATACTGTAATGACAACAATCTCTCTAATTAACAAGAAAATAATTCAAATCAATACCAACTGGAACTTGAATACTTGAAAAATAATGCAAGTTTCATACAAAATAGAATCGATCAACAATTGAGGTTTAATTTTTAGGTACGAGGTAAAACGTGTCCTCGTTTCCTCTTCGCGAATTTTATTTAACCCCTTATTAAGATGAATATTTAAGAAATTCATAAGTGGAAATTTTGTACGTGCTATTTGTTTGTTTTCTGAAAGGAATTCTGCTTTCGTATTCTCATTTCCGCACCGTGTTACTTCTCGCAGAGAATGTAAATTTCTGTTCAAGTGAAATCAAAATACTATCGTGTAATTTCGAAGGTAGTATTATCCGGCATTTAGTGTCTCTACAAATTTATATTCCACTCTGCGCGTAGCCATTCGGGGAGCATCTTGTGCCATTTTCAAATCCGGATTTCACGGCGGATTAATTTACGCGGACGATTATTTTTCCGTGTTACGATGCATTAACGAAAATACGCGGCTCAGACATCGTAATTGCAAATGGTCCCTTCTATTGTGAAGTGTCCATCGCATAAATCATGCCCGCTTCGCAATTCTGCTTTTTATGAAGCTCGTATTTCATTGCATCTCGCGGAATGGATTCCTCTCGCAGAAAGAAGCTTCGTAAATCAAAAATATAAAAGCTGCACGGCACGTAATAATATATGCCTCATTTACAACTTAATCAACAATATTACAGGTTATGCCCGGCAAATTTGTAACTCTACAGGACACGAAAGATAAAAGAATTCCATTCAAGGTTGTTTGAAGAAACTTTTTGAATATCGAATATATAAAGACGAAAACCGGTGAAAAACGGGCAGAAATTTGAAAAGAAATAGTTAAAATTACTTTCCGATAATGTTACGTGGAGAGTAATTTTCTACGCCTGATAAATATTGTTAAATTATGAATGATCAACGATAGTGGCGAATTAGGTTCCGTCCAATTGACGTTTTAGGTTTTCGACATGATAAAGAATCAATGGTATTTATTATCACGTTATATTATATGTACAAATCAAAATTTTATATAAAATTATATATATATATATAATTTTGATTAAATTTTAATTCTAAAATGTTCAATTTTGATTTGTACATATAATATAACGTGATAATAAATACTATTGATTCTTTATCGAGAAATAATATTATAATCAAAATTAAAATTATAATAAATAATCAAAATTTTATATATATATATAATTATAAAAATTATCAATCTTCTTAAAATGACAAATTTCGAATATTTTCACAACTATTGAAAAATATAGAAATGCTTTCAATTTCGTCGTGTACATCCAATCGCAGTTAAACACACATTCGAATACGTATTGAGACTCGATAATTTTAACATTAAACTCAAAGGCTAAATCCCAATATTCACCAGTTTAGCTGAACATAGAACCATCTGAAGCAATGATGTCCCTCGTTTCACCCAGTTCCATCAGAAACCTAATCTAAATCATGCAACATAGTATGTAAATCGTACTCATGGTACGTACTCGCATAACCATGGTACTTACTCTTCAAACCATTCACGAAATCACTGAATTCTTCGTCTTGAACGTTTCTTATCACAAAACTCGAAACGGAGCTCCCGAGAAGAACTTCGCAGCAGCTGGATTCAAAGGAAACGTCAGAAACGTCGCGTCGCCGCGTTTCATATCATAAATTCCAGTGTCTCGTTTGTCGCTGGTGGTGAACGTAATAACCGGCAGCGCACGAGAAGGGTTGTTGCGTCCGGCAAAATGTTGTTACTAATCTCGATCGTGCCCGCTATAAATCGTGGCCTGCTTTTTTCCCTCTACCTCTTCGCTGCTCTTCCTCTCTCTCTCTCTCTCTCTCTCTCTCTCTCTCTCTCTCTCTCTCTCTCTCTTTTGGTTTCTCATTCCGCGTCGAGTCTTCCATTTTCGTTTCACGCGAACGTACGTTCGTTCGTTCGGTTCAGTCGCATCGAAAATATGTTAGCATTATAAGGGCGTGCGCGCGATAAATCACGCTCGCCTTAAAGTTTATTGCGCCGGGACGCCGGGTATATCGTTGCCGCGTCGAAGCCACGAGGCGATTAAGTTTTTGCGAGCGTTGGTGGTCCGATCGGCCCGCGCCTAAGCGCCTCCGCGAGACTCTGAGCGGATCACGACGCGCGCTCCTGGGTGCCCCGGCTCCTTCGGATTTCCGAGAGATAGTTTCACCGCGCGAGAGCGGATATTTACGGTCGCTTAGAGGCCATGGGTGTGGTTAGAGGCCTGTAGCGCGTAAACGCCGCGAACGTGTGTCGTTCTGTGGTGAAATATGTATTGTACGTATGTACGCGGGGATATTATTCAGAGAAGGGACTATCGGTACTGACGTCTCGCCAGCGCTCGTGTGTTCCATTTACAATCGATTCTTAACAGCACAAAAGTGACAAAATTGGAAGCTTTTTCTTTCCATTAACCGCGATATTTGCAATATTATTGCTTAGTACAATTAATGATTTAAAAGATTGTTCTTTAAGTGTAATAAGTAGATCGCGGATTTTCATGCATTTGTGGGAAAATATAAGATACGATGAGCAATAATTTTTTCGATATTATTTGGATATTGTTTGATATAATTATGTTTTAATTCCGTTTGGTATCGTTTCACAATTGTGGACACGTATCTCACGAAATATCTAACTTTCTTTTCTTTTTTTTTTAATTGTTAAAAATACCTGAAAAACAAAATTTGTTCGAACACTCCTGTATTCCGAAAGCAAAAAGAAGTTCGGTCTATGGACATGGATCTATCTAACCGCCTAAGATCGAGTGAGATAAACTTTAGAACAATCAGTAAGAAACGATATTGCTTTAACTGCTTCAGAAAAATTTTACTAGATCTATTCTCATTATCTTTACTGTACTAATAAGTAAAATGAGACGCGAATAGACGATCATTACGACGACATATAAATGACCATACTGCTTCAACAGAATGAATTTTTTTCGAATAAAAAATTTGTCCCTTATATTTATAGCTAATCAAGTATGTATTACACAACACAAATACGATATTACATACTTTAAAAAATTATTTTTACCTTTTAAATAGATAAAACACGCCTTATGACACACGTTTGAATCTTGTTATTGCTATTACTATTTTGTCAAAACTACTACGCGTCACTTGCGTTATAAATTTTTCTAAATTTTCACTGCAAAGACACTGATAGATCCCGAAAGTTATATTTTTATATCCCATTCGTAGAAACTATCTAAAACATATTTAAAGCACGAAGCAAACCTCAACATCATTTGCGTTTCTCTAACTACGTTCATAAAGATTTTGATTACGATCAGCAACTACTCAATATCAATTTCCTCTTGTTTCGCCATTAAATTTCACCTGTATTAATTTACCGTCTAAAATAATTCAGCGGGAATCATGGACCTATTTTACTCGGACGTATATTGAATTGTAATAAGTTGTCCGTATCCGTTTAAGCTCGCGTGACAATTCAATTTCTTGAACGGGTGTCATTCACGTGCCTGCTTCGCGCAAAAAGTGTCGGCCAGAAATGAACCAGACATGGCGCACGATGTAACACACTTTCTGACAGGAATTATTGATAATTATACATACCCATAAACTGTCAGCCGGAATTATTTACGACGAAGAGTCTGCGGCGAGCACTAAAATATGTTTTACTGTCGCAACGCGTCGACATTACGTTGAGATTCTATAAAGCACAAACGGTGCAACGGCGCCTATGCCCGCGGAAAGAAAGATATTTTCAGCTTAAATCAAAGTTGAAAAGTTGGCTGCGAGGATGGTTATTTAAGCGTGACATTTATTTTCTTTTTTTTTTTTTCTTTGATCGTTGATACACACACCTCGCTCGTATTTCTTCGAATTTCTTCCGGCTATTTTATGAAGACGTACTTTTATAGATTCGAAAAGCGATTCACGCGTAATTGCCTCGAGGAAGGCTTCTTTAATTGTTTAACATTAATTTATTTTGCATTTTTCACTCTTGTGGATTTTTATATTTGCAAAATTTGTCAAATTTGAAGATGCAGAAAATGTGTGTAGAAAGTTCAATATCTCATTCTTTGCGTTCACAAAAATGTGAATTTGAATAAAACGATCCACGATCGTTTCAAGTTTATTGATTTCAATTCTACACGTTGTGAAAAAACTGAGAATCAGGTTGACATTGAAAATTTTACACATTTGAGGTAGTATTCGTTAAAATTTTAATCTGACGAGTTCAATTTATCAGTGATATAAACGAACTGTAACGATCAGTGAAAAATGTATGTACTATGTCAGACAATCTATCGCAGACAAGCTACAGTCTTACAGACTCGGATGGTCAAATACATAAATAAAAATTCGTGTTCTATTATACGCTTAATTTCTCCGATACAAATTTTACGCTTCAGTCCTGGATACTTCCAATGTTAAATACGAGAAACTCAAAAAAAAATGAAGCTTGAGTTTTGACGTAAAATTTTATTCAAAAAAGAAATTGATTTCGACCAACAAAAAGAAAGAAAAAGAATGAACGTAAACATCGATGATAGCGCGATATTAGAAAAAAATGCTTCATCGTCCGGTGATACCTTCTCCCTGCGAGTTAACACGCTCGAAACTAGGTGCCATTATTATTATTACCAGCACGTTGTTCGTACATGATACACGAAACTGCACGATGGGCGATAATCTGCAAGGTTTCCTGCGTCGTGAATCCTGTCGGATCACGGGACGACTTTGCCTGCCATCAACGAAATATCGGCGAGCAGCAGCCTTCTCATGAAATTCAATGACCTCTAATTACAATGATTCAATGAACGACTGGCCCGCTAACAAGGACATTTCCTTTTCTCGACGATGCTCCCTGCCAGCCTAGCCTTTTCGAGGCGATTCAATATCGTCGTGTCGTTCTGTCACATTGCTCGTACGTGACTATGACGCGCTCCCTTCGAAAAGACTCACAGCAAGGAGATTGTGTAATTTGACACGATCGAAAAAAAAAAACGAAGTTTAATAATAAGAGACCGGTGGAACGGTTTAACGTTATGCTTGAAAATTATAGAGGAATTTGTGTATTTTAAAATTACAATCCTTGTCTCTTTTTACAGTCGACACAACGAGCGAAGAAGCTTTTGCTGGGGGTGTATTCTAGTCGTTTGATCATTCTCAGGATCAGACGATTAGATCAGATCGATTTTTCGAGAATCTAAATATTCTTCGTCTATAGAAAATTGTACACGATGATAATCTTCGGTATTAAAACCTGTCGAACTTTTTCTAGTTGTAAAGCTTCGTGAAATTCAAATTACCATCGTCGCACGTGAACCTGCTTGAAATTTCAGGAAAGAAATTTAAAACCGATAACAATATAGCTTGCCATTTGCTTTCGCCCTATCCAATTCCGACCTGCCGCTTATAAAATATAATCCAATTTTAACCGCCTTCGGTTAAATCGTGTTTAATGAACGACTGCCGAATAAGGAAACTCGGGGAAACTCAAGTTACCACTGTTCGAATACTGTTATTACAAAATGTATCCACCCAAAAAAGAAATCTAAATTCTACAATCCGTAACTTGTCAACTCGCTGAATTATCTCGTAGCTCGTTCCTCTACTTCGCCACTTACTATTAAAACAACGCGCAATTTGCGATCATGGAAAATAATCGTACACTAAAAAAAATAAAAAAAGAAAAGAGATTACAAGAATACTTCGAGAAAAAGCAGCTGGCGAAATGGCCACGGAGGAGAGACGCGCGATTATCTTCGTAAAGACGTGGAATTTTCGAGTAACAGTGACAAATTACACGGACGATTTCTTTCCGAGTTCTTTCGAAAGCGATCACGGTGCCTGAAAATCACGAACCAATTCGGTCGATGTCGGGGAAGAAGCCCCGGCGAAGTGTTCCGTACGCTCGAAACACGTTCGAGCCGAAGAGGATCGTTCCGTGATCGCGCGACACTTCTCAAAGCCCGATGAAATCGGCCGTAATTGCACGTAGGAAGGCAGGTGATCCAGAGAGAAAAAAAAAAAAAAAACAAGGAGGAGGGGGGAACAGAACATCGGCAGCGTCCAATTTGCGCTTGCATCTGCCTAACGACAGCCGGCGTTGACGAAATGTAAATTGACCGCCGGCGGATCGGTCCCAAGGTTAGACAAGCGTTGATCGACCCGGTACCAGATCGATCGGCCTCTCGGATCGATCGGCGCGACGCGTAACGAAATCGAAACGGCTCGATTTTTCCACGCGGACGCATACTCATCTTGATGAAGAGTCCCGAAACGACGGGTAATTACGGGGTACGAGGGAAAATCGCGCGGGATCGCGATCCCGGTGATAAGTGAAAAATTATTGCTGCCTCTGGGGTGGTGGGTTCACGTTGTAATTAGCCGTGTTTGACAAGTCGGTGACCAGAGGCTGGTAAGCGGGTAAAATTCTATTTCAAATGGCAAATAGTGATAAATAGATGTTTTATTTCATATCATGCGTGTATTTTTGAAAATAAAATATTTCATTTGTTGTGAGAAATTTCTAAGACGATATTTCAAATAGTATTTTATTTGAAAAAACGCTGAAAATATCTGTGCCGTTTCTTTTCCTTTATGGAAGCACACAGTGATGATATTGGGGACAATGGTGGCAACACTGTAGAGTTAGAACTACTGCAATATTTGAGCGATAAGGATTTGCAAATTCAAAGTATTACGATATGTAAATACATGAAACAATTATTTTTAAAATATAACACGCTAATTTTGTCTTCCGCTCCAGTTGAAAGACTATTTAGTTTCGCTGGCTTAATTCTTCGTCCATGAAGGAATAGTTTAAACGATGAAAATTTTGAGCGATGCACTTTGTTACACGCGAATAGTTGTATTTAAAAAGAAAATAAATTTCGTTTGCAAATATTGTGACTTCTTACGTTATCTCGTTTTACGTTATCTCATTTTCACAATTTATTTTCAGGTTAAGAACTATGGGAAGTATTTCGTTTTATACTTTATGTTATTAAAATAAAAAATATTTTATTTTATGTTTTAGATTGTCAAAGTAAAATATTTATTTTCCTACTTTAGCTTCAGATTGTCAAAATGAAATATTTTATTTACTGAAATTTTATGTTTTATTTGAATTGTGAAGAATCCATTGTTTAAAATAGTATTTAAAATATTTTCTCTATAAATATTATTACAGCTCTGTCGGTGGCTCGAATACAGGAAAGAAAAAGGAAAGTGAAAGTGAGAGAAGTAGAGTAGGATTTTTTTAAAAGGAATACAATTCTATCAGGCACAAAAGCAACTCACATGAATAGGAATGGATTACGAAAATTCAAAAGGATAGTAAGAAGCGTGAGTTTGAATGGGAAAAGACTGAACATACTTTTGCACTTCTCAAAAATTATACAAACTCAATCATCTTTACTGCAAATTTTTTTCAAAACCCTCGCAGAACTTGATGTACTATTTTTTTCCTGAACCTCTAAATGAAAACTGTATCGCTGGCATTGGAGTAATTCAAAGAGGCAGCACAATTTGTACCTCACGTAGTGTGAGTGCTGTTCAGCAATATATGAATCAGATTCAATTACACTCACGAAACACACGTAGTGGTTGTACATAAAAAAAAATTCGTCTCGCAGGAAAATTTACGACGTATATTCACGTCGTTGTTACTTTGCGACACGTGGCTGTTCTACACTGTCTTCGATCCCTCGGTGACTCTCGATTCAGCGAGAGGTTACCACCAACGGCGAGCTTTCTTTCCGTGAAGATTTTCTGCGTGAAGGCCCACGTCAGCGGACCGAATCTATTATTACGCCTGTCTTCGTTGTAATTAATTATGATTGCGGCGTGTGCCTTCGAGTGCCGAGTTGTTCTCGGGGCATCCTGCAGACACTCGTGGCTCCTAAATCGTCCGTGCTGCTTCCCTTCTGCTCGAATAGAACCAACTTGACAACCATCTTTCTTTGTTTCGCTCTCGAACATAAACCAAAAAAAAAGATAAATCAAGAATTTTCTTCGATATATATATTTTAATTTAATTCAACTTCATTAAAATTATTTTATTAAAAAATTATTTTTATTATTATTAAATTCTCTATCAGAGTTTGTTTTATAATTTTCTAGTTTCTTCATTCTCTGAATTGTTTTAATATTCTGACTTGAATATTGTGATATTCGAGGGGTTTGAAATGATAAAATATTGAAAGAACAGATTTGTGCTTTCTGTGTTAAAATACCTAGTCGCAAAGGAAATTTAATTTTCTTTAATATCCAAAAATTTTGCGACAATTTTCATCTTCTATTTCTCCTTTTTTTCAAATTCTCGGCTCAATTTTTAATTTCACCGTGGCAACAACACCGTATCCCTAGTTTGTGTAACGTTTACCTCGCTCCAGCAACTGCCGCAGCGCGCTCGGGACAATTCATCGTGTTTACCTTGAAACTGGAGAATTTTCTCAGCAATGGGGAAAACCCGATTACATCCGACGATGACCCAAAGAATGCAGCAGGGTCAAATGAGCACGTGTAATTGAATCTGCGCCGAGATTGCATTCTGGCGGTAATAAACCAAGAGTGAATTCAACGTGGACGAGGGAACGTCGAAATAAACGTTTGAGAAATATCGAGACCAAAATATATGTATATATATATAATATTATATGAGAGACACGAAATTGTTTCGAAGCGCGACACAGAGGTTAATAGAATGGACGTATACGCACTGCGGGCATGGGCAATAAAAAATTCTCGTAAAAAGCGGCACGCTTGAAAGCCATTCTCGTTTCAGCTTGCAGACGTTACTGAATTGCTGCGAGAGAACGCTGTAATTATAAGAATGAATTCGTCGTCCGTGTGGTGGCAGTTTCCCGGTGCACCCTTCTCGCTGACTCGTTCGCCTACAATAGGCTCCACTTAATATTCGCTCGCATAATTAGGGGCATACTTGACATCACGTTCTCGTGCAACGTCGTGACAATATCGTTGCAGCCACTTTCGCAGATGCGAAAAGAGAGAAAAAAAAAGAAGAAAAAAGAAAAAAGAAAAAAGGAAAGAAAGAAAGAACGAACAGAGCGTTTCCCAGAGTGGCTTCTCGAACGAGCGTCGCCGCGTTGTAACTTTCCGGTTAAGCGTTTACGAGGTATTCCTCGTGGAAACTCAAGTGAAATTAGTCAACGTTCTTTCCAACGATACCTGCCGCTGTTAGGAAATACGAAACAAATCTGAGAGCCCTGAGACAATAAAGTCGTTTCTTGGTGACTCTGCGAATATCTCTAGAATCAATTCTTTCTTTTCCCATCTTCAAGCGCATGTGCAAAGCAAACGCAGAGTACTACTTTCAAAGTAGTAATGGTTAAAATAAACGCGAGGATTTCGTGATTTCTATATCTCTGGGATCAATTTTTTTTCTCTTCTTTTGTTTTTCATCTTCGTGTTCGACGTTTTTCAAAGTAGCACGATTAAACTAGGACCGATTCGATGGATTCGAAGTGAAGTCGAATAAGAGGGGAACGTTGCAGAGTACGATTAGAAACTAAACGTCTGTCGAGCGAGGCCTGAACAATTAGCAACGGTGTATCAAAGGTGGAGCGAGTGCAAGAACGCTCGTAGGCCGGGTCGCGAAGGTGCAGAACCGTCGAGTACGTTTTCGAGTGGGTTCCTGGAATTAGTTCTCCGCGTCTTAGGTGTGGGACACGGACGTTTCTCCTACGGGCATATAAGTATATATACTGGCTGGCAACAATGGCGGATTCCAAGTGGCCCTTGAAACGGCTCTAATAATTTATATGCTTAAAGGGGGCCTGGGCTGCCTACGTGAAACGTAGACGCCATGAGACAAGGGGTCTACGAAGAGAGGAGCGAGTCGTGCTCAAGGGTGGCTCGGGCTCCGAGATCCGTGGACGAGGACCCTTCAGCAAGGAGAATTGCTGCTGTTGCTGCCGCCGGGGGTCCTGTCGTCTGTCGTCTGTCGTCTGTCGTCCGACATCGACCGAATACAAGCCGGTAGGTAACCCGTTTATGAGCCATTCGTTTTGCGCGATTCGCCCGCGCCCCGAGCGACGATATCCTCGACGATTCAGGAATTCGAAAAATTCCCAGTTGGATCCTATCTGTCTCTTTGTTTTATCGCGAACGATACACTTTGTACATTTTTAGGTATTTTCTTTGAATACCTTATATGCTTTCCATTCTTCCATAAAACTGCACTCTCGGTAATTTTATAGCTTTCAATGTTTTATAGATTCGCAGACTTGTCCATCGTTAAGGGGACCGGACAGTGTGAAATTTTCAAAAAATCGATTTTTTCTTTTTGTTTTGTTTTGAATGGTAGTTTGAACTGTTGGAAATAAGATGGAAATGTCCTAGCCTTTAAAAACGATTTGTTTTGGGGTATAATAATAAATCCGTGGATATAGAATAATTGAATTTGTATCACTGTTTACAACTTTAAGCAGTATTACAAAGTGTAAATCGTGTGATTCAAATATTACTTTTGGTGAATCGAATATTAGGGTACTTGGATTTCATTTAGTTGTGAATTGTAAGAACTGTGAGTCGCGATATATAAGTAAAAATATCACTATATATATAAGTAAAAATAGTAAGTAAAGGATACATGTGAAAAATTACGTTCTGGAACTTTAAACGCGTTTTTCTCGAAACTAGGTTTTTAGAAACGATGTGCAAGATATATTTCGGTACCTAACCAACCGATTATTGTGAAACTTGGTACGTATCTTTAGTGTAACATTTACTAGGGATTGACGATCGAACGTTATTTAATTTTTACCAATTTCGAGAAATATAAACGAAAAACGTAGAAATTTTTGGCACAAAATCGATACGTCAAAAACAAATAGCTGCTATTTTCATAATTTTCACAAAAATGAAAATGTTGGATCGTCAATCTCTAGAGAGTATTATTTACTATTATGAACTTTCTTGCCTTTTTGTTGCAACTAATCCTGTTTGGCTGGAATCATGCACACGGATAGGTAATCTAAAGAAAAAATTATGTAAAAGGATGTCGTTAAAAAGCTAAACAAGAGCCCTCTTTTTTTTCTTTTCTAATGTTGTCTTTCACAATTCATAATGTGTTAAAATAAACCACAAGAACTTATGTCAATCAAATATGTAGTTTCTTTTTACCAACCTTCCAAAGTATACGTAATTTCTAGGCCCGTTCACACTGTCCGGTCCCTTTAACTCTCGTTTGAAGAATTACTCGTTGAAATTCAACCGAATGCGATATTTTCCATACGACTCGTTTGCGGAATTATCAAAGATTCAAGGAACAGCTTTCCACGATCATCCAGCGAGCGAATCGAGTCGTCGAGCTGGTGTTTTGTCGTGACACGGATTCCGAATTACAGGGTACAGCGCGTGGATCCAGGTAAATTTTCGATGTTTTTACGAGCGAACCGGGCACGGTCCGCGGGATAACGGGAGCAACGGGGCTAGAGTCGATAGGAATGTTTTATGCAAATCAAATTGTTTGGCGAGCCGGAACGCGGTATCCTCATCGTCCGATGTATTCCAGTCATTAAAACGTCGATCCAATCTTCCGCGCGTACCCAGGCCCGTTCGCTGTCCCTCTGAGCTACACTTTTATTAACGATAGCGACGATCATTACACTTGTTAATTAATTAATATTGCCCGGCCGAGCCACAAATAACTCGGAATGCTGTTTCAACGTATCGAGATTGCGAACGAGACGGGTCAGGTACGTTTCATGATGAAGTAGATTTGAACGAGAATTTAAATTCTAAAGCAGATGAAAGCAATGATCCTTCTTTCTCTTTATTTTTTTTTTTTGAAAGAAACGTAGATTGGTGTATGTTAAATTAGTATTATATTTAGAAGTAGAAAGAGTATTTATAAACTTTTATACTGTTCCGATGATTATAAATTCGACTCCTTCGTGGTGCGAAATTTTAGCAAGAAACAAATTTCTGTGTATCAACTGTCTTAAGAACAGGTGAAAATATGACTCGAAGGAAAATACGCTTAAAAAAAAAAAAACATGGAACAATTTTGCATTAAGTCGTAACCAAATTGAAGCTAAAAACTGGAGATGAAACAATCTTCACACGAAGCAGCGAAGTTTTTCAATTGCTACTTCAACTGAATCATGAATTCGTATCAGATGACTTTCTCCAAACTACATCCCGTTTAATTATTTTTCCGATAGTATTGTACCGCAAGGATATATTTCAAAATGAAGATACGTCGCCAAATATCAGATGAAATAATTTCTAAAAAAAAAAAAGAAAAAAAGTACAAACCTTGCGCGCCATCTTCTTAAAAGATATCTTCTTCTTACAATCGCAGAGTTACGTCGTCGATATCGGACACGAAACATTTCGAATATGGAGGACGGAGGATCCATAAAAGCGACGTGGAGAAAACGAGGAATCGCGATCGGGACAAAAACGGTGCAGCAGCATTCATTAGGGAGCACTCGTTATGTAGAGGCCCTCTTTCGCTTTATCTCACCCTGTTCGTCGAATTTTTGCGCGCGGGACAAATTACGTCAGACCGAGGCTCGGGCCATGTGCATCGACGCTCGAATCCGCTGGAAACCGACCGGCCATGAATCTTCGCTTATGCACATTACCTTCATAAACTGCCATTAAGCGATTGCGATCGCGAGCGCAAGAAAGCTCGTTGTAACGTTCGTAATCAAGAGCTGGACGTACGTATAAAAAGAATTAATTGAAGCGCGGTAGAACTCCATTTATCGGAGCGAAACTTTCAGACGCTCTGACGCTCAGAATTCTTGTTCATTTATTTACATTTCAGTTCCGATCGCGTAGTTTATAGATCATTATCGGTCTAGTATTATTTAAAACCTTAATTCGAAGTGTGCTTGTTTATAAAAATTCACAGATAGTATGTACGTATAGTACAGCCGTTTTTTGACCATTATCAAACGAGTATGTGTGTAGAAAAAACTATAAACTCTTATTTATTAATTAATTAATTTATTTACTTATACTTCTGTTTCAACCGTGTAGTTTAGATTTAGGAATTTCAACCGTTATCTGTCTAATATCATTTAGAACCTTAATTCGAAGTATATTTGTTTGTAAAAATCCAACGATAGTGTGTACGTAGAATAATCTATAAATAATTTATTAGAATTATTTATGGAGTATGTGCAATGCGCAATGAAACTTCATTGATTTCCCTTATTACCTTCTCCATCCAAGCAGTAAGATAAGTAGATTCAGCCGCTACCTAATCAGACAGTGATCAACATTCCATTCCAGTCGATGTACAGTGCTACAATATAGGTTATTTAGTTTTATAGGGTAGTATATCTCTTCCTAACGTGGTTAATATATAAAATATATAGAGATTAGAGGACGAAAGAAATTAAACGATCAAAATATAATTAGACATATCAGTTCTATACGCTTGTCCGTTTAGAAAATTTGTGGAAGAACAAACAGCAAGTATGTTAATTCTACTTGTTTCTATGTTTGCCTGCTTGAAGAAAAGGGAATGGACAAAGAGTTCCAATTGTTAATTGGGCATTCTAATTAGAAAAATTTTCCTTGTTCATTCTGTTCAGACGGGAGATTTGTAGAAGACCGAATGGAACGTGGTGTTTAATACCATAGTTAATTGGTAGTAGTATTTAACGGCTTAAAGTAATTGGAAGATCGGTGACCTGAAGTAGTTAGGAGGCTTACGTTAATTAGATGATCTGCTTAAAGTGGCGGTCGTTGGGAACGAGCAATTGCCGCCTTTTTGAATTGGAATAATACAATTCGTAAATTGGGATGAAACTACGTTGCTGACGACGTAAGCGATGAATAAAGGGGAACGTGTTACCGAAGTAATTCGAAGTTTCGAGCAATTGGAGAATCAGTTAATTCAAAATTAATAACACTTTGTTAGTTAATTTTCGCAAAATGTTCTTTATCATGATGGTTAACATTGTATTTCTCAATTAAGATCAATCAGGAGAAAACTGGTCGTTTCATCTAACATTTTGAGAATTTAATTTTGATGACGAAGATGTAGCTTGAAGCAAATAGTTTGTTTCTTTTTTTTTTTTTTCAAATAAAAGAGAGGTGCTTCTATAACGTAAGAAATAAACTCCTCAAGCGTTTGGAAGTTTTTAATTTTAATTTATCCCTCTTAAGGAAATAATTTCCAGTTTAAAAGAGAGCTTAATAAAATGAAACAGAGAAATTCATAAAAGATGTGAACGAACGCCAATTGTAACAAATATGGATGGAAATAAAAGTTACAGGAAAGGGACAAGAGTCACAAGAAACGCAAGCTGATTTTTTTTTTAATCGTATCTGGTTATAATCGTATAATTATTACAAGAAATATACTCGTGCAAAATATAAATTTCACCAAATAAAATGCTCCTAACCTTTTTCTATTCTATTTCGTAACAAAAAAAGCTACTTATCTGCAAAATTCTAACTTAAAGTTTCGCTATTCGCTTCTTCATCAATAATCATTCACGTTTCTCTAAAAACGGGCGAAAAAAATGAAGATCAACCGTTTTGAGACGTTTCATATGTAAGCCATTAATAAACCGATGGGAGCGTGCAACTGTGAACGCCAACCCTATTTCGGTTCTTTCGCAAGACACTTCGCGAAAAAAGGAAGAAGAGAGAGAGAGAGAGAGAGAGAGAGAGAGAGAGAGAGAGAGAGAGAGAGAGACGAAACGGATTCGGGCTGAAGATAGCAGGGTCTGTTTTGCCAGCGATACGTGCAATGAGACGTGTTGTTTATTAAGACAAACGATCCACGGTGTGATAAAAAAAATGAGTCGCAGGGGGTCGAAGGGTAAAGGAAGGGTGCCCTGGCAATATTTCGAACGAACCAGCGCCATCCGGTTATTAATCCACTCACTGGAAACCCGATGTTTTCGTCGCGTTCGCCAATGGGTCGTTGCTCGTTTCGTCAGTGATTCTCATTTTGCCAGCTTCGACAAACGCCACGTTTCCATTGTTTCGTGAGTTAATATCCGTTCAAACCGTTTTGAATTATCGACAAGTATATTTCTATATTATCCAATAATATTTTCATGGCTCCGTGGCTGTAAAAGTTCGACACCTAAATAAAAAAAGAAAAAGAAACATGCTCCGTTGCAAAATAAGAGAGCCTATGTAGTCATTGTACATAGAGCATTC
The DNA here is from genome assembly GCF_011392965.1 of Frieseomelitta varia. Classification (NCBI taxonomy): domain Eukaryota; kingdom Metazoa; phylum Arthropoda; class Insecta; order Hymenoptera; family Apidae; genus Frieseomelitta; species Frieseomelitta varia. The sequence goes on along the minus strand of NW_025110014.1, from coordinate 774,504 downwards.
AGAGCTGTTTATTCGTTCATTTAAATATTTCTCTAGACAATACTAAAACTTCGTTTCAATCAAATAATCAAGTCCAATCCACTGCTTTGTAGTTACTATACATAGCGTCCTCAGAGCCGAAACATTTATTTAAATCTTCCTAGACAGCATCGGATAAGTAAAAATCCAAATGCACAGTGTCCAAATGAAAATAATCCAAGAATCCGTCGGGTTCCGGAAACGAAACCATTAAAACTTCATTAAAATCATTCGGAAGCCAACGAAGTCCTCCCGCCCCTCTCTCGATGACAAAGAACTCAATTTATCAGTTGTTGAACACGCGTGTAGACGCGACCCCAAGCCAAGTCCCGCTCGTTTGCAAGAAAATCAACTTAGATTCTGTCCAAGTAAAACATCGGCTCTAACGAGAGGATCAGAAGTTGAGGGCAGGCAGGGCCCTCCGCGTTGTACGCTTGCATTGGCATCGTGGAGAACGTGCGTCGGCCCTCGTGAAAGCTGTCATTGTGCTGGCTCATCTCGCTGGGATATGCGGGTCGTACGCGCGAACCGGCGCGCGTGCATGCGAATGCACATGCTGCCGGCCAGCTTCTTGGACCCGCGGCAGCGTGGTTTTTTGCTTCAGAAATACGGTCTCTACAGTCAGTCACGGCCACGCCGTGTATATCCACGTTCACAGCTGTCCCATCCGTCCTTTTCATCCCGTTCAAACAATAACAACCATTGTCTGTTTGCTTATATAACCCCCGGACCACGGTTCGAATTAAATTCCCTCTTCCTTTCTCTCTCTCTCTCTCTCTCTCTCTCTCTCTCTCTCTCTCTCTCTCTCTCGCTAGTTACTGGCTGGCTGCCGCGTGAACGCCACACGGACGATGCGAGGTGAAATTCAGAATGGTTTCAAAGGCACTTCGGAGGATACGTGTCTCGAAATTTCGCCACAATTTTGTTCCATGCTTTTCTATACAAGCTGGCTGAGAGATGATATTCTACGTGTAGTAAAAATATGTTTACTCTTCGAGTCTGAGAGAATTTGTCAGGTATACTTGAACTTAGTTAATTTCTGGATAATAACTGAATAGACTGGATAATAGACACGTGAATGTACTAAAAAATAAATAAACAAATGAAACACGTGGAATAAAATTTGTCCGTTCAAGACCCCGTTTTCGAGAAAATAAACTTTGTATATGCTTCGTTAAAAATTACCTTCAATACACGAGTACTTGATACATTTTCAAACTCGATTTCCTCGAAAACGGAATGGGCTTCAATGGAAAAATTTTATTCTTTCTTTTCGACACATTTTTACACGTAGAATCCCAGTCGGTGGTAACTACGAATCGTGGAACGTCCTGTATATTGTACACGCTGACTTTGTGTAAATATCATGATAGAATAATATTGTTAAAAAGTTTTAAAATTAAGATACTATGAGGTGAATTTTATTATATAATAATATTATATACTGATAGAATAATATTGTTAAAAAGTTTTAAAATTAAGATACTATGAAGTGAATTTTATTATATAATAATACATAATAAGTATAATATCTATTATACTTATATAATAATATAAGTATAATAGATAATGTTGAATAGGTGATCTAAAGATTCAAGAATTCTACGATTGATACAACCCAACCATTAAAAATAATATCCATGGGCGACTAATCATATCAGCGATCAAATCAAATTGAATTAAAATTAAATTAAAACAGATTGAAAGTTTGCTCTTGCTGAATATTTTAACAGTAAAAGTTGAATTCATAATTAAATCGGGAGTTAATTGTTACCATACGTCGCGGAGTCTTCCTGTTTTTCGTGCGAATTTTCATTCAGCTGGATTTCCAGCGAATCGTAAGGAATCTCAGCCGATTTGCTAAGCAACGACGAGATGAAAATCGGCGGCGTTCTCGCGTTGGCTGCTCGAAAGGAAAGCCGGGAAAATCAGTAACGAATGATAATACCGTGTTATATTGTTTCCACAGCGTTGGGAACTTATTGGAATTCAAGGCGTTAACGCGTCTCCGCGATAAATACGGATGAGCGATTCATTGCTGATGCCTGAAGGCGCGTCGGCGATATATCATATTTATTAATGGAACGTAGCGTAATACGCTTTGCCGAAACACTTTACGCGTTCGCGAGCCCGACTGAAATTTAAATTAAAAACTCCGCGATCGGCTGGCTAGTGGATCGTTTCATTGATAACCGTTTTCCCTCGAGGTACTTTCGTCACAGATACGCAACAAGATTGAAAAGGTTTTCTACGAACCGATAAAAAAGAATACGTGTCTGCAATCACGAGTGCAATTCACGATTATTTACAAACAGAACTTCGTTTGCTTAAGCGAGATTGATTTTTGAATTTGATGTGAAACGTGGAGATGGATAAATAGAAATGGTACAGAAATTAGTGTTAATGTATTGAAAAAGATGACATAGAGTGTAGAATAGTCAGGAGCAAGTAGAATGTTTGAAAATATAGAAGCTCGCGTTTTTATTCTAAATGGAATAAATTCTAGATAATAAATTGACGAATGAAACCTGTTACCTGAATCAGAGCAAATTAAAGCAAAATCTTGTTCTTACATTTAAACCCTTTATATCTTTCGCTTGCGAGGAACTTTAAAGGGATCTTGTATAAAGTGAGCGACGATCGAAGACAAATTACCGCAATAAATTGACGAAAAGTTTTACTCGATAAGCTAAATTAATATACACTTGAAATATTAATGTATACACAAGCGTAATGAAAATTAATTTTGGCATATCTGAACTGACTTTATTACTAGCTCCGAGAAGTTACTACGAAAAAAGGAAATATTAAAGGTCAGTGCGTAAATTAACGAAAGCATGACGATTTTATATCATACACTTAAGAATTTATACTTATACATTCAGGAAGCTATAAAATTTCAAGGGAGGGGGGGGGGAGAAACTGGTTTAAAGAAGAAGACCGTTAATGAAACACGAAGAACACGCCATAATTCGAAATGAATATCGTCCAAATATCGTCCAAGTATTAAGAAGCAACCTGTTACATTGGTCGCGCGAATTTACAGAGACAAGTCGGCAATCGAAGGGATTGGCCCAACTACAAAGAAACAAATGATGCACGAAAATAAACGATATTTTAACGGCGATGATCGCCGACCCGTTATTAAATCGGAATTTAAGTCCTCCCGGTCAGTTGCTCGCACGAAATACCGGTTCTTAAGGATATCACGGGCAAAAACGTTTTTCGATACCTTCGTGCCGCTTCAAAATTTAACGTGAACACACTGCTGCACTTATGTCTTTTGTAGAATTTTCTACTGAAATAATTTCTTCAACTTTTTTGTAGTGAAATGTTTCATCTGAGAGATCATTTTAAACCGGACTAATCTAATATTCTGTAAACTGAGCAACGAGTAATAATAAAAGTAACTCGAGTCGATTCAATGTAGAAACTGACTTTATGTAATTTGTATTTGATTTGGTAAAAGTAAATTATTGTGTGACTTAATGATGAGGCTGGCGAATTAACACGAAAAAAAGTGATTTATTTAAACTTTAATCTCTATGCTTAGACATAGTACAATTTCATTTGTCCAAAAATGACTTGGTTGCTTATGTGATTGAAGTTCATATATTAACTCTTTTTATTATTTACTAACTATAGTTATGGTGAAAAATTTCTTTATACAGTTACAGATTGTAAATACCTAAATTCATTTGTAACAATGGCTCAAGTGTTTATAAAATACAAAAATTAGGTTAACACTGCATCGTGTCGGCATCTCAGGGAGGTCTTCGCATTTTTGGGAAAAGCAGCGAAATTCAAATTTCAACATCAACTGCACGCATATACGAGTACATACGTATGTACATACACACGTACGTACGATTAACTATCTCTGGCAAATAAAAATCGTGTTCGCCAAACTTTCAATTGCAATTCAAATATCGCAATTCATCTGTGATCCACGTACAATCATCCTAGACCGTTCTATGCATGCTTTATAACCAAACAAACCGGGGAGGGGGGAGGACGCACAATCACCCTAACCACCGCGGAAACATCCGTCCGATCTATACGAATTCACAAGCTCCGCCTCCCCCCCCCCCCTCTATGTCCTCCCGAAAAAAACACCCGTCATCAAACACCGTGTGCTCCATATTCACGAATCGAAAGCGCGAATCAATCGACGAAACATCCTCTGGCGAAAGTCACTTCCATCCATTGACGATCGGATTGCTTGCTGTACGAATTGCCGAGGCGCGATCCCAGATTATTCAACGATATTACCATTTGACTGTCTCGGATAACGGTCGATTGATTTAGCGTCAGGGACCGAAGCGATCGCGCGACGCGCAGCGAAGGGGTGAAACGAGAGGATCGACGCACCGGTGTGCCAGGAGGAGGACGGCTGACACAAAAGGAAGAAAAAAGAAAAAACAGAAAAAAAGAAAAGAGAAAAAAAGAAACAGGAATGAAAAAGAAAAGAAATCGAAAGAGGGGAAGAGAAAGAGAGAGAAGGTACGTATAGACGGGGAAAAGGTAGCACGTGAAATCTGCACATCACGACCGCGAGCATTCCCCGCGCGCGGATTAAAAAGTACGGACGCGCGCGCGTATTTTTCCCTCTTTTCTTTTTTTTTTCTTCCTTCCGTACTCTCTTGCCCCCTCCTCACTCCGCCTTGCTCGAGCGGCGTGCTTTTTGCGACCGTTATTATTTTCAATCTCTCCGGCTATCAAGAGCGCGCGTGTACACCGGCGATACACCCTCTTTCTCGCCGCACAAAAGGGGTTGCTTGCTCCTCGGTATTGCGAGGGCCGCACGAGAGAAGAACAGAGGCCCACCGGAGTTTCCACGTGATCCTCGTCACGTTACACGTTACACACGCGTTGGGGTATTCTTCTCCCCGTTCTGACCAACGTCGTCGTCCTACCACCGCGCGCGCGTTCCACCACCGTTTCGTCCGGCAGAGGCGAGGGTTGCCGCTAAAAAAGAGAAAAAAAAAAAAAAAGAAAAAAAGATTCTCTTTTCCCCCGCGATTCTATCTGGCGACGACCGCGTGACGGGATTGTCGAAATGGCCTGGCCCCATTGTTCTGTATCTCGTCTGAAACGAGACGAACGACGACGAAGGGCGCCGGCTGTGGAACACCGTTCTTCCTCTCTTCCTCTTCTACTCTTTTACATCTCTACACTCCTTCCCTCTTTTCGATCTTTCTCTCTGTTCCTCTTTCTGTTCTGCTTACTCTCTAGCTCAACCGTGTCCCGCCTCGACATGTGGCGAATGAAAGGAGCTGGGGAACCGACGTATACACGGGAGACGATTTTTCTTTTTTTTTTTTTTTTTTTTTTTTTTTTTCTTTTTTTTCAAGTCGCCCCGCGCTTTGTTTTCGCGCTCGCGCGACCTTTCAATATCGCATTGTAGTATTAAAAGTACGCGGTGGAAACGACGGCGTGACGTAGACACCGAGAAAGCAACCGGCGGGGCACAATCGACGACGGTGAATTTTATGCCGGCCAGATATTGTCGATTCCCGCCCCCTGTCCCCCGTTTGACGAGGTTTTTACGAGAGTGAGCGGCTCCGCAGCCGCCGCCGTTGCATTCGCCGACGATTGGATTAATTGCGGGGGCGTTCTCGAGGACGGGATAACATCGATGGACTAGATCTGGTTAGACAATGGGTACGATACGTACCCAGTGAAGAGCGTAACTGAATTGACAATGAAAAGTGATCGATAATATCAACAGATATCACTTTGTAGAGAAAAAGAGATCATGCAACGATCAACTATCAAAAAATTTTTTAAATATTTCGCTTTAGTATGTGGTTTTTCTTTCGCAAGTACAAACAATTAAATTCGTCGTTAAGAAGCATTAATTTTGTCAGTTTATGCAGAAACTGTATGTTCAGTAATTTCCAAGATATTTGACGAAATAAATTCTGGAACTTTGAAGGTAGTTTATATTTCAACATGGACAATTGCCGATAGAAAGAAAGTACAAATGTTCTCTCGAGAGCTGCATTTATGCCAAATTTTATCAAAATCAAAGACTAACATCTCGGTAAGTTCCCTTTTTTTATTTTCATTTTAAAGCTTTAAGCTTCTACTTCTTTGACAGTCGTGAGTTCGTTTCTTTTCGAATATAACTTTATGTCATGCAGCGGGTGGAGAAGTGAGAACATTCGTTTCTTGAAAATTGTAAAAATTTAATCGTGATGATACGTATGCAAAGTCATTAAAATTGTGATAGAAAATCAACAGAGAAATTAATAAAGTAAATCTATTTTGAATACTGAAGTCTATCCTTTGCAACGACCTCTTAAAATTTGTTACACCATTTTTTATTCATCATTTTACTGAAAGGGTTAAATGACAAAAAGAAATCCTAATATTTTGTCATTCACCCTTAATAGTCCAAGGTCAACACAGTGGTAAAAAAAACCGTTGATTAAATTAATTGGTTAAAAGTGCGTTTTAAGGGATCGTTGTAAAGAGAAAATTTTAATCTTCAATCTTCAAGACCGCGGCGAGTCACGAGAAAAATTTTTTAATGTTTCGACGCGTTGGAATTTTTACAACTTTCGTGCATGACTGTCATAGTAAAGGTTTGGCGCTTTAAAATGAGACCAAATGGATCGTTATGCGATCTTTTGTTACAAAATTATATCAGTTTAAATTATCGACAATTTTTCATTGCTGTGCTTTTTACTATAAATGAATCAGTGAATTTAAATGGTCTTTTGACTTGAGTCGAGACACAAACAAAAGTATTGTAAAAATATAGTACTATAAACTTGAGATTATTAAACTCGTATAATTCTTCAAGCATTCTTGAATAATCAGAATCTCAACGCTTCATCTCGGTGTGCGAAAACTTAACTTTCCTTGTATTCCCTTAGATCGATTGCAAGGTTCCATTGAATCGTATCTGATAGATCGTTCGCTGTTGAGTTCGTACTTTGAACGTCCAACCTGACTACTGCCGTATGTGTCGTTCAATCAATAGATCGATCGAAACAAGCAGACTCGCAGTTCAAACAGTATATGCTACTGAATATTTATGAGCCACAACGTCTTCGTTATTTACGCAACAATTCAACGAAACAGTCCATCATCGAAAGGTCGATCACCGAGTGAGATCGTCTTCGATCGGTCATCCTAGAAACGCGCGTGTGCAATCCCGAAGGATTGCGTTAATGAACCCACGATGCACGATCATAAACCTCCGTGTTGCAAAAGGCGGGAGGTTCGCGTGACGCCGTGCACCTTTCGCCTCTCTGTTCGCATATCGGCGGATAAATAGTAAAGATCGGCGCGAGATCGTCGGCCCGCGAAAAGAGAATCGCGAGGTATTTCCAGGTAGCCGGCGGTTTGGTTTCGTGCAGCGGCAAGAAAAAGTCGACGAGAGGGAAAAAGCGGCCGGCCGAGGCGTGAGAGATCCTCGCGCGCGGGTACTTTGCCTTATTATCTTTCTGTGCACCTGCAAGCTGGCCGCGAACGAGGACCTTTTATCGATCATCGTACCTAACCCTTTACCTTCTAGCGTTCCGTTTGTTGCAACGTGTTTGTTTCAAAAGTGCGTGAAAAATCTGTTCGTTTCGTTTAACCCTCTTGCGCTGGAATGACGTGCCACTTTTTCTCCCAGAAATGTAATATTTTCTCAGTTTCAAGTATATTTAAGTAAATCAAAACAAATAATGAATTTGTTGCTTCTCAATAATTTCTAATCCAGCGATATCGTATCGACGAGTTCAAAGAGAAAGCGACGAATTATTGTATACGGTTTGGTCACTCGTTATGGTCCGCAGCCAGCGCAAGTGGTTAAGACGTACTTTTTATAAATCGGCTCTCCCAAACCCGAGAAAGAAACTACAAAGTTGGGTGTCGAATAACATAAAATATTATTTCAGGATTGTCGATAATTGTAATCGAAATCTTGATCCAAGATTGATTACCATTACGCTACACTCTGACTTTTTACATTTGCTGAAGAAAATGTGAGTATTTTGTACATAGAAAGGAAAATAAAAAAAGAAATTAAAATATTGTTTGTACGATATGAGTAAGTTTTCGAATAATCGATTGCTATATCTCTTCGTATCATTCGTTGAAAACAATCGCATTTTACAAAATCGTCTATTGACGAATTAAATATTTAAGATATCTGCGTTTCAACCCATCGACAAATATATACGTAGTATCACTTCACATTTGCTTCTTGCAAATAAACCACTGGGAAATAGAGACGTCTCATCTCTCAAATTTTGTTCAAATGTTGTGCAATTGTTTCAGGAATATTCATCAACGCGTACGGTTGAAAATTATTTTACTGCGTATTAATTACAAGTACACGGTCTCGTTCCAGATGTGTTTCGTCGAAGTAGCCGGTAGAATTTTCCTGAATTAAGTGAGAGGGATAAATGAAGTATAGAGAAAGGGAGAGAACGTGCGGGTGCAAGGATAAATATCGTGAAAGATGCATGTGCGAGTCAGGTTCTAGTTAGCCTTGACTGACTCCTGAGAAAGTTGAAAGAACAGAAATGCGAGTGAGAATTAAAAATATGTTGGGTTGCACGATACTTTATCCATTATTCCGTTGTGTTATTTCATCAAAGCGTCTCCATTATTCAGGTTGCAACTGAAATCTAAATTCGCGATGCGAAAAGAAGATGATAAACAACTTCGTTGCTCGATCGTTTCTTTTCATTTTTACGTGAAAAATACGAAACTGGCTATGTGGAGTCACAGCTGTAGTCTAACATTTCAAAGGGGAAAATGAAACGTTTTTTCCTCCACTGCATTGATGAATAAGTAAACACGCGTGAAGAACGAGTAAAAATTCTCCGAGCCATCCTCCCCATACAGTTCTCACGGCACCACCTGCAACATTTCGTGTGTTACCTTCATTTTTCACTCTCTAAATCGGCAAAAAATAGACTGCCGATAAAGGAACACCGTCGACTCTTCCTTCTTTTTATCTTTATCAATACGTAAGGGGACTGTATCAGTGCTTGAAATCGCTGTTAATCGTGGTCTCGTTACGAAGATAATATACACTCGTCGTGTAAGAAATCTGATAAACTGGCAATTCACCTTATTAAAATGAAACAGGAAGAAAAGAACAGTAGATTCTATTCTACTCTCCTTGGTTGGTAACCAAGAGAAAGGCATAAATATTTTATTTTACTCTCACGCGCGGCGTATTATTAACCTCAATATATCATAAACTGTCAACTATTAACCCTTAATTATCCCAAGCGAAGTAGCTTTCTGCTCCATTGTTTCCTTAAAAATGTTTAAATTAAATTACTAGATTGTCTAGAATTATGCCGTAACAATAGCTCTGTAGTAAGACGTCTCTCAGCAATAATATAATCCCGCTGCATTTTTACTGCAGAGTGGTATTTCAAATTTCGAACTGTTCTCTCTGTTTCTCAAAATTCCGCTCAAGACGAAATCAGGTAAATTCGAAAATCACGTTACAAAATCACGTTACCCGAAGTTCCAGTATAATTGCCTAAATTCCAAAATGTTTCAATTGTGCTACTAGTTTCACTTTCAAACAGTTTCCCCGACATTTTCATCACCATTTTAACTCCCATTTTAAATTGACGCCACAAGAAAATACCTCCATAAATTGAGTACCTGTCGTAGAAAAATTCGAGAACAATTTTAGCAGAAGAACGCAGGCTAAAACATTATATATAGCTGGTAACAAAAGGATACTTAGAAATAGCATCAATGGTTCAATCTAGAGAACTGGCCTCCTAATGGAACCAATTCTCGGACAAAAATGACCTTCTTCCCGTCCCCGTTCAATTTAATATTGTACCACTACACAGACTCGAAAACAATTTTCACGTTTTCTTACTGCTCGATGTTTACTGTCGAAAATTTCTCATTTCGTCGAGCCTTCTCGGTTCCCTGAACGCGAGCGTGCGAGGGAGGAGGTCGGGATCTCGCGTTCGAAAGCGGCGCTGCGCGCAATTCCGCCAGTCGATCGCGCGAACTTAATTAGAATTTATGAAGAGAGCACACGCCGCGGCCGTACAAACACAGCGATATCATTTATGTAGAGGCGCGACATACCGCGGGGCGCAATTAATATAAATGATGGATTATTGCTCGGGCTCACTCGACAATGCCGGATGCGTGTCGCCTGGGAGACGAGCGCGAGCGCGTACACACATCTGTTTAGCCGGCCGTGCGTGTACATACGGACGTGGAATCTGTCTAAAAATTGCAAGCGACCTCGACCGGACGCACTCGTTTAAAATATGTACGCTCGAGACACGTCCAATTTTTTTTCTTTTTTTTTTTAGACGTTTTCCCCCTTTTTTTCTCTTTTTTTTTTTTTTTTTTCTTCGAACCATCCGCTGCTTATCAAATAGCACGATTGGCTAATCGTAGATTCTTATATATTAACAAAAAGACGCTTGAGAAGGTGTTCAAATCATGCATACCGATGAAAACGTTCTCAGATTTTTTCTCGAACTTGAGACGTGATTCTCTGGCTGAGAGAATTCAACGAGAATTAAATTCCTCTTCTGTGAGCAAGTAGTTTGTAATTCTTCTTTGAAATGTAACGAGAGATTTGGTCCAATTACACGTAATATTGGAGATCTCTTACTTGAAATGTCTCTTCTTTTTGATCAAACAGTTGCGATAATTACCGTTGCAATGGATTAGCAACGATTCAATTGAGATGATGGTCTTTTTTTTTTAATTTTAACAATTGCGTGACTTGACTCGAATTTTTCTAAGGAAGAATTAATGAACCTGGTAGCGAAAAATATTCTACGATGCGACGAGATAGTCCACGATAATTTTTTCATGTCGGGATTAACCTTAAAAGACACAGTTCGAATCACTACTGATATAAAGAACAAAGTACGAATATCAAAACTATCGTTTCTATCTATTATCCACATCACTGGCACCTTTGCCGATAAACGTATCGTCGAAAATCTCGCCGTTCATCGTCCTCTATACGCCTCATTCATATTAAAAACTTGTCATTTTAGTTTTCAGGATCCTGTAATTTTCGACTAGCGATCTATAATCTGAAGCGAGCGACGGGTGACGAAGAAGGTCAATCGAGGCCACTAATCGTCGACAAAATGGCGTGTAGCCCGGGCTACACGGCCTGCCTGCCTTCCGCGTAAAAATTGCCAGGCCGAATCAAGGCACGAAAGTGCAGGCGCACTGGAAGTTCGCAATTTAGTCATTACTGTTCCCGATGCCTTCAGTGTGATGTATAGCTTCCCTTCCACCTATGCAGGTTCTAACCGAGCCCCTCCTATCGCCTTATCAGCTTCTATATCGGCTTAATAAAGAGGACGTCGTTTAATATCGCTAATAAACCCGGGGCACCGACGATCTCTTCGATTTGACACGCACCAACAATGTACCTTCAGCTATCAATAAGCGACAGCTTGATAACGATATATCTGCTGCCACAGATCTGTTGTAATATCGTCACAGATCGTTGAATTAATTAATAATAATAGTCGATCGTTCGGATTTGTTTGTGATTTTTTTTTTTTTTTTTGATCGACCGTTTGAAAAGAAATTTCAAAGACTCTCTCAATGTTTTTTTTTTACTTGGAACCTCAAATTACAGTATTACATTTTATTCGCAATTTTTTTTCTCAGTTAATTCACATCGTAGAATTCCGATGTTCTTTTTTATGAATTCTATTAAAATCCTAAAATTCGAATTTCTAGCGTAGCCACCAAAGAGATTTTCCGAACATTCACTCGATATTTTCTTCGTTATACTTCTTTATTCGGATTACAGTTTTTGTGCTTGTAATGTTACAGTAGTATTTTATTTTTAATTCTTTTTCAATTAATTTACATCATGAAATTCTGCTTTCTTTTGTTATAATTTCTGTTAATTCTAACTTGGATTAACCACCAAGGGAATTTCCAAAGATTTCCTCGAGATTTTTTTACTTGGATAAATATTACAGTATTTACCCAATTAATTTACATTGATTCCAATTTTTCTTTTAATCATTTTTATTAATTCTAACTTTTAACGTAGAATGCTGCAAAAAATTGCCAAATATTATTTTTCTCTACCTCTACTCTATAATTTGTATTTACAGCATTATGATATACGGTGTCATTGGTTTGGTCCTTAGTGAATTAAAGTTCGCTCTTTGTCCGGCAGTGATTGGATTCGCTATTGTGTAATTGTACGTTGGTTCACCCTTGCATTAACCGTGACACCATGTCTGACCAACAGATGCCACCGACGACATTGGTAATTCATGCGACTGAACGATCGCGTAACCATGATTTTCGCGTTTTGCACACCACGGACCATTCGATGTCTCCAAAATAAACGACATTTATAACGGAGCTTGGGTCACTATGGTGGACGATTCAGGGAGAGTTTCAACCATTATTTGTACTTCACTTTGTATCGAGAGAAAATTAAACTCGAGACTGTAAATTAAGGAACGACAACGATGATTTAATGAACTTCTCTGTAATGAACGTGTCAATAAACGTGTTATCGATGCTTCCGGGCAGGTTATATTGGTCGTGTTAATTGGATACCTAGTTGTTTTCTGTTGAGTGGGCATTACGCTTGTTACACTGGAGAGATCTACAGATATATTTCTGAAATATTGATTACAATTTACGGGAGAGTCGTTTAGTACGAATATCGTAGAACAGCATTTGTGCTTTCGTAACTTCAAAACGGTAGAAGATACAGAATTTTTTATTCTAGATTTTTTAAGCGTGATTATTTTGTATGCAAAGTAGTAAAAAAAAAAAAAAAAAAAAGATAAGAATATCCACGCTTAAAAACAAAGGCAGGAAAGAACAGTTCCTTCGAAGTGTAACGCAACATTCAAAACTATTCCTGCGCGCATTCTATTTGCAAATATCAATCGTACACATGCTGCATAATATGTAGCTATATATAGCTACGTCGAAACTGTAGAAATCATCATTATTATTATTAACGTTTTTCATCGTTTTCCAACTCGCAATATATTTCTCATGGCTGTGGAATCACATTGTGCACATGGTGCGAGTGAGAAATCTACGATTCACCGCGAAGATGAAATATCACAAGTACCATCATCGTCTACAGCGAACAGCATGCTTCGTGCCATCCTCAATGTTGCTTAAATACAATGTTCCTTGTTCTTGTAACACAAGACCGCATTAACTCGACACTTGAGTAACAGATGTTACGGATACTGGCCGCCGAGCTCCATAAAAGCGACGGTAGCATTCGCGATTAGCAGCAACTAAGTACACACTACTCAATCGTATACTCCATTCGCGTAACTTTCAACGTAGCCTTAAAAATATAAATATCGCCAACGTTAAATTTAAACCAAATTTCAGAACGGACATGTTGAACGAATGAAATGAAATTTATCAATATAATATACTTCAGTATTTATATTTATAGTTTTTTTTTTTTTAAGAGATAAAATAATTAATAGATAGAGGTAAAATAATTAATAGATACAGAGTATTCCGGTATTGAAAGTACAGAGAGTGATACTACATAAAAAATGAAGAGTATACCTTTTTCAGTTGAGGCTTCGTTTTCAATAAAATTAAGTTTGAAAATTTATCAATTAGTATCAATTTGAATTTAGCTAATTCTGAACTGGTCAGGAACGAACAGTGAACAGGAAATTATTTTACTTTAAAATAAGTCAAAAGCGTGGAAACGCAATTTTTTTGCGGAACGCTTCGTTTTTGAAAAAACTCAATTCAAATTTATCGAATACACGTTCGCTAAGCCAACTTTTACCAAAAACGTACTCAAACTCGGTTTCTTTAAAAATGAAGCTTTAAACGGAAAAGATTTTACCCTTTATTTTTTGATGGTTTTTTTAATTAGTAGAATTACTGTTGTATCTCCAACAATAGAATTTACACCCTGTATTATCGACTAAATTTTAAATTCTGAATTTTGAACTGAATACATTAAATAATTAGACTATTATCCTTGATATTCAGCAATTTTGGTAAAGTTACAAAGAGTAGTTTAATTATGCCAAAATAAATAGAATTTAAATCGATGAAGTGTGTGCTCAAATTTTTCATACAAAGAGACACTTGGTTGTTAGATATCAGAGATATCATAAATTTTTAACAAATTAATTACCAAAAAGATTGAGGCTGAGATTAATCTCAGTTATTGAAAGCAACTGTTGAGAATACACTGATGCAGAATAATATCCGCGAACGTGAAAGGGGTGGTTTCCGGAGCTTGCTAACTATCAAAACGCCAGGCTCCCATGGGGGTAGATCCTCCTGATCGATTACCCAATTCACAGTCTCTTTGGCCACGGAGAGACAAACATCCTTCCTTAATTAATTAACCCCTTTGCTTTACAACATTGAGTAACACTCGCAAATGCAACGAACGCGAATTGAATTCACCAAGATGAACGAACACTAAACTAGTAGGAAAACAGAAAAATCATCGTACTGCGAGAGTCTCAATGTACCATCAAAAACAAGGTAATTCTTTATCTGAATTTTCGAACTGTTGGACATTGTTTTCCTTCAATTTACTGCATTTTCCTTACTTCCATGCATAATCCAAAATATCCAAAATAAAATGTCCATTGCATATTTCTGTTCCTTCCGTTTTTTGTCCTTGAATTTCCAACTAAAGTAAACTACATCGCGTTTATATCTTAGAAAAATGAAGATAAATCTGCCCGGTAAAAAAAAAAAAAAAAAAAAAAAAAAAAAAAAAAAAAAAAAAAAAAAAAAAAAAAAAAAAAAAAAAAAAGAAACCAACGTCTGACAATTACGAGAATCTTCGATTAAAGAATGAAGAACGAACAATGAACAACAACAGATAAAATACGCAGGGTATCGGACGGGTGAACTTGAGAATCGCTGCGATTGCGTTGGCGACCGAGTCACAATGCTGAGAAAAATAAAGGGAAGAGGGAGGAGAGAAGGTGGAAGAGGTTAGGAGGAAGAGAAAAAGTGTCGCGTACACCGCAATTCCCACGGGGCGAGGACCGATTTAAACTACACGCCTCGTGAATGTAGCTGGTTGAAACCACGGGCACGGGCCTTCTTAATCCCCTTCGTCCCCCTTGTAATTTGGCCGTAAGGAAGGAAGAAAGGAAGGAAGAAAGGAAGGAAGGCCTGGCGTGCCCTCGATGCCCGCGGGTCGTTGCACGATCGCTTGGCCTCATTATGGTAAACACGCCATAGAAAATAGTTTGTCCTGTTAGCCGACTGTGAAATGATCGATGGCCGGCCGAGCCCCGTGCGACGTCTTCTCGCGTCATTTTTAATTACAAGCTGCATTAACAGGGGGTATCGTGCCTGGTCATCGTTCTGCTTGTTGAATTGTACATAATGTAAGAGAAAACATGGAGGACGAATTAAATTAACTTTGATATAGCGAGTGTTGCTTGTTAGTGACGAAACGCGTTACTTCTTGATGAAGGGGGGGAGGCTATATAAAGAGTATTCAAGAGTCGTTGTCAAGTGTGCTTGAACTACGAAATTCCGAGGGTAATATTTTGTAGATATTTCAAAGTGTTGACACTTTCGTGAACTATAGAAAATAGTTCCACCATTAAAAGTTGGATAAATATATTGTCAAAGAATAAAAATGAACGAACGCGGCAATTAGAACAATTATATAAAACTGGCGTTTGTTAATTGTACTTGTCACGGGTCAAGAATTTCGAAGAATTTTACTACAAATTATATCTGACATACCAACTGCCAGAGTGAAAGAAGAAAATTGGCAAAAAATTTCGTAAACGATCTCTCGTCAAATATTTTTAATCCGAAGCACTCGGTACAGCAGACGAAATGGTACATCGTGACAACGAGTTCGAAATTGTGACTCACGAATAAACACACGATACGCGATAAACACGGTCTACAAGTGTTGCGAAGATATCCGAGAAACGTCCGATTCGTGGAAGCTGCAGCACTCGAAGACACGCGATAGAGCCAGCGAGAAACGAGACAGAAGCTCGAACGTCACTCTTGGCCGCCGCGGCGTGGTTGCTAATTAAGCAAGGCGGAGAGAAGATCGACTGAGAACCACTATACTCGCGCTAGAAGGCAACGAGCGAGTCTACGCCAGGTTGTTTACTACAAAGAAGGCAAGGCGTGTCGTTGAACCTGGGCTGCGGAGAGTAGCAAGCGCGAGGCGGACCAGGCATGCCTGCTGCCTCTTCGTCTCGTGCTCCTCTCGCTCGCTTTCAGCGATACGTTCCTCGCTTCTTTTCCCTTCTTGCCAACTCTGTCCCTCTTCGCTTTCTTGCCTCTTTCACACACACACACACACACACACACACTCTCTCTCTCTTTCTGTGCAGCCTCCAGAAAGCCCCCAAGTTCCCATCTTTCAGATGGTCTTTCAGATTCCCGCTTGTTAATATCGCCCGACCGATGAAGCGATCGCGAATTACTCGCCCTGAATCGCGATGTATACCGGCCACGAATGCGGCTACCGATTCCTCGATTTCCGCTTGGCACGTCAACGCCGATTTTCCTCGCGATTTTCTTTCTTCCTCGCATTTCTGACACACGTGTGCGCGAATGCATAATGCGTTTTCATTGGCAGAGGGTTCCCGTTCAAACGCAAGTTTCCCAAAATAGTTGAAATAGAAAATACGGAACGAAGAAAGTTGAATTCGCGAACGACGAAAGATGTCAATCACTTCGAGAGCACTTTCGATTATTTGCTTTTGTGTAGAAATTCTAATTGAAATATATCGATTGATTGGAACGTTGATAAATTTAGATCCTAAAGATGTGAATTTTCATATTCAATATACGCAGTTCAGTAACGGGTCGCCTCAATTCGAATTTCAGTTTAAGACTCGACAGAGATGTGCTGTATATACGTAATAAGTGATTGGTTACGTATTATTTTCGGGTTGTTTTCAGCAAGTCGAAACTTCGGACGATTTTCTCTGACGGTACATGGTAAATTCAACGGAGATAGAATTCAACAGATATTCGAACGAATAGTTAGAGATTTTGAAAGAACGAACGGATAGTCACGGAGGATGGCCAAAATTATGGGAACGATATCATGGTCGTTGCACGAAAACGGCCTGGAAACTTGCCAGTCGGTCCATCTGCGCGAATATTGCACTTGTTGCGACGTAGACGCCATGAAATGTCGCGATGCATCGTTCATCCTCTCGGTTTACATTCAATTCTTTCGTGAGAGATTGAAATTCATTAAACTCGCGCCGTGTTAAGCGTTTGATTGTACCGAAGTTAACAAATAATTATTATTCTATTATTAGTTTATTATATTATGTTATATTATTCCATTATATATCATTATAACATATATTGTTATATTATATATTTATTATTATTATTATTATTATATTATATATATTAATAATAAATATATAATATAATAATATATGTAATAATGATATATAATGGAATAATATAACATAATATAATAAATTAATAATAGAATAATAATTATTTGTTAACTTCTGTACAATATATATATATATATTACTATATATTATTCTATTGTTTCTCTTTCAAATTCTTGTAAATAGTTTTCAAAATTTCACATCATGCATCAAATATTTAAAAAATTTTAACTTGTTAATTGTACAAACCTGGATCAATTTGTTGACACTAACATGACAATTCGTACTAGGATACTTTATGATCGGATTATGAATTATTTGAAATTGTTCCACTAAAAACGCACTAACACTTAGCAATTCTTGACAGTTCTTATGATTATCTATCTACGTAATTCTGTCTTGGTTTCTCCGTATAATTGTGCGCGACGAAACTTCAAAGATTTTAATCATTACAGGAGAGACAATTTAATTTTACAACAGTAATTTCAACTCTTGATTATTTAGAACGAACCACCCCAGGCAATAAATAACAAATTAATCACTCGGTAACCACTCGGCGCAATTCAACGTTGATTAAATTTAACCAGCTAATGTTTCCTCGAAACGTGTACGCAATCCTTGCATATTTCAATTACACGATACCGTACGTGTTTCATCAGACATTGCAGATTTTCTGACCAAGCCTTTGATCGAAAACCCTGATTTACATAAATACGTCCGCAAGTACAAGAATGCGCGAGAAATGTTTGATCAGTGTGAAAACCGAGCTTAATACAGACTGTGACTCTCTTTTTTCCTACAGTGTTTCTTTTTCGAATCTTTCAACCGGGTCCTCTGCAACCGACCGCTCCGTCGTGTGTTCTCAGATGATTAAAAAATTCTCGTTGCAAATTTGAAGGTGATTGAAATCGGTATTGACGCGGATTAATCGATATCCAGCGAAATTACATAGCGGAGGAGATCGAGGATGATCAATCCTTTGGCAACTGACGATTCCACGCGATCGAGGCCTTCGAAGAAAAATAGCACGCGGATCGCTCGTTCTTTTCGCTCCTGTTTCTTTTTTTTTTTTTTTCGCCGCTCGTCATTACGCTGTCTAATTTGTTACTTTTTATTAAAATAAGCTGACGTAAAGCATGCAGAAAGGAGCAACGAAAATTACGCTCGACGGTGTTGTCGTGCTGATTTCGTTGGTGTTTTGCGTGTGCGTGATAAGACATCGAAATCGAAGTTTGAGATCGTAATTTAAACCGTAAAAAGGGGCAAAGAGCCTGATGGCCACGCTTGTTATAGGTGTGCCACGATAACGTACGATGGCGGATATATTATAATTTATTTCTTGATAAAGTAATACCTGTCTTAACGAGAAGCTGTACATGCCGAACGAAGAATTAGAATGCAGGATAACCAGATTACGGTCGACTAATTCAATTTCTTACTACTTATTTTTCCCTTTAACTTAATATTGATTTAAATATAGTTATTCTAGAAATAAATAAAATAAAATTTTTATATTTAATATCAAATAAATCTTCATATAAAAATTATTAAATAAATTCCTGCAGTAACTAATGTAGATGAATGAACTAAAGATGAAACTGGAGTAGGAGTTATTATTGCTATTGGTAATTATAGAAAAAATGGAAATTGTGCTCTTTTTGTAAAAATTATTAATAATAATATAAATATTAATAATTTATTTATTTTGTAAATAATTAAGTTTCATCTACCAAATATTCTTAAAAAAGAAATAATTATTAATAAACTTCTGTCACCTAAACGACTTAAAATAATAGTTATTATTCCTAAATTAAATTTATTATAATAAGCAATATGAAATTAATCCTAATCCGTCTCATCCTAATATAATTGTTATTATAGTAGGACTTAAAATTAATATAATTATTGATAATAAAAATAATATTATTAAGTAATAAAATTGTTTTAATAAAAAATTATTTAAATTTATATATCTAATTCTATATATATATATATATATATATATATATATATATAAATTATTGAAGAAATAAATATAACTAAAAAAATAAATTTAATTTATAATTAAAGACATATTTATTTTTATTGAATTTAATCTTACAATATTTCATTCTAAAATTAATTCATAATTAAATAATATAAAATACATTCTAAAAAATAATATAATTAAACTAATTAATAATAATATAATTCTAAAAATTAATTATTTTCTAATAATTTAAAATAGATAACATAAGTTAAAGGGGTTAAGTTAAATTTATACAACTTACAAAACATCAAACTCGATGTCATTTGAATCATAAATGTTCACTAAAATCCCTAGAAACACCGTCCTGCTTAACGCTTGGTGTTAGGAATTATTCCAGATTTCGATTTGTAAAAAAGAAAGAAAGCAAACCGTCGTCCTACGTGTGAGTTTGAATTCCAAGATTTAACAAATACAAATTACATCCGACGCGACGTTCATCGAAGACTGAGAAGAAACATCGTCCAAACCAATTTTTGTCCTCGTCGTGTTGCATCGCGATAGACGTTGCTCAGGTGGAATTAATCAAGGCTCCCGTTCGTTCACGCGGCATCGCTTAAGGATCAACGCCTTTTCCTCGAAACAATCGCGTTCGGCCACGGGCTCGAGCAGGGAACGAGTGGTTTGCGTGTCGCTGACCGATCCTCTCGTCGAAAAGGCCGCGCGTTCGAAAACGCGCACTGAGGCTCGAACAACGAGCGGAGAAGCAGCGTTGCGCGCAGCGGCCGCATCCCCGTGGACCCGACGAAACACCGTCGTTCAGCCGTCGTACGGGCCACGCCGACCGGATTCCGGGCCGTGCTTTGACCGTTGCTGTAATAAAGGGCAATCATCGGCCATTACGCCCGGGCTGCCTGCTGACTGGACACGCGCGTGCGTTTAAGTCCGGTGCGATCTCGCTCGTGTCCAGCCTGGAACGCAACGGTGTAATTGTATGCCATTGCGTACGTACCTACGTCGTGCGCAATGATTTTTGTTGGACGAATCAGGGCGCGTGTCTCGTAATTTCTGACGTTTTGTCGAAGAGGCGTCCTCGCCACGATAAATTTGCCTCACCGACAGACAGGCCGTTTCTTTGGACGGGTTTAGCGGCGATGGTTGGTTCTCGCGGTTGGTTTTAAGAAGATGGACGAGTGTTTGATTCATTTGGGGAATTTTAGCAAATTTAACAGTGAAGTTTGGAAGTTGTAGGATATAAATGTAGAAGTTGTATAGAAATTTGGACGTTGTTCGAGTGTATCATTTTAATGAAAGTATTTGCACATTATTGACCATTTGAAGGTGAATGCAGACGTTTTAATTTCGAGGAACGAAGGAAACTACTACTCTAAAATAAAGAATCCGCTGCAGATAAATTAGCGATGAAATATTTTTGGCAAGCCTATCGATCTCTTTCTCAAAATCTCTCTGGAATTATCCGGAAACCATCCATTTTCTATCTGTTTAAGCAAACCTAAACCTCCCTAAATCCTTTCTAAACTCAGTAATAGAACAATAGAACTCCGTTTACAAACTTGTCAAATGCCCAACTACGTTATATAATTCACACGACAAACTCCCACGCTCTCGGAGTTTTTAATCGATCCGATCGATGCCACGCTAAACCACGTAAAATCTCGTTCAAACAAACTCGTACAAACGAAAGCCACGCTGCCGAACCTAGTTCCGCTGCGCCGCGACAAAATCTGCTTCCATTCAGATGAAACAACGAGACGTTTCGTTCATCCTCGGTCAAACAAGCACTCGCTTTCATCTACCCTCCCCCGACTCACTGTCCGCATCATTTATGCATCGGGAATCGCGTGCACCCTGTAATTACCCTGAATAACGTTATACCAGACGAGTGTAAACATTCGCATGCGTTCTATGTACTCGTAATTAGGGGAATAAAATGCACGAATCGTTAATTATACCGCTGTGTACACACCTTTGCAATGAGAGACACAGAGGGTGAGACGAATAGAGGGGCGAGGAGGAAAAGGAGGAAGGAAACACATGGAACGCACGTACGCCAACACGTGCGAGATCCTGTCGACGGTGTAGCCTGGTTGATTCTGTCACCGTCTCTCCGCGAGGATCGCCGATTTCCGCGAGGCCCGATAACGCTTTTACCGTGCCGCGGTGTGCAAACCGATATTAAATGTTTGCAGGCAATTTCAGCGTAATCGGCACACGCGATCCCGTTTTGCCAGTTATTACGCCCGGAGCTGACGTGTCTCGTATTCCAGCGAGGATATCGAGCGTTATTAAAGCGCCTCGTCGTCCAACCGGAGGCTTTCCGTTCGACGAGTAACGTAGACACGCCTTTCCAACGATACCGAGCGGAGATCTCGTCTCGCGAATACCCTCGAAAGTGTGATTCAAGGGCTCGAGTCGAGGGGAGGGAGTGAAAGTCTTTCACTCAAGGATTCTGCTGCTATTTCTCTTTCATATCGCGTGTACTACGTATCCTCGTTTGTTACGATTCTTGTAACTTTTTGTAAATTTTATTTACCACGGCACAGTCTCGAGGATTTGAATGACTTGAGTGATGCAAAACCTTTTGTAAACTTGTTCCCATTCCGTTGCGCTTCTGTTTCTGCATTCCGCGTTCAAATAAAGATATTGGAGTTTCCTCTACGCACTCCAAGAATCAACCAATTTGCATGAAATGTCACACAGCTATATCGTCTAATCTCATCATCAGTTAAACACCTATAACGTTAGTTGCGTTACAAGGATGCATCGATTTATCAAATAAATTAGGTACACTCGTCTTGTCACTCTGACGGCACGAGTGTAGTGAAGATGTCCGCGATTATAATCGTGGCCGGCCAATTTTGATGATTACGCCGATAGACAGCGATACTGTTTTCACTCGCAAGTGGACGAGCAATGTATCCTTTTTCATTTCCTCGACGGTGATCCATGGCTCGAAACGACGGCCTCGACGTGGCTTTTTAATTATTCCCGACAGAATCGATAGATGAAAATATAATTACCATTCTGTCTCTCCGTGCAATTCATTATGCTCGCGCGATCAACTGAAAACGCACGACACTTCACACTAATTGCCAACGCGGGTAACGCTCTCGTTCGTACTCGTTCGCGTATCTATCTATCATCGTTAAACGTTTGACAGCGAAGTTAATGCGCGGCTCTTGATACTTTTTTCCCGTAGCCGTGTCAACCGCGAAAGATGGTGCTTTCGTGAAAGCGGACTCTCGTACGTGCGTTTAAGCACGTTCTGAACGCGCCGTTTCACGGACGTCCATGGAATAAAGCATCCTGGACTATTTTAACAAGAAGCGTGAATCATGTTGGACGAGTGATCTACCTTCTCGCGTAATTGCTCGCTGCCTCGGATCATCTCAGAAACGTCTATTTTAACTTCAACATGATCTAAAACCGTTTCACCGTTTGAAAATATCGGGAGACTACGTTACGCAGATTCGATTTGATTTCACATTTCGATAGATATATGTCCAACAGTTCTGTAGTCTCACGTTTTTCACTCAAACGAAAGCTCACCGACGAATACACACAAACGAGGTCGTTAACCGTTTTAGCGTCAGGGATCGTTTCGAAAAACACGTGCCGATTAGTGGCACGCGGTGCCACACATACTTTCTTTGATATAATTGCAAAAAGTGCCAAACATCGTGATCGCACGCTGTTTTATCGCCTTATGTTAATAAATACGAATCAGCGTGATCGCGTTTCATGCTGTTACGTGTGATTTATCTCTTTACTTATTTCTTTCCGTATCGCGGAATTGACCAAACGCTGTGGCACTATTCGACACAAAGTATGCAGGATCAAGTATGCACGATCGCGCCGCGTGGCACTGAAACGGTTAACACGTTCTAACAGTGGACTGACAATTTATTATTCGTTTAGCCCCATGGGACCGACACTTACAATTCGTTTTTACATAATGCGGACACTTTGTCGAGCCTGATAACTACACTTCATTTTTATTAATATAAAAAATACACGTAAGAAGATTGTAACTTACACAACCATAAAAACCAACGTTTTACGCCCCTATAATTCTCTATTTCGACTCGCTTCCACCGCGGGAGGCGAAAAAAAATTTTGTAACCCTTACACGCGACAAACATCTTGTGAGCGTCTTGCTTTCGCTGTTGCGCGGACGCGAATTTTACGAGCCCAGCATCAATAAACCAGCGGTAGCAACTTCAACAACGCTTGTAGCTCGCTCGCGGTCGTATTTTCGCGCTGCATCCACGTAAATACAGCCTGCTAAGTGCGGCCAACCGCGTTGTAGTCCAGCAAACAGAAAATACGCAGTGGCCGTGCAGAACAACCGGAAGTCGGACAATCGTGCAAAGGCACATTTTCGTAAACAGCCGGCGACTGTATGCGCGGACAGACGCCAATAATCGGCGACGCGACCGCGCAGCAACGAGCGTCTCCGGCTTCTCTATTCGCGAGACGGCAATTTCACGTCGGACGTTATTTTCGTAACGAAATTAACGGGCCACCGCGCGAATGGCTGCGCCGCGGCCGGCGATAAACGTCCGGCCATACTTAACGCGATGAAATATCAGCAATGAAAGATCATTACCGCGGGATCCTCGCGAAAGCGTAATCTCGCCGGCTCGTGATTTAACGATCGACAAGATTTACATCGGGGCCAACGTATTATTTATTGGGTGTCGGCCGGATGGATTCGCGTAATTGTAATTTCGGCCTGCGGTGGAAGATGAAACGGTTTGGCCGGCCACAATTTCATACGATCGAGGCAGGAAAGACTGGCCAGAGTGAAAGAATCGAGCTTCAGATTGTTCAGTTTTACCGTTTCGCTGACCTTGTTACGCAACGGATCGAGGGGAAATTAAGTAGAATTATGGTTTTTGTTATGGTGTTGTTCGCAAGAGAGAGTCGATAGTATGTGATCACGAAGTAATAGTAAATTTTAACATAATCTCGCGTGAAGATTGCCAGATACTTCTGTGACCAGTCAGTAGAATCAGACCGAGTCTCTGCAGTCAGTAGATTCGGACAACAGAGGCTGATCAGACGTGTTAAGCTTGACTCGAGACACGCGAATTTCTCAGAAATATTAGTGAACTTTGAACTTTGACTTGGCTTCAGTTACAGTTTGACAAAAAGAAAAGTTTCAAATGTTCATACGCTTGTATGTTATACGAGAAATTTAAATTAAATCTTTGAAAAGGATAAATATACTCAGAACTTGCATACTTTCGATCAACAAGAATACCATCGACTCTCTTCGACTCTCTGGCAAGAATTAATGACAACAATCTTCATCTTCATCTTCATCGCTCGAACGAAGATGTTTTTAAAGTCACAATAAGAAACTAAAGTAGTAAATCCATAAAAACGTACGAAATGAAAACCCGAAAAATGCGCGAGAAACACTTTGAAAAAAAAAGAAAACTGTTTCTCCATCGGAACCTTTCGTTCAACAGCTCGAGCTTCCGTGAAACTGCTTTCCTGGGAACCGCAGCTTTCCATGCAGCTCCCTTGAAACCGCGTATAAATACACATCGGTCAGTGTACATAAATATATCACGGGATCGTTCGCGGCGAGATAAACGCGCTTGGAAAAATTCGAGTGCAACGCGTGCAGCGTGTTGAAAATTTGTTATCCGAGGCGTGCGCGCGCGCGGCAACCGGTAATTTTTGCGTGAAAAACGCGTCGGCCAATCGATGGCCGATTCTCGCGTCGAGTCAGCACCGGTTAACAATTCCGTTCTGGCGATAAGCGGCGAGCGCTTATGATAACCTTCTCGAATATTTCTCGCGGCACGGCTCGTGATTTACGATCGTGAAACACTTACAACGAAATTCTTTACGAGATAAATCTGTTTTCATTTTATGTTCGATTTTGCTGTACTCTTGTTTGTCACGGAATTTCATTTTTGGGGAAAAGATTGGGGAAGATCATTGGGGAAGATTGAGTCATTTCGAACGAAACTTTTTGAAACGAGGAAAGATGCTCAATTTTTAGTTTTACTTCGAGAAAAGAAGCGATTATTTTTTTTTTTTTTGCATTTAAAGTTTGACGTAAGAAATTATAAACTTGAAATACAACGAAAGAGAGAAAAATATAAATGAATTCATTTTAAATTCACGATCAGTTTTCCATGAGTGTACGTGTGACTTTAATTCTGTTCTTAATTTTATTTGGAGAAAAGAAGTGAAATTTAAAGCTTAAAATAAGTTTAAAGTAATATAATCGATGTCAATTTTTCGAAAAAAAGAACGATGTAGTAATTTTGCGATACGTCAAGATCTTATTGCGAGTGTATATTTCCATTAAATGTCATTTTAGATACATAATTATTTATCATAAATATTGAGAAGCTAATTTAGAATCGATGACAAAAGTGTTAAATATAATGTACACTTACCAAACAACGAAACTTTTATACGATGCCTTACTTCTTGAATGTACTTCCGAATCTCTTACCTGCAACAGAAAAAGATTTACATTGAAATATTTCTAATAGTGCCAAAGTTATAATTAACTAAAAATCCTGAACATGTCTGATCAATAATTAACGAATTCAATGAATTTAAATGTCATGTAAATTAGTCCAAGTATTTCTAATCAATGCTAAATAAAATAAATAAATTTATCATGGAAATCGTTCTGTTTCAGTTTGTGTAGGAATTAATATCTGAATTTGTACATACATATTATAAAATGCCAAGAATGATCAAGCTTGAAATAAAATATGTGTCACACTATTGAACCAATTCGAGAACAAAGTTAAATTAGTTCTCTCAAAATAGTTTGTCAATAAAAGTAGATAAAAATGTTTGTGAAATTCTTTACACAGTCTATAAATCTAGAAAAAATATCCAGTGTCAACGTTGAACAAAAGAAGCTGCTTAATAATTTACATTGGTAGTGAATAACAATTTTTTTTTTTATCATTCCGTAGTTCTTCAATCGTGGAAGATTTATTAACAGCCTCTTGAAGCAACTTATTTATTCACCCGTACGTGCTAATCTTCGTACGGATTTAGTTTATCATTACATAAAGTGACATTGCTTGTTAAACATCATTCCCTGATGCTATCTCGCCTTTCCTCAATATCGTACGTTATCTCAGGAAAGATCCTCTCGCAGCATTCTTGCTACCCATAAATCTTCAACATCAAAATATCCGCGCAACAGCATTCTCTTACAATGCGGCAAAACATTCTGCCATCGTGTTTACGATATCTGCAAATATGCAGGAAATATCGCATGAAAATCATTTATTCAACACCCACGGTCCAACTGCAGCTAGACGAATCCGCAATAACATCTCCCATCATACGAATCCTCACCGACGAATCATCGAAATTGATTGTTGTTTTGCTCGGATCAACAGGCACAATGGTTCACGGAATGTGTTACGTGAATGTTTATGCAAATTCAAATTGTTGCAGACACGACTGCAGATATCGAGGCGACCTTGAGATTTGTTTCATTTAACATGTAATTTTAGATATTTTGTATATGCATTTCTGTACTGTCGCATGTTTGTTGAATAAACATTCGTAATTTAATTATATAGTTACACTTTTCAAAAACTGACATTACAATATACAACTGGGCAGAATTAAGTTTCATTGTGAACGAACAATAATAATGTGTCAGTAGATCTATTTCCAATTTATACATTTTTCGCTAATTTTCCTTCACACTTGGATTAAATATTTCAAGAAGCAAAAGTTTTTTTAAATTTAAAATTTAAAAAACTTGCGATCTTACCAGATCTATGATTATGTATCCTCGAAGCTCGCTCGAACCTGACTCACTGTTGACGCATCGTACGATGTACAATCACTATAGTTTTTCTTTTTTTCACTTGACGGTTGCAAGTACACGAACACTTTAAACGACAAAATTGTTTCACGAACACAAAGGACTGAAAGTTTGAGCGAGGCACACGATTCAACGATCGTTCTCTACAGAACGATTCCCCATTTGCCGGTAAACAATCGGTGAACATCTTCACCGAGGATTATTCCACGTTCGCGATCCACCATTCCCTCTCTCTCTCTCTCTCTCTCTCCAGCGGCGACAGAATCTCTCGGCAGGATCGAAAGTGCAACTCCTCGGAGAACGCGTGTATCGGCAAAATCGGCACGCGCATCGATAACGAGGATCGCATACTGATCTGTCATCGGCGGAGATTTATGAGAGCGACTCTACGGGCAAGTCGATTTTCCAGGAATAAGCTCTCGCCTTTACGCTCCCACACATCCTCGAGATTCCTTCAGAGAGCCACACCATCTTCCCTCCCTTTCTCCTCTCTTTCTCTCGCGAGGAATCACCGAGTCCTCCTCGGTCCCTGGCCTTGTCCTCGCCGCGCTTTTGTGTTCCTCCAACGCGATTAATTATTGATAACGCGTTATGAATCGTGGGAAAACAGGATCCCCGCGGTTTCTGGACAGCGCGTCGCCCAGAATAATTCATGCTTCCGCGCCTCTCTTTCTCTGTCCCCTCGCTTCGGTTTCCAGCGCCTTTTGCTTTCGTTTGCTTCTTCGGCTGCTTTCTTTCTCGCAGATTCCACGACTTCACGGGCGAACGGATAGATACAAATTGCGAAATGCTGTCTCCGCGAGGCGGTTGTGTCGCGACTTGTCCCGGGGTCGTGGTAGGTTTTTGCCCTTGCCGGTTGTTGTCGCTTCGCTTGCTTCTTGGAAAGGGACGTTCCACTCGTTTCCGCGTATTGTGATTTTGTTTAGGAGTGACTTACGTCAGGCCCTAAGGCGAAGAGTCTCTCTCTCAGAGTAGAAATTCTCTTCGGAGCAACATCGGTGTTTTCCTTGTTCTTTTTTTTTTTTTTTTCTTCTTCTCTTCTCGATCGTCCGTTGAATGATATTACTTGTTATGTTTGTTGAACTGCCGGATGTTACGGCAAAGTTGCCCAGAAAACTTCTACATCAGTACCATGTGTAGAACCATTGATCATTTAAGCCTGAACTCGAATAACTTTTTAGCATTGTGACGAGATATAATTATCAAGATTGCATCGATGAAATTCGAAATAAATTCGAAAGTGTGTAAAAGCTACGAGATATTGATATTCCACATAGCATGAATAATTTCAAATAAATATATCATGTCAATTATATTTATTAATACTGTTATATGATAAATATCTCGTACACTTTCAAATTTGTTATCAATTTTATTTTAAATAATTTATTAAATAATTTATATATATATATATTAAAAAATTATTTATATTTATATATGTACATATAGTTAATACATATTCATACTTATAATAAGTAGTATTTTTATTTCAGAAATACTACTTACTATAAGTATGTAATATTAATTATATTATATATTATTTATATATTATTGAAATCATATATACTTTTATTATATTATACAAATAAAATAAAATGATCCTGATACATTCGTATCTTATCACAGTGATAATGAAACTTCAAAATACTTTATATATAAAACATCTGGCTTGAACATACTAATTCGACATGTGCACACACTTTTTCATCAACGTTTGAAAATTATTATCCATTCTGTCTGAAAAGTATCCAACGTACACAATAACGTATATATACGTACATACACACGCAAACTTTTTCACTGACAATCAACGTTTAGAAAGATTATTCCGCGATATCCGTTCCATCTTCAGAAAAAGATAGAAATACGAGGCTTTTGCTTTTAGCGTGCTGTCAGTAAAATTTTAAACGCTCTGTCTGGTATCTAATCTCGGTGTACAAGAAGGCACGATACTCCTTCCTTAATGAAAATCCACTCGACGCTCACCCGGAATGGAAACAGCTGGTAAGGAAGCACGAGTGAAAAGCAAATGAAATGTCGCCGGCTCACTTGAGAGTATCCGCGAGGGACGATAGAGTTAATGCGGCGTTGTTTCGCGGAGTGATTCAATTAAGAGAACGTTAATTAATTAATGCGAGGAGACGAGATAGAGGAGTTTACCCAAGTCGGTACGACTCCACGAGCTTTGTCAGCCGAGGAGGACAAAAACCGGAAAGCAGAAGCGCGTTCGCTTGGTTTAATGTAATAAAGAATTCAACGTGACGACCGTGAGCACCAGCCGGGTGGAAATCTTGCGTAAAATATTATTTTCGTATTTATCACCCATGAAACTGCGTTTCACGGTTACTTAGGGGCCCTTGCAAGAAATTCGTAATAATTGATAAAAGTGTATTATATCGGAGTATTTGGTGTTGGGAGTGTATTGTGTTATATTACTTGTAATTAGAAGAAGTTGCAGAAATTATGTACGAATGTTGTGTCTGAAATTGTATTGTAAGAACTAAGTAGTTAAGAATAAGATAGAAATATATAGCAGTATCCATAAGTAATATCGTCTTTCGAGACTGTAGAAAATTTCATTTTATTTACGAGTTAATACAGTTTTAATCTATAATATAATTTAACAATAGCACACTAATAAATAACAATATGTTTAATGACAATGTGTTTGTTAAATTTGAAAAAACGACATTATTTATGGCTACTGAGAAATTATATATTTTCGTATTTCGAGGAAATACTTTTTTTAGAAATATACACACGTAGATTTCTCATGTTAATTTCTTAAAATATAATCAAGTTACATTATAAAATCCTGATTCGAGTCATTCATTAATGTACTGTCGTTAGCGTAGAAAGGCTTAAGCGATACTGTTAATCCAACGGTGCAGTTTGAAACTCGCACTTAATTACACTCGAAACCCGTCCCCGGCAGTAAGACACGTTTCCCGTTGGAACACTCTTGCAGCTAGCCAAGAGAAAATCCCTTCGATTCCGGAAGACTGAAGGGTCCAGCCAAGCAGCATCAACTTCCACCGCAATTACGCGAATTAATTTTAGCAGTTTTAATCCGTGCTCGCCAAGTTCCCCGCGGCTTTAATCCCCCGGTTCCACTTCGGTGTGAAGCACGGCTTTCGTAAAAAGTTCTTTCAACTTTTTCTGTCTGCGGGAGAAATAACGCGATCGGGAAAGATTGCGGTAGACGACTGAAGAAGAAATTTTAATAAACTGATTTCCATCCAAAATAAAAGGAGAAACAACTGACTGCTGTCTTTACATAATAATGATGAATATATATATTGCAACATTCTTGCTGTAACCGAAATAATTTTTTCAACCTTTCAATTCATAACTCCCGTTCGAAGGTTTCAAGACAATTTTCTCAACTTTAAGATTAAGAAAAGAAAGTAAGAATATCTATATAAAATGAAAAGATAAAGATCTTTTACACGAAA
Source organism: Frieseomelitta varia (assembly GCF_011392965.1). NCBI lineage: Eukaryota > Metazoa > Arthropoda > Insecta > Hymenoptera > Apidae > Frieseomelitta > Frieseomelitta varia. Next base: position 743,850 of record NW_025110014.1, on the reverse strand, counting down.
AGAAAAAAGTATACGTTGTTAAATTTTATCGAAATACATGTGCAATTTAATGTAAATATACCATCGAATGGTAAAATTTTGTAAACAATAAGAGAATACCCTGGAGGAATATGTATACATCAAAAAACCCTTACATCAATTAATCAATTGGAATTTATAGTTGGAAATGAAATCGACTATTAAAGTTTTATTAACAAAAAGAAATTCCTCGGAATTTCTAAGGAAATGTATGCATATATATATAATAATAACATCAACGATCTATTAATCAATTGGAATTTAAAGTATAAAATACTAAAATTTTATTAACAATAAGAGATTCCTTGGAATTTTTAAGAGAATGTGTATGTATATACAATAACAACATCAAAAAACACTCGAATAGTATGGGAAGAAAAGCAGAGGTTAGAATCATTAATTTCGTAAAAAAATATTTATAATAATATTTATAAAAATATTTATAATAATATTTATAATAGTATCTGAAAGCCACAAGAATGTGAATGCCAGGCGTTAAAATTTGAACATGAAAATTGATGAGAAATGTTTCCATCCCACTATGTGTACCTCAAAATGTAAATATCAATTTTTCCTGAATGGCGACTTAAATTATCTTGTTCAAAATGTGACCTTATGCCCACACTGAGAAATAAAAGATGGTACGGAGTGAAAATTTCAAGAAGATCCTCTTAGATTTTAACGTGTCGCTTCCTTTATCAATCTCTCTCTCTCTTCCTTTAAACGCAACTGCAAAATTTTTCTGCCCCCTCCCCCTCCCCCTCCCCCCTTTTGTTGAAAAGTAGATTGTACAGTGCACGCGTCGTTCAATGACGAAACAATACGAAAGAAGAAAACGACAGGGAGGTAGTAAAGTAATAAATAATTATACACATTATTCCGCACTCGGTACTTTCGCGACGTTCGACGATGTTATCTAACGTTCGAGTAATTAAGAAAATGAAATGTTTCACGAAAAAAGTAACCGGTGATTACCAGTTGGGTGCTGGCAACGGAAAAAGGAGTCGAAAAAGAAAAGAGAGAGAGAGAGAGAGAAAGAGGGAGAAGCACGGAGGAAGGACAGGGAGGAAGAAAGGGCAGAACGACGCTGGGACACGAGAAGTAGAATGATGAATTGCAAGGCGCGGCAATGAATCAGAGGCCAGCGACAGGCGGTACACCTACCAACAATGCGGGGCCCCCGTTCTTCGGGGCCCACCAAGGTTGTCCGCAAACACCTTTCTCCGTGTACTTTCGAAGCTGTGCGCCTCAACAATCGCCGACTATTTCCTGCTCTCGCGATTTCGTCTCGTTATCACGGCTAACTTATCGGAACATCGCGTCTCGCGATCGGAGAAATTTTGTTATTTAGAGAAGTGATTATAATTTTTAGGTATAACTCGTTGGTTCTTGATCGTTCGTGCGAAGAAAAAACGAGGTTTGCTCGCTTTCGAACATACAGAAAGCAAAGATTCAAATTTCTCCATCGTGTTGTGATTACGGATATTTATATAATAATTTCGAAACGTCTCACGCGAGGGCGTTTGACTTTCGAAATAGCATCACTGGGAGGTGATAGCGTCATGAATAACTGTAGTAATTTCTATTAAGTTGAAACTTAATAAAATTTTACAACACGTGATTATTATTTATTCTCCATTTTTTGGAAATTAATGACGAAATCTAATTGAACGAGACAGTCTAAGAATAATTTAAATCCTTATGGTTGCCAGTGGTTAAGAGTTGAGACAATTACTCGGAAGAAAACGGTTCTGTTTTAACATTTGATACGTCGGATAGATCGAACCAAAGAGAAACAAAAAATAATTATAAAAAAAAGTTTGATAATTCCAATTTTAATCAAATTTAATTCGAATTTGATTGAAGTGACAGGTTATTTAAAATTCGAAACTCAATGCTCGAAAAGTGTTTAATTAATATGTATCGAGTCTATACTCTTTCACAACTGTAAATACAATGTTCTAAAAAAATTTAATTCCTTTGGATCTTCAAAGAGAAAAATTTCTGTTTCATTTCGAGCATTTGGATTCACCTTACAAAATGAAAATACGTAAAAGTTCCGTAAATCTTCGTTTTTTTTTTTAACGTTACGAAAAATCTGAAAACAGCGTTGACATCCTAGAATTATTCAGAGCTTACAGTTAACGTTATTCTGTTATTCTGCAGCTGCTTCAACGTGTACACGATACTTTCGTCGTTGCACAGCTCGGAGAACAATTCGTAAACAGCTCTGGCTGTGTAGACGTGGCATAAAGTCCGATGGCAAGGCAGGAGGAAGGCAATATCTCCTCGAGTGAGCGATCGAATTAATAAACGTTCGAACGGTTCGGTGCCAGCCGTGATCGCGTGAGCAAATGGTAACGGGAACCGGTGAATTCGTTCGTTCGACGTTTAATAATTTTAAGCGATGCTTAATAATCTTCCGTACGCGGTAATAAGATGGTCGTAACGCTTTATGGATCAATTTCTGCGTCGGACACGTGTTATTAGTCGGGCTTGTGCAATTGTTTTTATCATTTATACCCGCGGTAGGGAATATCGCGTGGATGATTGTTTATGATCGCGGTTCGATTTATAGATCGATCTTCGAGGATCCAGAGGCTGCGCCCGCCGCCATTATCGTTGAGAAATGACTGCGGCGGGGCTGCTGCAGATTGGAACGCGTATGTATTTACTTTCTGTCGTAAAGCAACGTTAATTCGATTAGATGGAGGGGAAACTCGGGCCGATGATAATTGCAAGGAGTTGCGGCGTGATTGTAAAGAAGAAAAGTGACTAATACCGAGTGATTATAAATCGAAGCAACTGTACGTTGCTTAGTGTTGATCGAAATAGATAGTCAGAGCGGTTGGTTGAAGCGAGACTGGATTAAACTGAAAGTTGAATGTCATTTACATTTGCGAGAGATATTTCGATGGAATTTGTATTTTTTTACATTTTTCATTGAAACGATTTTAAAAGATCTTAAAAAGAGTGAAACAAATAGACTTTGCACTAATCCTTCTGAGGCGATATCGTATTTAAATCTAGCCAACAGCTCGGACTTTCTCTTTTTATAATTGTCTGATGATCATAACGAACGTATACACTTGGTGTTGTACGATGCGATATAATAGTATAATGTTTGAACAGACGCCTAAAAGAATTTCAGAGGAAGAAATTTCTGAAGACAGTTCTGAGTCAATTGACACTCAATACAGTTCACGTAATTCGGAATAATTCGCATAAACTAGACTTCTTCTTATTGCTTCTAACGAAAGTTTAAAAAATGATGGAGGATATTATTTTTCCAGAGATTGAAACTACGTATCGTTAACTATTGTGTATTATACTTGTTCTGGCGATGCACGTTGACGATTGCTTTAACGATACTGCATGTTAGAAATATATAATCAACAAATATTTCGTGTTACCATTCGATTCATTATCTCCAATGCTATATCATTTTATATGAAGTAATGACGCTTTGCTAATACAAAAAAGGTTTGTCGAAAGCAAAGAGTTAATAATTACAATTGAAGACTTGGAATGATTATAATTATTTGTATTAATCGATAATATAATTTATATAATTTCACATAGGAAATCGTTATTAATCTACACTTAATAGGACTGAAACATAATTCTTTTGCATCTGATACCTAAGGAGCTAATAAAGCAGCAGGATTAAGAGTAAATCCAAATTTTCGAAGTGCAATTTTTCTACGCTCTATTTCTGTTCGAAAGCAACATATATATAAGGGAATACAATGGCGGATCTGAAGTTGATCGCTAGGGAATCCCCAGTGTTTTCAAGTTATCGTTGTTATCTTTCGTCATTAGAACTTTCACGGTCTATTTTCATCTAGAAGCGGAATAACAGAAGCGTTGCGAAAGTAAGAGGAACAGTGTGAATCGATCATTTCGAGATTTCTCGTGTCTTCAAACTACATATGTAGGTGTCTCTGTTATTCCTCTGCTATTCTAGAGATTGTACGTTCTATTTTAGAAACAACGAGCGGTGTAAAGAGAAAGAGAGATCACCTTAAGATCGCTTCTGTCTATAAATTATGAATGTTATTCTTTGTCACTGTCGAGATTTTACGGTGTATTTTCACTTAAAATAGAAGGCAATTGCGTTGTAACGGGGAACTAACGTTGAACCGAAACGAAGAAAGAGAAAGAGAGAGAGAGAGAGAGACGAAATTACCATGACACCAGCGTGTTATCTTTAGCCATTGGCGAACGAAGAGTGTCAACAGGATGATGCAGTGGCTTAAAAATGCGACCTTCGCTGCGACTGCGTCACTCGATGCAAGCAGGAGGAATCGACTGGGGACGAATCTCATCTGCCGTGGCAAAGGAACAGAAACGCAACGACGGAAACCAGTGTCATTCGCGCAATTAACAGGAAACCCACTGTCCTGCTGGAAACGCTGACGTAACTAACTGGTATAACGTGACATGGCGTGATCATAGTCATCGATCGAGTATAATTTATTCGTTGTGAAGCTCGTTGGAATCATTGACGATGAAGATTGGGTACTTCCCGATTCTTATATCTTTCCCGGGTATCACCATTTATACGTGTAAAGTAGAGTACTTTACAAATATTCAACTGGAATTTCGTCTAATTAAAATTTCGTTTCAATGAATGAACGAACGAAGAACGAATGAAGAATGAAACGATTGTATCGTATATCAATTCTTGCGACTGGCATTGTTTTTTCTCTCTCTTTTTTTTTTTTTTTTTTTTTAGTAGATAGCAGAAGATTTAGAACTCTAGGTAGTTTAATTTATAATCTTGTTTTAAAATCCCCAAAAAAAAAGAAAAACACGCGAGAGTTCAAAGGTTCAACCAAGTGCTAACGTCCTCAAATTTTCCGCGCAGTGATTGGTCGCCAGCGTTGTTCCTCGACGTAAATTTTTAGCATGTCCGGCAAACAACAGGTGTCGAGCGCGCAGCGGAGTGCGCTTCAGGGTCGCGAACCGAGCTCGGTCTTTGCTTTGGAGGGCAGAGCGCGGTACAGGCCGCTCCGTACAACGCGGAGAAGAAGAGGAGAGAAACAAGATGCGAGTACAGCGGAGGGACAAGCTAAAAAGAACAAAGAGGAAAGCATAGAAGAAGAAGAGGAGGTGGAGAAGGAGGAAGAAAGAAAAAAAGAACGAACGAACGAACGAACGAACTGCTTGGCGCACTGCCACGAGAGGAACGTAAACTGATCGCGCAATCTGCCGGTGCGCGCGGCAAGTCAACTCCGGCCACGAAGAATTTCAATCAGTAATAATATCGCCGTGCTTTCTATCTTCCCTGGCCTCGTGCACGCCTCAACCTCCCGGGTCCCCTTCAACGCGCGTTTCCACCGACGCATCGCGCTCGCCTCGCCTCTCCTCCTCTCTTCTCCTCTCGCTCGTTTCCCCGCCTCGGTCAAGGGATTCTCTAGCCTCATGCCGGTTACAAATGGCGTCATTATTCCTTAATAATTCGAGATACCGACCGACCAGACATTTATTGTCCGCTGGGAACCGACAACGGCCAAAGAGGTAGATAACTCTTAACGGCCGACGCTTTTTTTCTGTTTTTCTCGTCGTTTCTTTTCTTCCTCTTCTTCTTCTTCTTCTTCTTCTTCTTCGTTAACCTTCTCAAAGCCTACGTTCTATTGGCGCGTTATTTATTAACCGGGAGGCGAGTATGTTCCTCGAATCTCGTTGCAACGGTGATACATCCAGGGTTGTAACGGCTTCCGTGTCGCGGTAATTAAAGTTTCGGGAGTTTTTGGCTATCCGAAGATAACGTCCTGCTGCAATGAGACCTCGCGTGCAAGGGAGGAGAGATTTTTGGGTCGAGAAGTTGCCTGGTCAAACCGGCTCGCGGTGTTCCGAGGGGCCGGGAAGTTTGGAAGAAGTTTCAACGCGTTTGGAAGTGTTCGGCTGCGTGCGATGCAAATTAGGGAATTGCTATTTTGCGGTACAGATCGGTGGATCGACATGGAATTGATGAGAAGTGTTTGAGGTGTGCATCGTAAATTTGAAATTCAAGGTGTACAAGGATATATATATATATCTTCTTGTATATTTCTTATACATTTCGAATTTTAAATTTACAATACATATTTTTCATTAATTCCAGCATTAGCTCCAGCACATATAGCTATATATAGCTATATGTATAATATATAGGTATGTAGAAGAAATATAGATACATGTACAATAAGAAAAATACAGAATAAGATCTCTGTATGAGAAATTAAATTTTTATCGGCCACGAGCAAGAAAATTTTATTGTTAACTGTCTCTAAAGAGGTGCAGCTACAGTAAGACAAAGCGAATTTCTGTTTCGATCAGCTTGTCAAATTAAATTAAAACGAAGTGTAATCTCCCCATTCACGATTCATGTCTTCAAACAATACAGATGAAATTGTATATATTTCGCTGTCATTCTTACAACAGTCTAATAAACATCTCCTCAGACGAAACAGAAAGAAATTTTTCGCGTTTTAATATGTTTTTTTTTTAATATATATAAATATATCTCCACAAATCACTTCAAAAAACACTAGATCATTACAACGCAAGCTCACATAATCATCCTCACTGAAATCTTCATTAATCGAACCTCTTCCCATTCGGTTGCGATACCAACAACATCGATAACGCAAGAACAGGTTTCAACCAAGAGACAGTTCGTGATTGGATCGGACTCTAAGAGGACAACCTTTCTATCGGTGCGAACCGATGGAACAAACGTGTCGCAATTACCTTCCTTGACACGAATGTGTTCCAGAGCGATAAACAGTGCTCTTCGTGGGCGACGCGAGCGGGAAACTTCTCATTGTTGCCTGCGAATATTATTATTCACCGCACACACCACGGATCGCGTACGCGGCAAACGAGTTTTCCCGAGTGTGAATCAATAAGAAATCATCGGACCGTGTGACAGAATGGAACACGCGACACGGCTGGCGCCAAAGACAGGATTTTCGTTTCAGATGTTAATTAGTCGGCAGCAACGCGTTGATCACGCCGTCGAACGATCGCTATCGCTCGCTGGCGTTGATCGACTCGACGATTGTGAAATCGCGATCGTTTTAATAAATTTTTAAATTTATTAAAATGAAATCTTTTTTTTTTCTTTTCGTACGTTTGAAATATATTCGACCTTCGTATATTCGACTTTTCTCCAGTTCTTTCTTTCTTTTTCTCTTTGCCTCTCTCTCTCTCTCTTACTTTCGTTTCTTGGTTTCTCTTCCAAGTCTCTGTTTGACCGCGTCCGCAGGTGAACCATTGACTTTCGGCAAAAATATTTCCCGAACGATGTTTGCGCGTTTATGGGACGTTTGGTCGACGCGTTAATGAGTTAATATTGAACTTTTCGTCTCTAGCGAGGCGTGTTTAAACGACGAGAACACGAAACGCCGAACCGTCGAAATTATTCTCTCTTGGCCGCGAGATCTCGAGCGTTCGATTTTTTGCTTGGAAGAATATATTGACAGAGGCAGAAGGCAGGAGGGGGAATCTTTCGGAGGACATTCACAAATTTGTACTAACAGTCGCTTGTACTCGGGGATTTGTACTAACAGCTTTTTTCGATCGTGAGAGGAATGCGGAATGAGAAAAGAATATTTCAAACGATGAGTATTATAAAACGCTTGTATGATAAAATATAAACTCTATACTTTGTCATTTTTGATTACTATAAAATTCTGATAAAAATATACGAATATTGTTTTACTAAAGGAATAAACTTTAAAAACCGCGGTAGAATAGTTTTCTTGATCTGCTAGTGTTGGAGGACAACAATATGGTGCGGTGTGCTTACGTTATTATATCCCTGTGTATATTTTATATTCATTATTCCCACTGCATACCCGGTGCACGTTTCATTATTTCAATAAATATATTTGTTATTATAAAGAAACAATTTCAACAGTTAGTCGCCAGTTAACCCTTGTAATGTAAAACGTCGAAAGAAGTAATCCCGAGTTGAAATGTGCCGAAACAGGTTGACGTAGTTTAGGTAAAGATTGAGGGAAACATCGTGAAGCGAAAGCCTTGTTACAAGACTGACAAAGATATTCGTTAAGAAATGAAGAGTATTTCAAAGGATAAGCACGCAGATATATATCGTTGTTTGGCGAATTGAAGAAAGAGTTAACCTTTACGTTTCTAGAACATGATAAACCTGCGAATTTAAGCGCAGTAAATAGAATTTACCTTCGACAGAAATAACATGTCCTCGGGCAGAAAAGATCCGTCCCGAAATACTAGGGGTTAATTAAATCAGCAGCCCGCAAACAGCGGGTCCAAAGATAGAACCACGGCTATCACCGGTGGAATTCCATACTCCGTGGAATCACATGGGCGAGTCCCATTGGAAACAGAAGAAAACGAGCGGTACCCCGGGGAATTTCTATCTCGTTCGTACAAGTTCCTAGAATTCCGGCGATTTCAGGAGTCTATTTTAGGTCGGATAGGTGGAAACGAGGAGGCAGTTGCGAGAAGAAAGACTGTTATACCTCTCGCCTACGAAAGAGTCTCTCGAAGGCTCTCCGCGCATACCTGCTTCCCGTTACGTGCGTAAAATATTCGACGTCAGTCGTTTGGCTTGGCGCGGCTCCGGCCAGGAAAAAAGGCGGGCAACGAGTATAAACGGAATAAGACAGGCAGAAAGCGTGACTCGGCGAGAGAGAGAGAGAGAGAGAGAGAGAGGAGAGAAGAGGAGAGATTCGGTAGCAGAGAGCAGAGACGCAGAATGCACTAAGTCCTTGCCGAGGACAGGCAAAAGGTATAAATCTGTGATTTTACAACTGAAACGACTGACGTTTATGGTCACGGGCCAGCTGCATCTCGTTGGATCATTGATTAATATCGATCGACTCGGCAATAACAGTCTCTCTTCTCTTTCTGTTTCTCTGGTTCTGGCACCTGTTACGCGAACCTTCTTCCTTCTCCATCACACACTCTCGAGCCTTGTCCCCCAATTGAACGTTGAACGAAGTAGCCTGATAATTCTGCACGTTGCCACGTCCCACCTTCACGGGCGACAATTACGTTGGAAATAATTGCGAAGAAGTTGGCGCGATCCGCAATTCGTGTGTATGGGCGAAGAGTCCAGCCGGCAGAGGAGTCAGCTCGTAGCCGGGCTGGTTCTTCCGGTTTCAGCGAGCGACGCTGACGCGAGCCGATCGGCGTATTAGCAATGCAGATACTCGCCGTTTCATGTTCCTTGATTTTAAGACTCGGATTATTACGAAACTCGTCGAAACTCGAGGGGGGGGGGGGTTTGAATTTACCTCGTTTCTTCCTCTCCTTTCTCTTTCGTGGTTGTAGAAATCTGCGCTGCGTTTTACTTTGATGGAAACATAAACGTAACGGTTGGAACATATCGACACGTGAATCTTTGTATTTTCCTTCCTTCTTTTTTTACAGTATTTAATTTAAATTTGAGTGAATTTCTAGTAGAATTTTGTACAATTACGTGAAAAAATGAACTTGATATACACAAAAAACTTCACGATTTCAATGTCGCAACAATCGCTCGAAGTTCAAGAATTAAAATTTTTATTAAAAACGACGACATTACATACAGGAAGAAATCAATCGAAGAGAACGTAGGATACATTCAGATAATAATAATTATCTATTCAGATCCCGCAGCAAGGGGATCCAGCATCGACAAACCGATCGTTTGCGAAACAATCCTCGGCCGTCGTTATTCAAGCACAGGCTCCATTTTCCAACCTCGAACGACCAGCAACGTCGTTCGCATTCCGCGTGAAGATCCCGATTTCCGCATCGTCGAGTAAAATTCCGCGCGCGTGTCATCGATAAATTCCATTCGAGCCTTGCCTGGATAATCCGAACTTTATTTCCCTCGCTCGCTTTCCGCGCGCCCAAGTTTACAAAAAAAAGGAAGAAAGAAAGAAAGAAAGTGAGAAAGAAACGAGGACGAGAAAGAGGAATGAAGAAGGAAGAAGACGAAGAGGGAAAAGTGGAGAGAGAACTCGGTGGCGCGGCCGCGATGATAAATATCCCGACGTTTCATTTCCTGGCTGTAATGGGTCGTTCTTTCGCGAAGATCGCGAAAGATCTTGCGCGCCGGCCTCCCTCTCCTTCTTTTTCCCCCCTTCGGCGAAACGTTGGACGCGTTGTCTCTCGAAGAGGCGTAACGTGGAAGACCCGTGAGAAATAGTTACGTGAATCCACGTTCTATAAAAGCCGGCCACGGCTAATTACATTCCTCGTGAGGCAGCTTGCGGTGTGGGTGAAGACCCTAGAGAAAGGATATAGGCGATCCTAAAGGGATTCGATTCACGTCGAAGGGAGAGTCAAGGGGAGAAAAATCTGGCACTACTCAGGGGTTTTCAATCTAACTCGTCTGTTGGGAACACCCAGCTCGATTTTCTTCCGCCATTGACGATTCTGCTCAAACGTCCCGATCCTGTCTCCTGTATCCCTACAATTTACGAATCTCCGCTATGACGATGGAAAATCGACTGGGAGATCGCTTGAAAATCGCGTCGAACGTTTGCAAGTAAAGGGGGGGGGGGGGAAGGAGGTAGAACATTCGTCAAACGCTAGTGTCGTGTTACGCTAAAACCGGAGAGGCCGAAGGAGGCCTGGCTTGAAAACCCGTTCGCTAGAACATCCTGTTGTGGCTGCGAGCCTGGGAACAGGTGGCGAGCCTAAATTCGAACCGTAGATTAGAATGCTAATCGAACGTCGGTTACCTCGTTTCTAGCGCGCGCGGGAGGAAGGAGGAGGAAGAGAAAAACGAGACGAGACGAGAAGAGACGAGAAGAACGAGTCGAGTCGGTGATTGACGATCGGTCTCCGATCCTCCCTGCGTTTCTTTCTCGCGAAACGAATCGTAATGACAGCGCCGAGGAATGTACACAGACAAAGCCAAGTCGAAATCGCAGAAATCGTGGAACTCTCGATCACGAATGAAGCGTGTATTCATCGCGGTGTGCGATGACGAATATTAATGAATATTCGGTGGTGTCTGTTCCTGTGTAAAAGCTACTATTTATGGAATCGGGGCCATAGCCAGCGAGATCCACTAATTTTCGAACGGTTCGAACCACTTTATCGGAGTGGGAGACGACACGGTGTAACGCGGTACGCGCAGAGGCAATCAGTCGTAATCAGCTTGCTGCGGTCATAATTGCATGACTACGTTGCAGCCGTGATACAGAATATTACAGTTTGTCGACAGTTTTGGATATGCCGGCCACGTGGTCGGGCCGCGTGCAATTTCGGTCGAGTAAATATCCCCGCGAAATTACGCGGTCGCCGCGTTTCTGGTCTACGCGTCGTGTTATTATGACATCGTCGACACGGTTATCGAGTGTACGTGTGCACGCGTAGACAAAATCATGGAAACTCTATAAAAATATTCTATGGTCGACATTTTAAGAAAATTAAATTTCTGAACTTCTTGTCCTTTCCAACCCGTCTGGGGGACGTTATGCGTGCTTTATCCTGTCGTGCTACGTATATGAGGATATAAAAAAATATTTTTCACGCTTGATGTGGCAATTATCTTTGTCAAGTTACACACGAATGTTTAAATGAGTCTTTTAACCATATCGAATTTCATTTAACTTGTATTGGTCAAGGAGTTAACGAAAATAAGTTAACAAGTTACGGATAACCCAATACCTTGGGATATCATTAACGCTAATTATCATCTTAATAAAACAAACTATACACAGTCAAAAATTCAAACAACCCAGCCAGAATGTTTTAGATATCTAACGTGCCTTAAGCTAATTCGTGACTAATTCGTATCATTTGATACTTGACAGGTTTGTCTCATCAAAAAGTCATACCTTCGCTCCAGAAAATCCCTCTACGCCTTGGCAATATTCCGATAAATTAGATATTTGGATTGAGAGATTTGTGACGGATAAAACGGCCGGCGGCACGCGAGAATGCGTGGCCTCGACGTGCGCGTGTCGGTTACGTGTCACCATCGAGTATCCAGCATCCAGCTCGAACGAGTCGAACGGCTATATATCGCCGATCTTCCCCCGAGGAGCGCGTAATCGCCAGGAGGCGAGGGGCGTAAGAAAAAAATGGAAAATGCTTTCTCGCTTCGTAACGACGTCGCGGACGCGAATCATTAATCCTCGCTACGTGGTGCCTTGTACCTTGTACCTGCTCGTGATTACGGCTCCCTCTCTCGTCTCGTCTTCTCCCTTTCTCTCGTCCGTTTCTCTGAGGAAGAGAGAAAGAGGAAGAGAGAGAGTCGTTGTTCAATGGCCTACGGGGCCGATGCTTCGAGCAGGGTGGTTGCGAGGAAGAAACACCTACGATTTTTTTTTTTTTTTCACCTCCCATCTTCGTTGAACATGCGTCCATCCTTTGCCACGGCGCCTCGGTCTCTCTGGCCTAGGCCGAAGCCGAGAGGAACAACCAGGGAATTTTTCCTCGACCACGTCCTGCGATACACGCGCGCGTACAAACGTTTTAGGTTCAGGGCCCCGGGGAGATGCAGGAGGAAGGAACTTCTACGATTTCTTCCTGCGTACGCTCTACCCCTACGTAGTATCAGTTCGTCTAGCTGATCTCACGAGCAACAGCTGTAAATTTGTTTTTTGTTTCTAATCCTTTTTTTTTTGGTAGAGGGAATCTGTGAATGATACGTGCGTAGAGTTTGTATTGTACGGTACACTCCTGCTCAGAAACCTTAGGATATATTTGTGTCATAAACACAATAAATATAAATTATATAACATAGAAGTATAAATTATATACGCAATATATAATATATAATATGAATTGTATTTAGAATAAATACATACAATAAATATAAAACACACTTTGACAAAGATTCTATTAATATATAAATTGTATTGTATTATTATATTATTATATTCTATTAATAATATATAATAGTATTGTGTTATTACATTATAAGATAATAATTGTAATATTATATTATTATATATAATTGTATTATTATAAAATTTGTACATACGATAATTCACATACGATAAATACTAATTAAAAATAAAAGTGTCCCAAAAGAATTTTCAGCGAAAGTGTAGGTTGAAGATATCAACGGAGGTTCGTTAAGAAATGATACGATATTCAATTGTTAATGCGATTATTTGTTAATTGAGATTATTTGAATGCTTAATTTTAATTCAAGTAAAGTTGTTACTGAAAAGTTCCTATCTATAAAAATATGTGAGAATTCTCGAGGAATTGATTATATTTTTATATTTTATTATTTACAAACGAGTCGTAGAAATATTTTCTTTTGCCATTTCTATCTCAGCGGTTTAGCTCGTTAAACGAGCAAGTAGATGGATATAGAATGATAATGACAGTGGTAAGGCTCTCGGTAATTTTTGTCAAAGTGCACATTGTAATGACATAAACATAAATAGCTGCAAATAATTGCATAATGAAAACTCGCAAACATTACTTCGGATAAAATTCTCTTAAATATATCGAATTTTTCTTGCATTGCAACCAATGAAACGTATACGACAAGACATATTTACAATACACGTTCTTTGACTTTTACGTAAATCAACAGCGTTTCCCAATTCATTGCGTAATCAGATGTTCACCAAGTGAAATAAAATATTTTCAATCAAGGTATTCAATAAAATACACCTTCAATTAAAATATCCTAAATATTAAATGTCAACGATTAATTCGACGATTATTATGCTATCAAAGTTACTTCGCACATGAAATGATCGTTGGAAACATGTATTACTAAGTATACACTCAGAAAAAATATCCTCACCTATTCTCGCTCTCAATGTTTCAGACTTAACTGCGAATCTACATTCGAATCACAGGCACTATCCTTCCTCTATCACGAAATCTCTTATTCGAACTCACGTACATTTACTTCCTCCATCCAGCGAGCAACAACTCGAACATCGGGGATGCCTCTCACTCTTCCCCTCGCCCCTTTCTTCCCCTTAAGCTGTACACAAGCAGCCAGCCGTTTCGTCGAATCTTCCACTAGCTGGCCATATTCTTTCTCCCTCTCCGTGTTCTGGGAACACGCGGTCGACGAAAGAAATCGACGGGTGTGTAACGAACGCCCTCGCGATTCCCACACGCGAATTGCACCGGCCGGTGTGTACCAGCTGTTATCTTCTCGTGCTATCCAAGGAGGTTAGGTCCGCGGAAGGTGCGCCCGCCATTGGTCACCGTATCGATGATTTCATCGACGCCGGAAACCGAGCGCAGGTTTTCAATAAGTCAACCTCGACCACGTTTCTTGCACCTGCAACCCGCCTCGGTGGCCTTGCCTCGGTGTTCTCTTTGCTACCAGCGTGCCACTCGTTGCCGAGATATCGCAACGCGGGCTTCAACATTCGGATGTGGTTTGCAGATTAGGGCGGAAGAGATGGTGAATAGATAGGACCGAGGATGTTGGGGGAAGGAATTCGGTAGGTACTTTCTTGCTTTTCTGTGTTGCTACGTGGAAGGGAGAGGAGATACGAGAGGCGTAAGGTATATATTTGAGATATATACGTATAACGTGATTATACGTATCTCAAATATTTTTCTCTACGAGAACTCAAATATTTTCAACTAAGAGACACTCGTATATAAGAACGAGACACTCTATAAGAAGACGATATATAGTGGTTGATAATATATTTGATTTTAAATTTTGGAGGTTAGAGAAGAAAAGGAACGTTTGTAAATTTTTTTCTAAACAAGTATTATAACAAATATTAATTCTAGGAATATTTTATGTCTTTTTGATGTCATGCAAGAAAAAAAAAAAATTTTATACGTAATTTGAATACGTACTAAGTGATCAATATCTTGTAGACGTTGCTTCTTTTCTTCAAGTTTCTTCTAAAGATCGATGTTTTTTCCCTAAATGATTATACATATTTCTTTTTTCCAAAAAATATATTCAAACGTGTACTATGATGTGACTTTCGAACGACTTGAATCTTGAAAACGGAGATTAAACTTGAGATTCATACTTGAGAAATATTCATAGTTTTCATTTATAAAGTATTCGTACTTTCTGCGTCCTTATAATTGAGAAAAATATTTGGGAGTCACGCTTAAATGAGACACTCTGTATATAATAAGATTGGTTGACAATATATTTGATTTTAAATTTGGAGACTAGAGAAGAAAAGGAACGTTTATAAATTTTTTTCTACCAAGTATTATAAAAAATATTAATTCTTTGAGCGTTTTACATGTCTTTTTGATGTCACGCGCATCCTGTACGTCTTTAAACTCCTTACAAAAACAGGCAGATTTGCAATTTAACAATAAACCTTTTCACTATCTAAGCCTTCTCTTATTTTTCTTTCCTGAATGTTGGAGTTTAATACCATTTTCAAATCATTTTCGTATTGCGTTTTCATACATCTGTACAACACGTCTACGCAACACTTTGAGAATCAAGGTTGAAATTATTCCATTAAAAAGGAACGGTCTACCAGATGATCTACAGGAAAGCAAATAAAACACGTTTCATGTACAAATCACTTCCGCTCCGGGGAGATTCTTTAGAACGATTTCACGCAACAAAAAATTGGTAAAAAGAGGCGGGAAAAAAGTCGAAGAGAGAAAAGGAACCCGTCTATAGAACGCTAATGTCTTCATGAATATGTATAAGAGACACGTTGTTGTTGTTGTTGTTTCATTTTCCTTTTTTTTCCTTTTTCTTTTTTTCTTTCTTCGCCATCTGATAATTGCGTTCTCGCTGCGTTCTGCCGTGCGCGAGGCATTGAGAGATTCGAGACGTCGCTTAAAATCTCTTGTGACGTGATTCCAATCAGAAACCCCGTTGCAAGAGACACGTCAAACGCGCTTAAGAACTCGCCGAGTGACAAGCTGAAATTGTGGCTGCCAGTTGCAAATCGCTCTTCTGAAAAATGATCCCGAACCGTTTTGCCTGGCAGCGTGGTTTTATCACGGGATCCGAGACGATATGTCAATATCAACCTGCATTAATCAAGTCTTGAATAGGAAGAACGGCATTACGCAAAGAAAAGTTTCTGGAGGCCAGTTGAACGTGCAAGTTGTTCGACTGAAAGAGAGAGAGAGAGGGGGGGGGGGGAGTCTTAGTCTTTAACCAAGCATCTGGACCATGAAATAGTCATTTCGTTGCTCAATTTGAACAGCTGAACTCTATTTCTAGAAGAACCTTCTTCAAACACTCGACGTCCACCGACACTTCAGTCATCTTAACGCGTTACGCGCGGGCTTACGTGATGTCTCGTGTTCACGCGAGCTGAACGTCTCGAGGCACGGATCACGGGACTTATTTCTCCACTTTCTCGTGGATTAGGTTAATTAAACTTCATAAACGTCACGTCGTTTTTACGACTGAATTTAAATGCCGGATTAAATCGGTAAATGTAATACGTTGGCGAAAGAAGGCAAATACTTTGTTGTATTTTGACGAGAGGTATTAATAGTTTTTAATGTCAGTTTTCTTTTATCTTCGGTGCAACAATGAACAGTAAAGTTTTTATTGTTTTCAATTGTTTTCGTTCAGATTTTAAGTTTTAGAACTTAAGGCTTCGGTGACATTTAATATTTCATATTTTTGATGTTTGTTTTAATTTTAAAAGGTATATATAATCTGAAGAATATACATAAAGTATAAAGTATATATAATCTAATTTTAAAAGAGTATATATAAAGTACATACAATCTAATTTTAAAATTTAATATTTCGTATTTTTGATGTTTGTTTTAATTTTAAAAAGTATATTTAATCCGAAGAGTCTTAAAATATTTGGAGAGATAATAAAAAAAAAGGCTAGAAATGAATATAAACGCAATTCAGAGTATAAAATGTTAAACAGGTAATCAGACAATTGCACGATAAAAGATATACGTACTAAGAAATTGATTGAGGACAGAATTTAGCAACAAATATTTTTCTCCTTATTCTCGGAGAGTATGAAAAAATTAGCGACAATTGGGTATAAAAGCTATAAATAAATACATAATAGAGAGAGTAGAAGAAGTTTGGAGCAGTTATTCCGAAAGTGAAACGAATCTATAATATAAGAAACGCACGGGTCTTTCAATATTGAGAAATAGAGCGTTCTGTCGCAATTTCCTTTGGTAGTTTTACTTGTTAAAATATTCGACTAACACTCTTCCGATCATCTATAACACATCCCTCATTTTTTTTTATTAAAAAAAAAGATTCTTCGGGGTCAAATTGATTCCCAACGAACGCACCGACTGCTTTTTCTAAATTTTCTCGTCAGTCTTATTCCGTGGCAACGTAAACAAAAGTAAACCGAGTCAAAGTGAACTATTCTCTCTGTATCACTGGCGTTCCACGATTTCGCGCGCATAATCGAGGAATGGCGGTACGATGATCGTTACGCGGATTCTTGGGTCCTTCGCTTTGAACTTTCGATCGGGCCGGAAACGGGCTTCCTCGCCGTTATTTCCTCCTTGACGTCTATCACGCGTTTAGTGCGTGACAGCGCGCGTTCTCGCGGCCGTAATTTGACAAGTCACGGCTGAATCTCGTTTTAGTCAGATTCCAAAGCGATTTGCAAGCAACGAACGCGAGAAACACGACTCAAAATGACGTTCGAAGATCGATTTCTTTGAATTGTTACACTTTCAGCGTCATCCAAAGCGTTAAAGAATCGATTTTCGAATTTCATTCGTTTAATTAAAACAAATTTGATTATTGTAAGATAGATTTATCAAGGAAAAGAAACGCTGACATTTTGACTCTCACGAAGCTTCCTTCTTTGGATTCTTTATTTTAATTTTCAAAGAATACATCGAACATCCATGCAGAGATTTGTGTATCGATAATTTAAAATCTTTCAGATGACTTCTCGAACTCCTCGCAAATTTGAACGTTTATATTTCAACTTTCCAATTTGAGTTTAACAGTTCGAACTATGAAACATTCGTTTTTAAATGTGAATTTTGGTTTCCAAAGTGTGAAGGTTTAATAACAAATTTCTAAACAGAGACTTTCAGATATAAATTCCTGATTTGATAGATTTCCTTAAAGATATCTGAACTTCAAAAATTTAATTAAATTAATTTAAACTTGAATTTACAAATTTAAATCCCAATTGCAGGCTTTTCCGCTCAAACCCAAGTATCATGAATTTTACAATGAATTTATACTTCTCGTGCACGCGAACTGCATTATACAATTCACGGAAATGCAGAAAAATTCACAGCCAGCGTGAACGAACCATTGAACAAGGCGTTGACAAGACGATCCGCGGTTTGTTTGTCTCGTCCTCTTCTAAGATCGTGTCTGAGGATCGAGCGATTTTCCTCTTTTTTCCTCGAGCGTACGCGCGCCTTTATGACGTGGCGGATGCTCTTAACGAAGTGAGTGTCGACCGCTTTTAATTAATAGTCCAGACCAGGCGCTGATCGAACGTCTTACCGTCTTCTTACGTGCTACCCGTCTGCAGCCTATCGAACAAACGAGCTTATTCAGTGCAACACACAGAACCGCATGGAAATCTTTCCCATGTGCTGGCCTGCTTGTTAATGCGTGTATTATATCTATTACGACGATACATCGTACAGGAGAAGTGTAATTTATAGAAACAAGAAGTGGTTGCCTCACTTCACAAAGAAGTGAGAACTCTGAGCAAGCTACTCGCTTCTCTTCATACGTTCGTGTTCCAGAAACGCCAACGAATCTTACGACACTGCAGCCGCGTTGAACGATGCGTAAATCGGTCGGTTTAGAACAGTATTTCATTCACGTTCGTTCCTCGTTGATTTCATTAAACACTTGCAATTATGGATTCATCGCGTTCTTTATACTTTTATCGTGTGTAATGAATTTATGTGGAAATTGTACATATGTGATTACGTGCAACGAATTTAAATGCTGTAATTGAGCTTGTGCGACTTTGAATCTACGTGCCAATACGAAGAGCGAGTATAAAAGTCAAAGCGATCTGGAAAATGATGGCTTCGGCTGTTTCAAGCAGTGTACAATGATTTTCACATTCGCGTTCGTTTATTTTGAAAATTTTTACTTCTCGTGTAAGCCGAAAAATTTCACTAAAATAAAAATTTGTCAATTCCCTGGAAGATAATCATTTTGTTACTCTTGCTAATTTTAGATTTTAGCAAACCTTCTCATGCATTAACTTCGCTCTTAACTTAGAGCCAACGTTGTGCCGACGCAATATTTCAATTCTTCTCGAAATTGGTATTAGAAAATTCTATTTTTTAATATTCAGCTTGCCAAGGCAAATTTCAAGGCCTTCCACCCGAATTCCACAATTTTGATTTCACAAAATTAAAAAAAGGATCTGCAATTAACAAATCACAAGCCTCGATCCTTGATGAGTTAACCACCATGAGTTGACGATTCCATCTAAACTTCTCTCGTCTGTATTCTTCAAGGCAACGCTCTTCTTTCACCCCGTTCTCCATCACCGCGCTATTCCACAATTTCGAGATCCATCGTTCGCGAAATACCGCTAGCAATCGATTCATTTCCCGGCTCGATACGTATAGGGGAACGTACGAAAGTTAGGCTTGGAGTGTTACGACCGTTCACTTGGAATTGTGCCGTGTTCGAATCGCTCGGATTCTCAATTACTCGTCGGTGTGCTCTCGAGAACGCGCCAGTTCCACGGCTTCGTATCGCGAAACAGAACGCCGCGCCGAGCCCCGACGGATATGGTAATGCAACGTTGTTTAACATATGCAGCCGGCACGTACAACAACGGCTTTATCATTAAAGGTAACGCACCTCTCGCGCCGCATCATCCGTAGTGCAATAATACATACGTCCTTAGAACCGAGTCCGAGCGCCTCTAGATCCGCAGCCCCAACGCCGCGGATTCGCATAATCGCCTGTGCGTATTGTACACTGTGTACCGTGGTACCTTGCCAATGGTGATCACCCCGAGTTCGCGGATGAGCTGGTTTTTAACTTTGGAATTATTAAAACGCAGCGATAGAAAGTTAGGAACTAACTTTTCGTTATTTGAAGAAATTATCTTAAACTATTTTAAGAGACGACGAAAATATTTTTTTTTTCTTAGACGATTATTTATTCACGAGATTTCAAGGTCATTTTTTCTTTTTTCTTTCTTTCTTTGATTAATCCACTGATTTATTTCTGAATATTCTTGAACGTTATAAATTTATTTCTTCTGTCAATTAGAATTCAATTACATCTTTTTGATTATCTTTTTACGGACTAGTTTTGATTCTTTCAATTAAAATGTAAGAAGAGTTGATAGAATATTCTTCAAACCTCTGAAAATATACAACGTTGCAGATCTGCGAAATTATAAGTTGGTCATTTTGATCACGTTCCTCCAATTTGTATCACGTTTCTTTCCGCGCGAGAGAAATTTTTCTTACATAGTAAATTATATAATATTCCAATATATACATAGTAAATTATACATGTTATATAATTATATATATTTAAGATCACGATCCATCCATCCATTTTATGAAGCTTACGAATTACAATAAAATACGCGAATTTTCAGTTACACTGCCCACAATGCTACAACACGACCCGAATTCATCCGCGTATCAAAATGACCGTCTATCCTACAAACGTATCCTCGTTCCAATCGGGATTCCAATCGGAAGCTAATCAAACCGCAACGATCTGTCGAACGACACACGGGGCGAAATAAAAATGGGGGACGGGGGAATAATCGGGGATTCAAAACGGGAGTTCCTCGACTTCCGGTGCGCGTAGTACACGTGTACCTGTTGCCACGGGTATCCGCGGAGCCCCGCGACAAACATACACACGTATACCTGAGAAGCAATACGTCGCCGTGCTACGTGACGATTATCTCCGCGTGGTCTCGACAACGATTTCCTGGCCGCACGACGGAATGCAAATCTCCGCGAACGCCGAACCGATTAATATTAACGACCGCAAACGTGCCCGCCGCCGATTTCACCTGCCAATTCAACGATCTAATCTGGCTCTGGCTCGCGTCTAACCTTCTCGGATCGCGTCCTGATGTTTGCACGTTCGCGTCCTGGCCTCTATCCACGCGGAACGTGTCGTGCGAGTAAATCAACAGCGTTCGACCGTTTATTCCTTCGTCTTCGTTTATTCTTTCGTTTCTCTCGCTCCCGATCGAGCGCGCTACAAGGTCCTTGACAGGACCTTTCGTCGGGGTAGAGGAAAAGGTATCGTGAAGGGCGAGCTGTTCCGGCGGAAGGTGAAGTCGAACATGCTTTGTAATTGGTTCTACACGTTTTCCGGGGGAACTAATGAAATTTGTGATATAATAATGTTTCTATTTGTGAAAATTGTCGGAGCAGTAAGCAAATATATCGACGAATGCGTATAAATGAGACTAATCGCGATATATATTGTATGTATTATTATAGTATATTGCTGTGAATGTATGAGAGACTCTGCGACATACAGTCTTTTGTACTATCTTGTGCGAACAGGCTAGTCTGTCTTTTGTTGGATCATCTCGTGCACTGCAAGCGTCTTGAAATAGAAAGTTATTCATATTGTTCAACTATACGGATAAATTAAAAATATTAAAAAAACAGTAGAACACAAACATTAAAACCTAAAAACTAAATTAAAAACATTAAAAAAACAGCAGAACACTGCTTCTGTCTACTCAATCTAACAAAAATCGTAGGCTTCAATATTGAAATTTTGTTTGCACTAAAACTTTATCAAAATGATTAACTTATAATTTTCTAGAGTACCTTCGCAGATTTGCAACGTTGCATATTTCTGGGGTCAGAGGTTTGAATGATTTTTGTGCTCTTTATTGTATTATAAACATTTCCCCATTCCTTGCACTCGAATTTCTCTGATACAGTTTTTATATTTTTATACCAGTGTTAAGATATATTGATGATGTAATTTCTGACTTAGGTTCAGGATTACAAGCTAGTTATGAAATGTGTGTGCATGCCATTAATTTCAGATGCTTCCGAGATATATTTTCTTCTGTTTTGAATTCGAGCAACTTGATTCAAGTTAGTTTAATTAAATGTCTAAAGATCCATAAATATCTGTAAACGAGGATAAATTGTTACTGCGTAAAATGTACTATAGACTCTACAAATAAACAGTAAATGTACATATCCTGCTAAATATTGAAAATTTTTAAAAAAAACGTAGTCTACATCTAAAAGACCAATTATCTATTCAATATTGCGACGTGACGGAACGCTAATCCATGCTAAATAGGTACTCTCTATATTTCCCGCTAACTAACTTCGACTACGGTCGATAATTATTGACAAACTTAAAGCAGGCTGGCTCCGGGAAGTCCACTGATTAGTTCGACGCCCGGTTTTATCGGCCAGATATTCATTACGCGGCGGAATTAATAGCCGCGCGGCCTGAAAGTTATAATCCAGAAATCTCATCCCTAAATGGACGACGGATGCTCGGACGGAAGCTTAAAAGTTTCCCGTGTGCTCTCCGAGATGCAACTCTCGTACCAACTTTCCTCATATCCGCGACGCTGGCGATAAAGAATCTACTCGTTCGTGGATCTTCTTAATTGTATGCGTGAAGAATCTTCCCATTAAAAGACCTATACATTTCCGTGTACCTCGCCCCGTATTATGTCTCGCTTCGCGCGGAGGACACCATAAACATCGTCGGTGTTTTGTGGAAATGATTTGTGCAGCCAAAGTTGCGTAAGCTTTTTTTGAGAGAAAGGGTGTTTTTCTGTTTGAAAGGGCAGTGCTGGAACGAGATGAATATTTCCAGGAATTAAAAGCAAGAGAAAAGGGTTTCGTACGTTTGTTTAATTCTTACTCTCTTGGTTCTACTTGTTGTTTTTATAATTAAATTATAAGTAACAGAAATTTAATCTAAATTTTAAATTAAATTTCTAGACAAATTCTCAACAAATTTTATATCTAAATTTATAGATTAGCTGGTTACATATATATATATAAAATGAAATTCAATATATATATATGTCAATTTAATTTAATTACCATCGTTTTTAATTCGAATAATACTATAAACCCACCTACGACCTAACGTATGAAAATTATAAAATTAATATCAATTGCGAGATACTTCAATATGAAACTGAGGGACGTAAATTATCATCGATTGATTTTATAACTGCAACGTTCTCGTCTTAATAACCTCGGGGCAACTTTTTCTAAAAATCACCCAGTCGTGTACGAAGTCATCAATGACATAATTTCACGTGAATTTAAAATTACCACCCCTCTCGTAAAATCTATTACGAGATACTGGTCGTTCGCAATAAAAGGGAAGAAGAAGAAAAAAAGAGAGACACGCACTGAGCGCGAAATCAAGCGATTTAAAACCATTTAAAACGCATGCGTGGAGAGTCCGGGAGGAAAATGAGGACGTGTTTTTAATCGTTTGAATATTAATATTACTCCTTGTCTCGCCTATAACTCACCGCCAACGTGCGCTAGTTACAACTATGTTAATTAGAACTACCTTCTGCAGAAGGCGATGTCTCGAGGCTTATTTACATGATCCGCGAGATTTTCTCGTCGATTACACGCGTCTTTAATCATCGACAACCTACGCGAAAAATCGTGATATCGCCTGCACGCGGTGAACGCGTGGCCGTACGCCCGATTACGCGGAGTTTAATTCGGGTTCGAGTCGACCAGACGATGCGAGCCTGACGCTTTATCCACTCAATCGATTATGCGTTTCGTTGCGACAGTGCCGACTGCGTAAATCATTCGCACGATTAAGAAGAGAGAATACTTTGTAAGTGCAAATAAGTAAACTTGTTAGCTAGCTGTGTTCACCGAATGATGTATACGAAAATAAATATGCAAGTTGTTAAGTGATAGCCCGATTGGAGACTTTTATGCAAATTTGTGTGGTCGTTGTGGTTTTGTGCGAACGTAATCGGAGATACGAGATTTCATTAATTAGACAGTGAGTTACAGTGAGCATTAGATTTGTATGTACTTCTTGCGTCTGTATAGTTTCCATAAATGCACGAACGTTCATAGCGTGGTAGCAGTAATAAACTGAAGCCGATTAGATAATCAAACTGCATTTCGTTTGAGGATTCGTTTTATTTGTTTCTCACAGTAGTGAAACGTGTTTTTGAAAAAAGAAGAAAGCAGAAATCTTGAGAGACTCGAGCGCGTGTCTCTTTTTTTTTTAGAAAGAAAGATGTTATGTATGATTTTAGATTTTTTATTTGTATTAATGTAAACAATTTTTCTTAACTATGCACTGAAATTTTATGATATCGATAAAGATAAGGATATTCAAACAAATGAATTTTTTTCAAGATTAAATACATACGAAAATTTATATTTTTTTATAAAAGCTGCATGAAGATTTACTTAGTTTATTAAATAAATAGTATGTATATATTCTAGCATCGTATTTTCCGATATAAATGCATCAATACAAATCATTCTCAAGCTATCCAAATTTGTCCAATAAATTCTCTACCACTATGGCTAATCGAAACAATCAAATTAACATATTACGTCTGAAAACCAAGGAGAACAGTAACAAACTATCGCCAAAACTACGCTTTCCGTGGCTACGATCTAAGAAATAATACCAAAGTAGATAATTAACGATGAAAGGCAGTGAGACACGTGAATTGTAGCGAGTAATTAGCTGGCATTAAGAAGCCACGTAGGGCTGCATTTACCACGCGAGGAAGGCGCAAAGAGGAAACAAAGTGAAAATGATAGGAAGAGGAAACGACGAGGGAATCTCATCGTCGTTGGGAATGTCACAATTTTCTGAAAAAGGAGCCGAAGAGGCCGCAGGGCAATTAAACAGATAGCACGCGGAGAAAAAGCACGCGATGCTAACGAGCGAATTAACCCTTTGCGCATTGAACTTTCCTTTCCAAGGCAATCGTGTTTTCCCGGTGAAAGGAAAACCGTTTTCTTTAAATGTCACTCCGCGACTGTGAATTTAATGAGCTCCGAGTGCCGGGGATGCCGATTTTTTGACTGAAGAATAAATGTCGCGACAGCTGTTCGACTGCAGTCGAATATTACGACCAAATTAAATATTATTCTCATTAAATATGATTCTGATCGTAACATATCGGTTTCCAATCCGAAATAACCTTTCCAGTGCAACCAGAAAAAGAGAATATTAATTTTATCATTTAAAATTTTGTTCTCGAGAAAGTTGTGAATTTATCAAGCATACTTGAATTTAGCTTTAGAAATGAATAATTAAGAGGAAATTAGTACGTAAAAAAATGAGTCGAAAGTGTAAAATAATATTTTTCCATTTGATGGAAATAGACTCCAAAATTAACCTTTACACACGCACGCTTAACAACTTTTTCTCGATTCTTTCGAAAGCATTCTGTAGAAAAATTTCATTCTACAGGATGCTTTTTATTTGTTTTTGCACTAACTTTTCATTTTCTACTCACTATTCATTCTTTTAAAGTGTGAAGCTTCTTTCTTCCAAAATATTATATTCGTCTTTTTCAAAGATGTTTCCACGTCATCCTAAAAGGGAGTAAATAAAGATACTCCTTTTCTCAAAAAAATCTCGCGATTAAAAAAAATTTTCTTCATAATCAGATGACCATCTTGAAGATTGAAACCTCCCCTTTCTAACGATTCCTCAAAATTTGTTGTATAACTGTTACTGAGTCTCGCAACGTGATAATGATGAAATTTTTAAGTGTTTTATATAAAATATTCACGAGGTAATATATAAATATAACGTAACACAATATAATATAACATAACATATTTAATATATATAATATGACATAATATATAAATTTATATATTTATAAATAAAATCGAACAGCTCTGTGAGAAACAGTGTGTATCTTAAATCGTTATGTTATCTTAAATTCTATCCTGTCGAACAAACCTGTTAATTACGACTTTTTCTAATAACCATGATTTACTCAACCTACGCGTGAAACGTGTGAAAACGAACGAAACCATTACAAAACCATTCATCCTACATCATAAATTCTTACGTGTCGAACAAAACTATTACGACTTTTTCTAATAACCATGATTTACTCGATACACGATAGAGGGTACGTATGCATGTACACACGCGAACGATGAATCGAACGCCAGGATCCGTCGTAAACGGGCATTGCATCGACGGTTGAAAGTGCGCGGGATTCGCGCGGATTTTACGAGCATGCGTCGATCGACGGATCTCAGGCATTCCTGCGCGCAAGTGGAAATAGAATGTTTTCAACGCGCCTGATCTTTATCAGTGGTTCGACTAGCAAACCGTGTCTTTTATTGACAAATCGTCGGTCGCAACGTCGATTTAACGATCGATAAAATGCCGCGAATCGTTGCAAACTCGAATGGAATTCGGAATGTTCGCGCGAGGAACCGGTCAACGAGAACGTCGTAAACTCGAACGTAAGATACTCAACGTGAACGAGCACACTGTTCGCACGGGGGTTGAATTTGTTTGAGAAGAATTCTCACGGAGGACCGAACATTTCTTTACGAAGATTCTTCGTAACGTGACTTTCTCTCAATTTGTCTAGACAATCGTGATTCACTAGGTTTCAAGCAAACTAAGCAGACGTTTGCATTGGACTGTCTCGAAAGTTTATTAATGAATAATGCGCAATAATGTACAATATTTTATGTTAGTATATTTTATATAGGATCCACTCTGATTTCGTTCTTCTAAATTTCTGAAGTTTGCTAAACATTGTTCGAAGTATTTTATGTAAAATCTTTTGCCGAGATTTTTTAATATTTGAAAGACGAGACATTCTCGTCTGATTATTATTTATTCGTTAAAACATTATCGATAAATGATATAAAAATGCATTTCCAACGATATTTCGCCAGCAAATTTTATGAAGCTTCGCGAAGAGACAGAGAAAGGCAATAGATCAGAATGGATCATGATTCAATGATAAGACGTAAAATATAAAATTTAAATATAACTGTGCACACGTTATTCATTGATAAAACGAAAGAAATTTCTGAAACTAATAAAATGGAATAATAGATGTTTTGAAGAACGCGTGTAGAAGTGAAAGGTTTTACCCCCACTAATTCTAACGACGACGCTAATTTGGATTTCAAAATTTTCTATTTAATTTCGATATTAAAATTATTCGAATCTAATTCTAAATTTTTCTACAATTTTCAACTATTTTATTACCGACTATTGACCGATTTTCTAAATGAAGCTTCTAGATCTCGTAAATTCGAATTTTCATGTTACACACGACTTCAAACATCAAGGAATCTTCGAACAATTTTGCAATTGGCGATATTTTCACACGATCGATCGTATCGCATTTCTCGAAAGATCGTATTCGTAAAATTCGTACAAATCTCAAGGTACAGTGAATATCCATTTGCTCGTTTGACATTAAGATCCCTTGATATCAGAAACGGATTGATCACTCTTGAGTGATTTTACATGCTTTTTGCTACGGATGAGGGGGAGGGGATAGCAAGAGAACGTAACAGTTGTACAAGGTGGTTAGGATTAATGGTTTATGCGAAGCAGCGGAACATATTCGCGAAATGGCTGTTGGGAACTTTGATCAGGGCATGCATTACTGAGAAATAAAGCAACATCAAGAGAAACTTGCGGCGTTCCATAGAATTCTGGTTTTACTTGGAGCCCGGGAAAACATGGAATTTTTAGTATCTGGTTTCTCACGACGTATGATCGTAACGTAAACGAGACGAGGCTGGAACTTGAAATAATCGAGTGGATGTTGAAACGATCGTAATTTTAACAATCAGTTTCTAAGACTTTCGAATGACATACATTCTGTAGCTTAAGAACGATGTGTACATACAGTAATTTAATCACTCAGAAATAATCAATATTCGAGCCGTTCATTTGGAAAGTGCGAAATTATTTTATACACTGAGAAAAATACCGAGTTGAATACGACAAATACAAGCGAATGTTCTCGAAAGCATGACATTTTCTAGTCATTTTGTGCGACTTGTACCACTTTCGAAATAGTAATATTTGTACTGTATATATTATTATCAATAAGCATAAATGATAAAATAAAATTGACTCGCATTACTCCTGTGTATTACAAGAAAGATTAAATAATACTTTAAATACTTTATTATACATCAGTTTTATTTAAAATTGGAACGTGCTCGTATAACATGATAAAAACGAATAAATTTTCGCGATCGACATAATCAGTAACACTGACACTTGCGTATTATATAGATAATTCTAATCGAAGCTTCGCGAAAATAAAATAAAATATTTACTAAAATAAAATAAATCACGTTTCTATTTCACTAGAAGTCAGCAATTTTTAAGTTTTAACAACTGGTCTAGTAATTGCAATGTGAAGCACGTTACTGCGATAGATTTTGTAATTGAGGAAAAAAGAAGAAAAAAAAAGAAGAAAAAACCAGGAAGGTCACTGTTAAACTCCTCTCGACTCGAAACTATCGAAGCTGCAGCCACAATTAATCTTCAGAGGAGCGCAACAATTTCAGGATCGCCGGCATTGATTTAAAAGTTAGCTGCAGCAAAATCCTAACTACATGGGAATCTTCGACGTCGGATCCCGCGATCTCCAAGTCGTCGATATCGAGCTCTGTGACTCGAGGCTCGTTACCGAGTTTCTAGTCACTTGAAAGTCGTCAATTATCGAACACCAATTACACGAGCGTCGTCGGGTACTGAGTCCCATGATTTCAGAGGCTGGATCGTCGATATATTGTATCCCAATTACTCGAAGCTCACAGGTATATCGTAGACATCCTACTCGCGGCTGTCGTAAATTGAAAACTATGATAGTTGAGCAAATTCGTCCCGACGTTTCAAACCTTGGTCTCTTCGGTTGCATTCCACTTTTCTCGTGGGCTTCGTCCCTTTTCAAATTGAATATTTTTCACATTTGGAAGCTTTCATGCGATTCTGATCACCAAACCTGTGCCATCGGTTATTCAGATGATTGGAAATTTTGGAATTGAAATCAATTGAACCCGCAATATCTCAACAATAAGTGAACGATGTGTAAAATTTGTATCGGGAACAGGAAAGAAGTATATAACACGACGAACAGCAGATTGTATATCAGAATCTTTAAAAATTTCTCGTTGCAGATCTATAAAATCTCCGCTATCATGAAAAACGTCCATCGCTACTGATAGTTCAACGTCTTCTATCTCAGTAGCCAACTTTTCAAAGCAATTCCCACGATGTTAGAAATCTCTGCGTGGAAAATAATTAACGTGGTAAGATCCAGGCACGTCGACGACGGGAAATGCTCGACAGTCAGGAGGAGTGATCCACCGTATGAAATCGATCGGCTCCGGATTCTTGGCGGCGTGATTTTTATCCCGGACGTTGGCAGAAGGGTTTTCACGTCGATCGTTGGAATTCATCAATCCTTGTTGTTCACGGTGTTCCGTGCAAACAACACGGGATTCCTCCAACTATTGCCCTTTCGTACGTACGCTACCGGTACGCCGAAGTATTTTCAATTAACGAGCGATAACGAAGAGTATCTCTAATATGCTGCCAATTAGTAGGCAGAGAGCGCGGCACTGCCTCGAAGGACAAATTGCCTTCAATGCCTCGCGATATATATACCATCTCTCCGTATAATGGCATAGGTCGAAGAAACGTCAGCCATTTACGGTTCAATTAAAATACCGTACGGTCCGCCGTGGAAAAATCGTACTTCGCCGATATGAGAATACGAGAGTACATATGTATGTACGATATGTCGAGTGCAGCGGCGAGATGTGCGCAACACACCGAGGAGAGAAGCAACGCGGATGACTTTGCATAGCGAGAGAGTCTCACGTTCCCACGACGTGGAAACAATTAAACGAACGTGGCTCATAAACGTGTAAATTGACGTTCCGACGTTTTTTTTTCTTTTTTTTTTTTTTTTTTTTTTGAAAGAGGGAAAGAAAAAGAGAGTTGAATTGCTGTCAACCCAATAGGAATTGTAATTCAAATATTTCTTGTATGTATAATACATTCTACAAATAATCCACGGTAAATCTATAAGATTTGTATTAATTTGATCGCTTGATAGTAGTTTGATCGGTGTTAAAATGAAGATATTGTTAACGTAAAGTTCAATTGAAATGGACTGTACTAAATTAGTTCTACGTCGAAGAAGTCTTTCGTTTTCCACCATTTTTTTGTATTATCACTTTATTTCCATGATACTAATAATAAATAAATTAAATAACTTCATCTCTATCAACGCAGAATGACCAACTTTTAAATTTATCTATCTATATTTGACTAAAAATTCGATCGTCGAAAGAAACCTCCAAAAATTTCATCTCCATCAATACACCAATTGGCCAATTTGAAAAAAAAAAATTACATTTAAATCTAAAATTCTATCGTCGAACACAACCATCCAAAAATTTCATCTCCATCAATACAACAATTGGCCAATTTAAAAAGAAAAAGAAAAAATTACACCTAAATCTAAAGTTCTATCGTCGAACAACCATCCAAAAATTGCATCTCCAGACAAAATTTCCTCCAGAAGTACCATTGCTGAAATCTCCACCATTAGCTGTCAGACTTCAACGAGAAACATAACGGAGGATGGTCATCGCGGGGATATCTACGGATGTATTTCCGGCCAGGCGTGAAAGATTGAAACGTTGGTCTTTTTCAGCGCGCCAGAACAGTCCTGACGAAAATTAGATTTTCGCGGGCCATCCGCGTGGCTAGCAGAGTGACTAACGTCTAGCAGACACCTTAATCAAGATACCATCCGGTCGGTGCCGCGTTCTCCTGTTCGAGAACTCCATTAACATATTTCACTCTTTAATTCACTGGCCACGGTGGCACGCCGCGCGTTTCACGGGGCATTAGCAGCGAGACGAGCAGCCGCTTCGTTCGAGATAACTGCATCGCATCGACCAATCGTATATACTGAACTGCTGATTTATTTGCGAAAATTCACGATTTGCGTCCGCCGGTTCGAGCCGTTCGTCACGAGTATCGTGTAATTAGTATTAACTTCAGCAGCATTCGTTCGACGAATAAAAAAAAATTGATAACGGCGCGTACACAATTGAAACAGCATAATAATTTAAAATAATTTTTGATCATCTTAATTACATTATACTGTATATATGTTTCTTCGAAAAGCTGTGAATTTCTGAGATTTATTTTAATAAATCGAGCAACTTACTCACTTTATTCTTTATAATTGTCATTTACAGTCGTCTGCATAATGTTACACGATTTTCAAGGTTTGATTTAAAGTTTCTGGAAGCTAAATTAGTAATATAGTAATATCTATACATCAATTAATAGAATATGTCAAATAAATGTGTGTCAACTAAAATCTTCAGATTTTTATAAACAGATATATAGTCATCCTTCAAAATTCTCATCTATCACGTGATAGTATTACGAAATTCCCAACAAAATTAGAAAATCCGATCATCCTGAATTGCGGTCGATCATATTAATCAAGATACATACGGACGGTCGGTCGCTAACGGTACAAATAATATTTCATAAGAACGGTAAATTGTAATTTATCGCCGGGGATATATAGAATTTTTTTTTTTTTTTTGTTCGTGTGATTTGCAAATCGTTAATTATTATTTATCGTGGACTGATTAGATTTATGGGACCTCGCCTACATGCAAATTTGTAACAAATTTTTTTGGTCACGACCGATTCGATTTCCTCGAGCAAAGTGTAACAAATAGACAATCTTGCTTGGTAACTCGTTTAATTTCCCGAGAAGCGTGTAATTTCAAAGTAAAACGAACACGTAGAGGTAGAAATGTGACGTGTAATTAATTTAAATAAAATACAGATCTGCAGCGTTATTTTTCACAGCAGTAAAAGAACGAAAAAGTATATAATAATATATCGTGAATTTTGTAAGAGTGAAACGTCTTAAATTGACTAAGATAGGAATATCATAATTATTTGTTCAATAAAATTACAATGTTATCGAGTTAATTTAAGTATCGAAAGTATATCCCTGATAAGAAGTTTTCGATCAATCGCAACTATGAAAAAAAACATTTTGAAACATTCAAGATATAAAATATTAGAGAAAATAAAATTAGCA
Organism: Frieseomelitta varia; assembly: GCF_011392965.1. Lineage (NCBI taxonomy): Eukaryota > Metazoa > Arthropoda > Insecta > Hymenoptera > Apidae > Frieseomelitta > Frieseomelitta varia. The sequence continues at coordinate 711,835 of NW_025110014.1, read as the reverse complement.
AAATTCTCAATTGGCGAACGTGAAATATTTCAGTGGCACACGAACAATGTTTCGTTTGCATCTTTATCCTTATTTCGAGAACTATAGATCAAATTTTCGAAGAAGAGAACTTGTACGAAGAATATTTTCGTAATCATTATCTAGAAAAATTCTAAACTACTGAAGATTCTAGATACTGAACATAATATAAAATACTCTTAATTTATGAAGTTTTTATTATTAACTTAAATAGGTAAAAATTTAATTAATATTCAAGTTCTTTTTTTTATTGTGATTTGATCCATTTTCTATTCTTTTTTTTTTTTTTCTTGTAATCCAAGTAGATAAAACTTTTATCTACATTTATTTAAGTCTCAGATAATCAAAGAAACAAAGTTTAAGAAATTTTAACTTTGACTTCGGTTCCATACATAAATATCTGTGAGTATTCTCAGTATCCACCGACATAGTGTACCAAACGAACGCTATTGCGAACATCGTATTTCCTCTGCGCTTCGTCAGTGACACTTGCGCTTAATTCCGCGATGGCAGGGATATTAAACCGAGCAAAGGGAGGAAAGAGAGCAGAGCGAAGGCGGCGTTCACTTCGTGACTCGTCGCCAACCGCTAATTGAGGGGAAATCACGAGCCGGCTTATTATGAAGAAACTGTTCGGCGCGCTTCGACGCGATCCATTTCGCGCGCTCAGTCAGGAGGTGAAAATTATTCAGGCCGCTGGATATTCGTCGTGCTTATCGTCTCGATGTCGTGAGGTACAGAGACGACCCAAGTCAAGTCGGATAATCCAACGCGGCAAATTGATGGTATCTTGGAATTGTCCGATGTCTAGCTCCGTTTCTTGATGGGCGGATAATCTCGTCCGCGGCTGTTGACCCTTATCTTTAATGAAAACCACGCCTCGCGTTGTCCAAACGTTTGATCCAATACGATAGATCTGACCATCCGCTTGTTATCAATCTACGCGAGTACATTTATTGTATTTAATACCATTTTTCTTTCTTCTTAATGTCACGTGCAATTTTGTGAGATCGTCAGGGGTCTGGTTTATTATAGTGATTATTATTGTAATACGATGTAAATTGTGATGGCACTAGAATTTTATTGCATTCCTGAACTCTTTAAATTCCTCGATACCAAAATCTACTTATTTTTCGCCGCTATTTATTTTTCCTCTACTTACTTTAATTTTCTTTTTTTTTTATTATGATTGTTGTTGGTCTCTTTTTGATAAACCTATACACGATATAAATTCGACTCGTGATCGCATCTGATTTAGAAAAATATAAAAATTGCCTGCGACTGAACGATTAAGAATGAGAAAATAGTTATTACTCGTAAATTAGGATCAGCTTGTAATATTGAAAGATGACTATTAATAAGGAGAAAGGAAGATTACACAAGTCTGTTTAGAATCGAGGAACTTGAACAGGGATTTAAGTGGAAAACAATTCTTAGAGGTGAGGAACTATACTAAGACTAGACGATTCCATTGTTGCGAGACTAGTTCCAAACAACCTACTCCAGGACTGTAGAACCTAAATTTGAACAACCACAGAGGTGGTGATCCTAATTCTGGACGAAAGTTCAACTTGGCACAGTCTAGAATTTCTAGTTGCAATAATAATGCAAACCACGTATTTTCAGTTATTACTATATTATGAGAATACAAAATTGGCAAACGACCATCCATTATTCAGCCCCTTTATCGTAACGGTAGAATAGTCTCATAGAAAATTATTCAGTATTTATCATTGTATTTTCATGTTGCTTTTAAAACATTTACGAAAAACCTATCGTTCGAAAAATGTCTCCACAATTACGATGTGCATTTTCATCATTTCGCTGCAGTAAATTAGAGTTGACAAAAGAAAAGAAGAGAAACAATAAAACTCACGCAATTATACATCAGTTACACAATCACCCTCTGACATTTTCAACAATTACTTTGCGAAAATCGATGATCGAAGAAATAAAAATCGCGAGTTCACGACAGCCTCGAGAGATTCGCACGGAAATCCCCCCTTTGTCGCGAAGAAAATGAAATACTGAAACATAATACGACGACGAATATGATAAAATGGCAGAAAATCACCAACTCCATTTGCATGAAGCGAGCAGCGCGAGATTTCACCGGCGCGAATTAATCGCGCGAGCATTAGTACGCGGGCATTAATTTCTAGACGATCTCACGGGTCCCGCGGCTCGCGCCGTCCCGCGATTATTTGTACACGTCCAATCGTCCACGTGATCTGCATTTTTGAAACGGTCATTTTGGCCTGGTCGGCAGGCTGGTCGGTTGCCAAGTAGCCGCTATTGGGACGGGTTCAACAGCCACCGCGCCGCCTGGACCCGTCTGATTTGCCCTCATTTACGACGAGGTACAAAAATTCCTGTAAATTGGCCGTAATTTAGCGCACAATGGAACGAGTTGCGCCGGTGGTTGAACGCTCTCGGCCCCTTCCACCAGTTCGGTTGGACTCGCGTTGCGTCCAGACGAAAATTTCGGGGCCCCGCGTCACTCTGCTGCGCGAGCGCGGATCGCGAAACGGTTTCAACCGTTCGTAAACTCCTTTCGTTTCGTCGCATGTGACCTTCTTACCATTTATTGGCAATCCCTTGTAATCCCTTTTTTTGCTCGTCGATTTTTATCGCGATATAAATTGCGGATTATGAAGGAATGTCGGTGATAGTTGGTTGAAGACCGAAGGAAAGCGAAGAATGTATTCGATGCGTACGAATAAAATGAAGGGATATATATTTGCCACATGAGGGGAGAGGATCTCTATTCTTTCAGCACATTTTTGTACGAAATTTAACGTACGTAATTGACGTAATTCATTAATACGTGTAAATTTTGCGACGGTGTGCAACTACTATTTGTAGCTATTGTATATTTATGAAATCGTATAATGTAATACGTGTGTATTAAATAATGTTTAAAGATTGGTTTGCTTAAGACTAAATATTACGGTTAAATAACTGTGATAAATTAATGTAATTAGAGAAGATTCAGAAATCATCGCATTTAGAATAATATTTGCAACTTTATTTACCCACAAAGTTGAATCGATATAATTTAAGGTACAAAGAGATTAAGAATTAATATCGATTTTAAGTATCTTTACGTGAAAGTATTATTGTTATTATCAGTACTTCAAATCATACATCTCACGCAAACATCGTCTTCCATCCTCTGCACGCAAAGCTAGCAGAAAGACGAAACAAAAGTATAATTTCCTGAAAGCAGGTGCAAGGGCGGTGCAAGACGCAACATTAATTAATAGCGACAGAACGTTACCGACATTACGAACGAACGTTTCACGAATCTGTAGATATATATATATATATATATGTATGGTGGTCGGCGATGATCGAGTGGCAATTCACGGTTCGCGTGTGAATGGAAAAACAAATGGTCGTTGTCACGGTGGAAGCGTCACGATTACTATTAATTAAGAAATTAATAAGCGATGCGAGAAACGAGCCGGTAACGCGAAAAGATATCAACGGCAGACAACTCGTGGATTTTAGTCGGCGAATTAAGCGCGTACATTTATCCGTGTCGTTCCTCCATTTCCGTTACATTTTCATTAAACACTTTGCAATTTCTTTTTTTCCTCTCGTATATGAAAGTTAAGTACAGGGAGGAGTCTTGAACTCTGTATATAATTAATCGCACAAATTCGAGTTAAATAAAAATATCAAACGGCAAATAGCTTTTTAATTTCTCTGCGTGATCGTTATCTATCTCTGAGACACCAGAAAAAATAGTTTCTCGTTAGTTTAATCTCACGTTAGCGTTTACAGTTTCCTTCATTCCCGACAACAACTTCTTTTTACATTTAACTCGAGCTGCTCGACTTATTTGCTTTCGTAAATCGATCTTTTTTTTCCATCTTACTCGCTGCAAAGTGATAAGCGATCCTCTTCATCAACTTTAATTGCGTTTTATAATTTTAACTTCCTCGGTTTTGCAAGGAATTCTTTTCTTCGCTCCGATATGATTGTCGAAAATATCTCCAAACGACCGTTTCGCAAAGTTAAAACGGTGTTAAAAGTTATTTACGAAAAACGATCCCACCGAACAATAAATTGTTCTCAAAACTCTTCCAAAGTGTTTGCCGCAATTTGCAACGTGGCGCCGATAACGCGAGTGTGCAACACGAAGACTCCGGTTTGAAATTCAGCGGGCGCTGAATGGATCGCGAGAAACTCTCCGTGACCGTGCAAACGATTCGCGTCGTTCAGCATGGCGATTTAATTGCAAAACGATCGCGAGGAGCGGGGGGAAGGTTATCCCGTATTTCGGTAGCGGCAAATTGAAAACACGTGTAAACGGAGAGTGTGTGCAAACAAGGGACACGTGTTACGCGCCGGGTGTCGGCGAAACGGCCGGCGATGACAGCCGCGAAAGTTTTGTTAATCGGCGCAGGCCAAATAACCCGCCGACGCGGCGTTGAGATAATAAGCGGCCGCGGGGGCCGAAGGACGAAGAAGACGAGCCATCCAGTTGGACGCTGGAACCGGGGGAGGCCTGCAGAGCTAATTGAACCCGAGCTAATTTCGCTCTTCGAAGGAACGAGCAGCCGGTCGCCGCTAGCGCGACACTTTTAGCGCAAGTTCCAGCCAGCCTGGCGTGATAACTCGTCGCGATGCGTTGTTGCTCGATCGTTGCACGTTTAGGTCCGTGTGTCTTACGATTGATGCGAGGTGATGGATGAACGGAGAAATTTAGGAGATGAAGATGGACTCGGCGTTGGTTCGAGAACGACGGGAAGAAGTGAATCTCGGAGAAATTGAGTTAATTGAACGTGGGAGCTTGGATGGTTGGCACGATGTACGACGTTTAGCAGAGGGATGATCATCTACCGAGGCATTCTCAACGTTCAAATTTACGATTTCAGGAACGAAGATGACCTAGCAAAATAGTTTATTCTGAATCAGTTGCGTTCGAACGAACAAACGTGAACACAGAAACTTGAAAGAATATTTCTACATCGAGTAACATAATGGTTTGAGCAACTGCATTAAACAAGATTAAACGATAAGTTTGCTTGAACTGAAAGATCAACTGTAGGTCTCATAATTATTCAGTAGGTTGATTAACTGGTTCTAAAATATCATTCTGCAAAAATCTTCTCGTTTCATTCGCCAGCCTCATATATCTCAAAAGTTTCACTAAATTGCACTGTCAACGAATAATCTCACAATTCTACGATTCCTTGATATTAATATTCTACAATATTTCATTCAGAAACCATTCGTTCTACAACGTAGACTTTCTTCTCGTCGGTTCGTAACACGATCGCCAAGAGAAATTTTATCGACCAGCAGACATACAGATTCAAGCTTATAATCCAATAAACGATCCAGCTGCTAGCGTTATTTCCTTTCTTTCGTTTATTCTCGCGTCCGTTGCGTTCTAATAAAGGCAACATAATCCTCCTTGGTATGTTGGCGAGCGTTGCACGGATAGAAAAGTACGAAACTGCTAATGATTATACCGGCAACACCTGTAATACCGCATTCGTTACTCCAAGGTTACACTTGCGATATCAGCGTAATTTCCGATATCAGCGTGGCATCGCGTGATTCACGCTCGTATACGATACTCCTTCTGCACAGCATCTGCGAACTCGTCTACGTTTCACGGACTACAGAGCAACCGATTCGTGCGACCTTGGAGCTAGGAAGTGCAACGCGGAAGTCTTCGTGATCCAAAGGACGATGAGTCAGTCACTCTGACTGACTCCTTGCGATCGCTCCTGATCTATCAGAATCGAAAGTTGTTCGCTCATTCCGCGAGTGTTAACCTCGGGTGATTGTAAACGTCGAAACTCATCGGTGAATGAATTTTCGATTGGTTAGACGAACGGTAGAACACGGATGTAGAGAATTTAGAGGAAATTGTGGCGGTGTTCACAGGTACGACGACTGACTTTGAGCGAAACGCGTCTGTGAATTCAGAGGTAGTTGCTGAAGTTTTGGAGCGAAGAGATTCGGAACAGACTCTCGATGCATGTAGAATAATGTTACGGTTTGAAGTTACCATACTATCGTGTGAATGGACAGGTAAATAAACGATACTTAATTAAAAGTAAATTTATGAAAAGTATGATGTAAAACTCCACTAATGTGCAGACTACTACGTGAATTATTAATGTAATTAAAGTATAATTACGAATCAACGTGAGTAATTACGAGGTATTTCTTCCCTGTTATTTTTAAATTATTTGATAACCACGAACATTTGCCCTTGATTCTTCTATCCACCACATTACTACGCGATACCATTACTACTACTACAGTGGTACAAGTTTACTTACAATTTCACGATCAGCTTCTAGTAATATTTGAAAGTAATATTTTACTTCATAATCCCGAATGTACGTAATAACGGTTATTAATAACATAACAAGGATCGAATAAAAAAAAATAATTTCAAACTCCAACTGTCTCCGCATTCGAAACAGCCATTCGGAAATTCGTGACAATTCGTCCCTCCGGAATGCACGAACCATCCGGAACAATCAACAGCGACTTCCCTCGGTCAACGTCAGCTTCACTCGTCAGACAGCAAAGTCTCAAAGTTCCGTCAGAATTCGTCGGAGCCAAGACAACACCAGGCCGCGGCGCCAAGAGTCACCACCCTTTGCACGTTTCTTCTTCTTTTTCGAGCTGGTCGTAGCTGGTCCGTGATCTTCGCCATTTCGACGTCGCGTCTCTCCCATCCCCCTCCAGTTTCCTCCTTTTTGTCGCAATGTCACAGCGACATGCATTCGCCGCATATAATTGTACGCGGCGCGCATTGTCTCGTTCCACCGCAGCGGTGTCCTTCTTCCCTCGTCTCGCGCATTCGCCTCGGATTCTACCACGGGCTGCGAACTCGTTTCGGAGAATGGCCGCCGAAGCTCACGGTATTTTCGGCCGCTCTATTTATACCAGGCAGACTGTCAGCGCCCCGGCTCGTAGGGTACCACTGGCTTCGGGTCAGAGGACACACCCCGGCGTACGTGAAAAAAAGAAAGAAGGGGGCGAGAAAAAAGAAAGGAGGAAGAGAGAGAGAGAGAGAGAAACGAAAAAAAAGAGAGAGAGAAAGGACGACAGCGTGCCGCGGCGTCTTCGTTAGCCGCTGCTGTCGGCTCGTATAAACATTCGACCGGCGAACTTGATGAACTACTTGCACGAGCGGAATTAATTGACCGGGCCCCGGCTCTACCTCCTGGGCGCCACTGTGGAACGCGCCGCACTTTTGTTCCTTTGATTGCCTCGCCGTTCAGTCCAGCGCCGAACGATTCCTCTTCTTTTACGACCGCTCGTCCAAATGAACTTTCGCAAGGAATTTTTCCACGCGGTTGATTCGGAAATATGCGGTGTCTTTCTTTTTTTTTTTTTTTTCTGAAGGGGGTGGGTTGACATGTTCTGAGCCTCTACCAGAAAGTTAAACTGATTAATTTTACTTTCACGTGACGGAGAGATTCGCGTGGAGAATGTTTGTTCATCATAGGAAAATAATCGCGAGTTTCGAAAAACTATTCTCCGTACGCGACACTGTGTTTGTGTGCCTGTTCAATTTTACAATCCAACGAAATCAGACCCTCACTTGAAACGTTTCCACCGAAAAGGGATAGACGATATCCAGGATTGAAGTAACGGTATAACGAAATGGGCTGAGTTCTAGTTCAGATAGATTATTTTTTTGAGTTATTTCTGGCGAAGAAGGTTCTCATAACAATCATAACAATCTAATCTGAGTCACGATGCCCCGTAAGAATCAAACGATGAACGAGACGTTTGTTCCATTTCCCAACTTCGCCGCGACGTGTTAACAGCATCCTTGAAAATTTACGGTTATGGTGAAAAGCATCGATCTGGCTGTTTTTCATGGATCCTTGGTGGCTACGGCCGATTAGTTGGTACGCCTGCCGGCGGAGCGCTTATTACCCACCCGTTTCAGCAAATGCGTATCTAGGAATAACTTTAATGGCACAGCCGTGTGTGTATGTACATACGCGCGTGAAGAATCTCGATACTTTATGCCGCGGCAGTGATTATCGTTTCGCCGTCTCCGACGCGGCGAAATCGCACCGCCGTCTGCTGAATCGCCTCTTATTTTCGTCATTAAGCTGTGACTAATATGTCACATTACCGTAGCAAAACTGGCCAACGGCCGACCGTGTTCAGCCAGTCTGTCGCTACCGACACTCGGACGACGCTGGAAAAGAACTCTCGTTACACGACCAATGACGAATTCGGGGTGCGAACATCTTCATGGTACATTGCCTCGCGCAACCGTTCTCCGCTTCACCGAGCTAGAGAAACTCACCGACTGGGAGAGCCATCCCAATCCCATCGTCGTCGCGTTTCTAGACGGCTCTCACATGACACGTTGACACGTAATACATGGAAGACGGGTATCACTGTCTTTGTACAGTGAAACGTTATTTTACTAAATAAATGTTCTTGAAACAGACAGGTAGAGATGGGGTATTGCGTTTATTTATATCCAAAAGGAATTTATTTACATCTAAAAGGAATCCAACATTCGCAGATATAGGTATATTTTTCCATGAATGGACTTTATGTTTAATTTCTTTTTTATCATTGAAGATTATTAATTCATTATTAATGAATAATTAATTATTCAAATTGCTAACTTTTTAAAGATACGAGAAAATTTGGAGAACTTGACTGATCTCTGCTGGCGTATGAGCAAAATTTTTCGAAAATCACAAGTTCAGATGCTGAAATTATATTTGGACGTACAATTGTTTAATAAACAGTATTTTTATTGGAAATCGTACGTATACCACAAAATACATCAAAGCATCCCAGGATGTATTTTCTCTTAACCTAAGCTCTGAGAACCTATGGAAACAAATCTTTCCAAGCGAAAGAAAACTTTTTCTAAAAAAAGAAGACCGTGAAGCGCCGATTATCATTTATAATTCCCGTCAATTGCTCGAGTGCCCAGCATTTAACTCGCTCGCGAGTCAACGAGTTGCGCGCCATTTTTCATCCCGAGGAGCAACGAGGAAGCATCGTCCGTGTTTAACGAGTGGCCGAGTGAGTAAAGGGAATTAATGTAAACGAGCCGAGAAAATAGAGATCGATCGAGACAACGACGCGTGATTGAATCCTGACCGAGCTCTGACGCAAGAACAGCGTCATTTTCCAACCCAAGTGAAATAACAAAATGAGCGCGAGGATCTGGCGCGAGGCTCGAACGAGTATGTTGTGTGTGTGTGTGTGTGTGTGTGTGTGTGTGTGTGTGTGTGTGTGTGTGTGTGTGTGTGTGTGTTGGCGCTGCGAACGAGTTCTCATTTCCTCGACGATCCGACGAAGTCGAAGAAAGACAAGACGAAAGAACTGAAGTAACGAAGTAACGAAAACGTTTCCAACGCGAGACGACGTAACGACCTCACGTCCTGGAAGTTTTGCTTGGTATAACGGGCACCGGGGATCTTCATCATACGCAAGAATGTAAACACGGCAGGAAGCCCAGGCAAACGAAGACTAATCACCCAGACTTCCGCCATTTCGCCTCATTTTTCTTGCAGTTCGCTGCGCCGGTACCGGTAGCCGACAACTATGATTCGATAATAATTGTATTAATTGCCAACGACTTTCCGAAAGATACGTTTAAATTAATCGTCCAACTCGTTGATCCTCTCGATGCTCTCACAAACGTAATTTACACGGTTTACAGTAACAGCTTATTGTTAGTAATAATGCGGCACCTTTGTCTCTGTTTGTTTGTTTCTTTGATTCTAGTTTGTTTGACACTATCTGAATAGTCCATGTAAAAGGATTTCACTGACTTTTCTTATTGACCAATTTTTTTAAATTTTATAATTTTAACAAAAGTTCGTGTCCCAACTGGTAGAATCTCGTTAAAATTTCATTATATAAATGTAGAAATCTAGTTGTAAATGATTAGAGTATCACAAGAATGGCTGAGAAATTTGAAAGAAATATTGTTTGAGAAAAATATATAGAAATTTCATTAGAAAACTATCAAGATATTACCAAGATATTATCGAAGCAGGTAACCGAGAAATTACAGGGAAACATTCAGAGAAGGCGCGATAAATTAAAAGAGTAATTCAACGAAACAGATAGAAATATAATTTACAACTGTCTGCGGTAGAGAATGTTAAATTAAACAGTTCTCGGATCATCGTTATTAAATTTCACGTGTCATCAACAATCGTGGAAATAGAATTTCCGATTGATCAATATCGAATTTCGTGTTCGTTCAGGGATCACCAAATGTACCGTGTTCGGTTATTACGAAATCATTGACATCGAGTTTCACTGTGACTACTACGGCCACCAAGTTTCAAATTTCACTACCCTGAATGATTGATATGGAATTCCATAGTTCAACCAGCCGTTTCACATATACTTTGTATCTAGACTGTAAGAATCGTTATTGAATTGCGTGCAGTACAGCCTCGAAGTGCCGCGTTCGTTAGGCTCGAAAAGAACAGTCTTCAAACGTTACGAATTTGTTCATTTCACCACGGTAGCAGAGCAGGATAAAATTCGAATCCAAAGGAAACGTTAAATTTCCTGGTCGGTAGAATTTCCCTTCTGGAAAGAGGCGTTGTTGTCAAAATCAAGTGGAACACCTGGATCAAAGTAATTTCTCGCGGCTGTCGGTTGTTCACCTCGTGGCATTCGCGTTGTTCTTTCTCTTAGCCAAATTACACTCTCCTCATACCAATCAGTCCGTGAGTCCCTGAGATGCTAATCACTCGACAGAGATCGGAGTTCGTAGAAACGTTTCGCGGGAGTGCCAACGACGTTCCGGCAAGTGTGCCAGCCTCAAGTGTTTCAGGAACGAACAGAATCGTGTTCGAGGGAAAACAAAGGATCGTCCGCTTTGAATTCGTCGTCGAAACGTCTGTTGGATCCTTGGTAATTTCCTGGTAGTAAAAAAAATATGTACTTTCAAACGGCATTCGACTTTTATAAAAATAAATAAGGAGCGTCCTGGTATTTTAGGGTAATAACATATTCCCGCGTCGACAGAGCTATTTGATTTGATTGTATTAAATCTGCATGCCGATACATCGAAATTTCATTCGCTATATTTATTCGCTTCAACACGTCGTGCACGACGTGCCACAGTATTTTTCCCAATGATGTTGCGAACAACGTCGAAAGTCTCTGGCACGCTGCCTAATCGCCGGCACATTGACTCGCGACGAGTTATGCACTTTGATTTACATTGATTTACGTTGCGTAATTTATCCAGCGCGAACAGAGATATTCCACTGACAGAATGTGGCATGTCTGTCAATCTTTCATCTGCTTCGTGCGGTTTTGTACGTTTTTCACTTACATTTTCATATCTCGTTGTTCATCAAGGCACGAGCAAAGATTAGAACACGAATGTTTTTAAATGTATCTAAATTTTATTCTCGCTGTAACATGCGTTTAACATGCGAAATTAAAAGTATCGAAACAAACGTGCAAGCATTGTAACGTGAACATTCTTCAATCTTCTCGCGCGATTTCTTGCTTCAATTTTCCCGGAAAATTAGCATACAATATTAATCACTAATATTTTTCGCCTTGATCGAAACTTGATACAATTACATAAACTATCGCTGAACGTCAATTCATTTAGGACCTTTTATCTGCATCCAGTGAACGTTTCGACTGAACGAAAAATCACAAGTGATGGGGAGAGACAGATAGGTGGACCTCTATCTGATCGTATGAACTACATTGTTCCCCTCGATACGTTCGTATAAACTGTATTCGTTGAAAAATACGATAGACCAGGAAATACGGCTTCGTAATATGTACCAAATTAACGATAGCGTTCTCTTCAACCCTCTCACCCCTTCACTGCCACTTTTTCTCCCCGTGCACGAGACAACAGCAAAGTCAACGGCTCGTGGCGTTTCATTTGTCCGGGCTGACAGTGGAAAATTGTTGATTCTTTCTCGGATCTATGAAGAGATCAATAACACCGGACGTGTCCCGCTCTCGGTTGACATTCTAATGCAACGCAGATAAATTGGATTGACATCTTGGATAGGCGGGATTGGCCTGGCTCCAGCGTCGAATACCTTGATTAATATACCGGTAATTAGTTAGCGGTGCAACCGTGAGTTACAGATATTATTATGCTAATTACGCCGGCGACGTTGAGTAATAGAGTGCACGTGAAGCAACGGACGCAGAGAAGCGAGCGGCCCCACGTTTCTGCCATTTGCCTCACCGACTCACTGACTTCGACTCAGCGTTCGGCTCAGCGTTCCGAAACGAAGTGTTGCAGAGAGGAAAGAAAGAAAGGAAGAAAGAAAGAAAGAAAGAAAAGAACGACGACCTTGAAGAGAAAAAGAATCGGGGGATCGCCGCGCGAAAGCGAAAGGGTGAACGTTCTTGCTACCTCCGTTCGTACCGGATATCGCCGATGGTACCGTTGCATCCCGTTGAATAGATCTCCTATTGTCAACGAAATTGCCAAACGCTTGTTTCAACCCGTTCCTCTTCGTAACTGATATCAAACATTCTAGTTTGTTTGACACTATCTGAATAGTGATCTAAATGTGAAACTGTTTCACTGACCTTTTCTATTAACCACAATTTTAACAAGAGTTCGTGTTCCTAATTGATGGAATCTCGTTAAAATTATATAAATATAGAAATCTAATTGTGAATGATTGAGAATATCACTGAAGAATTGCTGAGAAATTTGAAAGAAAATTCCTAGAAATATTGTTTGTGAAAAATATATAGAAATTTCATTAGAAAAGCATCAAGATGTTATCGAACCTACTAGAGGCAAGTATTACCAAGAAATTACAGGGTAACATTTAGAGAAGGCGCGACAAATTTAAAGAAACAGATGGAAATATAACTTACAACGGTCTGCGATAGAGAATATTAAATTAAACAATTCTCGGATCATCGATATTAAATCTCACGTGTCAATAATCGTCTGTCCTCGGATGGAGGAATATGTACGTATCGATGTGAAAATTATTTATTTCTAATTAATATCAGATTTGTGAGAGGTTGATTATGGAGTGTGCTCATGTTTTACGTGGCAAGTAGTGTCGAAGGTTGTCTGTCATCATTCGTCAAATATGAAATTATAATTTAGAATTGTGACAACGTTCAAGTTCAATTTGAGTTCCACGTTTTAACGTGGCAAGTTGTCGCAAAATACGAAATTATAAAGTAGAATTGAAGGTACTGTAATAAAATTAAACAATTTAGATTTCAAAATTATCTTGAGCCATGATATATCATGATAACCGTGGTATCAGTATCGCGATGTCAAAAGATTCTCACTTGTGAAGGAAACATTGCAGGAAAGTTTTAAAAAAAAGAAACTCTAGTTTTCTCCATGTGTCAAATAAAGACAATCATTCTAAACTCCCTCAGAGTCCTCAGAAGTCCCCGTCAGAAACGCCTCGAACAGAAAATTCCGTCCCCAGAAGGAAGATACACCTTCCAGGATCGACGAAATTCCCTCGAAATAAGAAAGGCCAGCTGAAACATCCAATCAACCGCATTATCCAAGCACGATTTCTTCTCGAGGTTCCTCAAAATACCATCAAACCTCTCGAGCTCGGCTCGAATCAAGAGAATCGCGTCGACTGGCAGGACGGCAGGATCGACTATTAGGATCGACGAAAGAGAGAAAGACAGGTCGTCGCGAGCGGGAACAAAAATGACGGTGGTGTGGCGCGTTCGAGAGGGCCGTGAGGCTCGAACTTCTTACTCGAGTTCCCGCCGGTATTTACGTTCACGGCGACGGAGGACGTCGGAGAGAGGGACAACGAGCGAAAACGGTCGAGCTGGGTGCACAGACGTAAAAAAAAAAAAAAAAAAAAAAAACAAAAAAAAAAGGGGTAGAAGGAGGAGGAGGTGTACAAGGTGACGAGGCGCGGGTTCGGATATCGAGGAGAGACAGACACGGGGAAGAAGCGCGAACATCGAACCTCAGCCTCAGCCTCAGCCTCAGCCTCAGCCTCAGCCTCAGCCTCAGTGAAAAAGAAACGAACAGGGACGGGTGAAGAGGGGGAGGGGAGAGGAAGAGGCTCGACGAGAATGAGGGAAGAGGTGTCGTTAAGAGGAAGGACGAGGAAGACGAGGAAGAAAGAGCAAAGAGAATATCGAAACGGCCGAAAGGAGAAGAGGAGAAAAAGGCGAGGATGGACGCGCCTTCAGGATGAATCGACGATCGATCGAGGAACAATCGATGAACGAACGGGATTGCTCGCTTCACGAAAATCTTCGATCCTGACCGCGAGATCGAATTCCATCGGGGACGGTCCTCGCTGAGATGCAGCGGGGCCCCGATCATCGACCACAGGGCCCCCCTACGATTCGTTTCTCGTCCGTTGCGCCGCCTCTGATCGGATTTCGAGCTTCGTAGAAACTTCGCACGAGTATTTTCGCCTGTCGAACCGAGGAGGGCCGCAACTCGCCGCTTCTCCTTCGTACATTCGTTCTCGCTAATGCAACAATAATTACGCGGTTTTCATCGTGTAATTAATGGGCTTCCGCGTTCAATGCCGGATTCTTCCCATTGTTAAGTCCATCGTGTCGGTAAGCTGAATCGAGCGTTGCTTGCCCGCCGCTTTCATTAATTCGCTTTTGTCGAGGACCGCGCCGACTGGACGCGCCTCGCGAAATAGACGAAGCCCCGGCTCTCGCTCCGAGGACGGAAACCGGAAGGAATTTGCGTTCTCCAACGTGAAACGCTTTTCGATGTGCCACGTGGTGGAGATTTAGTCTATACGCGGTGCTGATCTTGTTTGTTTCTTGAAGGTGTGTTTGATTTTCGACATCGATGAGTGCCTTGGTTGCAAAATTATATGCTTTTTCTGTCTCGCGTGTCGTGCAGATTTCTCGTATACGTGGTGCTTTTTAAACGTTTGTTTCGTGATTTTGGAAAATTTTTTTTTTTTTTAGGAAAATTGAACAATCGTGAAAAATATGTTATTTATAATATGAATCGTGAATTATTAAATATAAATAGCTCTTGTGAGTGAAAATATGAGAAATTTAAGCAACTTCTGTCGAAAAAATAAAATTCTATATACTTTTTTTAATAGCTTAATCATTGCTGCAAGGATCCAGCGAACTTTGTATCAGTCAATTAAATATAGGATAGACGAATGTTTAATTAATGCCTCGCAAAAATTAATATCACTCCACTGCTCGTTTTTTTTTTGTAGAGTATCTTCTACTCTTGCAAATGCCGTCCGATGCATAATTTACAACTTCGAAGAAATTATTATTCGAAAGATTTTTCGAACAATTTAGTCTTACAATTTTGACGATTTTTCATATTATTTTCATCGGGGATAATTTTACAGACAATCTATATAACAATAATATTCAAGGGTTAATATAGTCTCGAATAAATAGTAATAAAGAATCCGTAAGAAGCGTAACTGAACAAATATAAAATAATGCAGAAAAGGTAATGAGGATGAATAAAAATCCGGAGTAATCTCACAGGCAATCTATAGTATTTTAATAATGGAATTTTAAAAAAACACTTTGAGTTGTTTCGAATTTATTGTAAATACAGTGATAAATTCCAGTCGCTTCAAACATGATTCAAATTTACGATTCTTCAGAGTCTTGATCATTTTCGATCAAATTTCGATGACTCGAATTTCCTGGATTTCCTTCAATATTTTACAATTTTACATTAACCTGTCACATTAACTAACTCAAACAGCATCGTCTCAAGACCTTTCAAAAACAATCGCCATTTTTAAAACCGTGAGAACTTCTAAAACAGTGAAAACGTTCAACGTCCAAGAATTGCCAAGACTTTCAAGAGTGCTCGAACCGATTCAAATTTGTCGTCAGATATACAGCACGAGTTAGAAGTGACACGACGAAAACTCGCCACTTTAGTCCATTCTCCGAGAGAAGAGAAATATGAGGACGGCAGTTTTGCGGATCCGCGCGCGTTCTTTCGTCAAGATGTCACGTCCCCGCCGCGCCGAGTAATTCATTCGGATGCTTTTCTCGCGTCGCGCCCGCTTTCTTGTTCCGTCTCGATGCTGTTCGTCGGCGGCGAGGACGCGGCCGACAGGCACACGTGCAAGTTTTGCGCGATCCCACGGATGAACAAGAAAAGCACCAGCGTTATCTTCGAGGTGATCGAGGCGGACGTGCCGACACGTACGGGCGACGACATTTTTCGTGGTCGCGCGTGGTTCGCTCGGTCCGCGATTGGTCGCGCGGTCCCGCGACGATCGCGCTCGCGCTCCGGATTCTCCTCGCGAATCTTCGCAGCGTGTAATCAAATTGTCAGGCGCTAGAGCAATTGCTTCTTGTTGATAGATTTATTGCGAGACGAATGCAAGGCTCGTACGGAGTCTTCGAGATTATTGAGCACGTAATATAAATATTATTTCATTTATCGTTCCAATAAGATGTGAGCGCTTATTTGCGTGATTTGTATTCATGTAGCTTCTTAATTAATTATTTAGTTAGCTCATTGGTATCATTTCGTTGGTTTATAGTTTATAGTACTGGTTTATTAGTAATTATTATTTTAATATTATTCTCAATATTATTTAATAACGTGAAATTTGTTATTTATCACATGTACAACTTTTGCAACGTAATCGGCACAAAGACGTTCCGAAATGTTCTTTAAATTATGAAATAAATCGTAATGGATCGTAAACCGTCGTTTCGCGAAAACGAAAAAACAGAAATCGACTTTAAATGAGGTAATTTAGGCCTTGAAAGTACCTTGGAACTCTCACGACGAAATTACCCTCGGATCGAGATCGGCCGAGATCGGTCATGAAACAACCATCAAGACGAATCTCGTCAAATTTGTACGGGCTACCTCGAAATAATGCGAGGACAATTTTCGGACGGGTAGCCTTCGATCGTATGCGTATCTTTTACCGAAAATTGCCTCGATATTCCTACGATCGGTTCTCGATCGGTGAATTACGCTTCACGAAAGGGCAATTTCCAAAAAGTTACACGTATCCGGCGATACAACAGCGTTTGTTTTTTTTTTTCTTTTATTTTTAAACATATCGTCGGTACGCGACGAGGCGAAATCGACCAAGCCAATTCGCCATCGGTAATTGACTTTTAATCGATTTTAATAATCGATTATCAAAAGAAGTTCACGGGAAATAAAGCTGTAAAATGGGCCGACATTTATTTGCCATCGAAATCTTCGACACATCACCGATACCATCGACGTTGTTACAACCACCATTATCACCATTATCATCACCATCATCATCATCATCGTGATCGTTGTTCATATGATCGACAGTATCAAAGAACTTTTTCTTTCGATATACATGTATTTCTTTTGTACAGTAGATTACTCGATAGAGAAGAAATTTCATAAATATATGAAAATTTAACTGCACTTGTCGATGTGAAACAGAGATTGTTGATTGATTTCAATTACCCATTAAGGGTAATTGATTTGTAATCTCTTGTAATTTACGTTATTGAATTTTGAACGTTGGTTTAATTAAATACTTTTTTGTTGTTATTCCTTTTTTTTATTTAAATCATTTATTTAAGTCAATATCACAATTTTTTTTTTTAAATACGTGTTGAAATGTTTTGCAGAGACAGAGAATATTTAATTTTTCACGGCGAAATAAAATCAAACTTGAACAAGATAATAATATACTGCTGTTCAACGATTCACAAAGAAATCAATCACGCGAGGAACAAAATCGATTGGAACAGATAACCGAAGAAAAGTAATCCTATCTTAGCCTGTCTATCTACTTTCGCTATCTCGACACTTTGATCTACCAAAGATGATTGACACCTTTTATACGAATAATAAACCCAAGCATCCAAATGAATTTCAGTTTTCCTTTCACATTCGAACGATCTCGTAGACATCAATAGCGCCGCCAACGGATCCATTCCAACGAAATCAAAATTAACCAAAATCCCTTCCTACCTCACTTATTTATTAAAATTAATGATCTTATAAACAGAAAAGGAAAGAGAATTTTAAATCAGAATTAAAACACACCACATAGAACAACCAACTTTTGGTCTTGGGTTTTAATAGCCAATGGAAGCAAGTTGTCGATATTTCATCAACAGAACAAAATCGAAATTAACCAAGATTCTTTCCAATGATGCACCACTGAACATCAATGACACCACTGGCAGAAGAAAGCGAGAAGACAACGAGAAATTGGGCGAGAATTGAAAGAACATAAGAGTGAAAGACATCTCCCTTTTGGGCTTGACAACTCAACAGAGGTCGAAATTAATCAAGATTGATCAAGAGACTAAATTTATATAAAATCAACAAGAGGAAAAAGAAAGACAACGAGAAGTAATTTCAAGAAAAAAATATGTTCCTTTTGATAAGTAACGTAATGCCTATGAATATCTATACCGACGTCGAAGCTGGATCTTTTCGATTCTCGCGTCACTGAATCAACGAGCAAAATTACTAGAAAAAAAAAGAAAGGAAAAGAAGCAGACAAAGAGGCAGAACATGAAACGAGAATCGAAACACGTAACTGCAGCAGAGAATATCTTCCGCTCGGTTTAAATAATCTAACGGAAGCCACGGACATCTCTTAAAGCGGGGGCTCGATAAAATCGACAAGCACTTCAAACACGAAGGCAGTCCCATCCTCGCGGTGCCACGGCGATCGTTTTCATGCGGACTGTAAATCGATTAAACCGTAACACTTCGTCAAATCGACAAGGAACAACGAACGAACGAACGGCGGAGACGAGCAGCGGTAAGTAGTAATGCTCGAAAGAGTAGCCGGCTCTTTCGCGATCGTGTTCCGGGAGCGGAGAAACCGAGGATGCTGGCTTCTCTGAACAATCAGAAACCTGTTTCCAGAGTGGTACCTCCGGCTGGATCCTCTTCCTCTCCTCTCTATACTCTTTTCGTTTCGTTTCGTTTCGTTTCGTTTCATTTCGTTTCGTTCGTTCTTCACGGCCGTCTCCCTTCCTCTTTCTTGCTCCGTTGCTCTTCTTGGGAGGAGGTTAGATGAGGATCGCCAGGCGTTCATCAATCATCCATTGAAACGTAACCCATGGCGTTCCATAATTAACGACCCCGTCACGAACCACGAAGAGGTCCCACGCCCATACGAAACACACTGCGTTCCGTCTGCCAGGCTACATTCTCCGGATAACGGAGCTGGGGAAAAGGTCGCCGAATTTTCTTAGTTCGTGGCCGGAGGGATTTTCACTGGGCAACCTCGAGAGTCGACGATTATCCGGTTGGCCGTTTCGATTCGTTGGAAATTTGGAATTCGTGTGGCGAGTGAGGATTTTGTGATTTTTCTGATACGATCAAATGTGAACGTATTGTTGTTGGAGGACATTTGTTATTGTATGCTTGTGTTAGAGCGATGGCGTGGCTCCACGGGTTTCATATGTATTTCTTTCAGTTGTTTCAGTTTCTTTCCGATCGAGCCGTAGAACAATCGCCACGTGTCGTTTTATTCTTAATCATATTATATAATACATTTCATCATTCTCACTGCATACTCGAGTACCCGCTGTAACGTTTTGTTCTTTTAATAAATATATCTTTTATTATAAAGGAGCAATTTCAACAATCGTACATAGATATCAGATTGTTGTATAGAAGTTTCGGATTATTCACGAAAATTATCATCCAGAGTCTTTATTTAGGTTGCATCAATCTTAATTTTTCGAGTGTCACTCGGGGCCATTTTCATGGTATTTTAATTCTCGACATCCGACGATCCGACTGAAATCACGTTCTATCTAGTCTATTAATTTCGACGAGTGCCATCCTGTTTCGATCATTTTAATTTACTTTTCTTTCTCGCATCCTGCACCGAAAGGTATGAAAATCGCAGCCAAGGATTAACATGTAATAAGGATATACGCTCTATCCGCGACTGAAGCTCTTCAATACCTTCGGCAAAAGAATACCGTCTAAATATGAAAGAAATTTTCAATTACGAAATGTAAAAATCACCGTGCCTTCCTGCCGATAAACTCGAACAAAAAACCGAGGATCAACCGAGATCGCGCGGCAACGAGAAAACTCTCGCTGGCTAGAAGAAACCAATACGAAGAGCCACAATCTATCAATATAGCCTCGATACCTCTATATTTCAAAAGAAAGAAGAAGAAGGCATCGCGGAAAATTGGACTTCCAATTTATCATGTAGAAAAAGCGAGGCACGCGGCGCGCGACGCGCCGAGTTGATGAGGATCAGGCAGGAGGAATTAGAGCGGCCAGGTGGTTAAAAACAGCTAAATGGATTCGAGACGCAGTTTCCTCTTTCGAAGGAAATTGCCGTCACGCAAACAAAATGTTACAAGAAGTCTTTCCTTCTTAATTAGCCGTACGAGTTGTTTACAAGGCATCTTAAGCCGCTCCCATTAAGCGATTCCCTCGAAAATAAAGCACATCGATAATCCGAACGATTGCGCGCGGGGCTATTTAAAGCGGAGGCGCGTAGAGATGGGAGAACAGAGATGGGGAATCGGGGCACGTTGCATTTGCGTTGAAACTAGATTTATAACGATCAAGGGACCCGCTTCTCTCTTGCTGTCTAGCTGCAATCGCTGCAGTCACGTGATCAATTTAATTATCACCGAGTTCCGATGCATAGCCTTTCGGCTGATTGCAGCCGTGAACCATTCGATAACCGACTTCCGGTAGCTGAGTGATCGCGAGCGGTCGAACTGGACCGTTTCCACCTCCGTTTCGGTAATTCCGCCGACTGACAACCCGTGCGTTTATGCAAATGTGTATTTTTACAAATGTAAACGAAGGTTCGTTTCATTTGATACATTACGCTGCATGTGAATACCAGATTGTACATGTACATGTGCATTTTATTTATTGTTATTTATATTTATTATACAAATTATGTATTTTATGTATTATATAAATTTATTATATATATTTATTATATTTATTATATTTATATTTATCATATATATTTATTATATAAATTATATATTTTATGTATTATTATTTGTATCTGTTATACACGTAGTATACATTATTATTTATTTATTTATATTTTGGTTACTTTGTACATTTTATCCGGTGAATATTATAAACAGTATATTTTGATAATTCCCGTATATTTTTATACACGCATAAGTGTTTAGATTTTTCAAAGATATAATGTTCCGCACGTTTTTATATTTTTAAAGACATTCCATGCTGTTATATCGTGCGAATCCGTATTTTAACGAACGCAAGGAAAAATTAATTTCGGCGACGAAAACGTAATATTACAACAAGCGTCACATTCCGGTTATTCCATACATTCTTGCGTATGAACCTACAAATTTTCCACGAATGTATCAATGAAATAGCATGATACAATAATCAAACTGTGCGTTTGGTTTAATCGTGACTGCGCTGAATTCGTACCAACCGAGAGAAGTTTCAAGTAGTATATGCATTCATGGTGAAGACGAGAGTCAACGTCAGGGCACAGAATTTTACAGCACGTAGTTGCTGCATACCGATACCGATTCTCTAAAAATTCCCCCGAAAATATCTCAGTATTCGAATGCAAATAATCAAACAGGAATCAATTACAATAACACCTGGAACACATTTCCAACCAGTCGGTATTCAACTCGATAAGAGCTCTTTGCAAAAATCATTCCAAGTGTTAAACTTGAATATATTCAAACCAACGGTCAATTGCCTCGAATTTAGTTTCAATTTAGTTTCTAATTTAATTCCAATAGAATCGGCGACCTACGCTCGGAGAAACGACAGCTCGTAATCGAGGATAAGAAAAATCTCAGCAGCAGTGCCAGCCGATAGGCGGCGAATTAATTGGTTTAATGAAACGGTAACAGGAGAAGTTCAGAAAACAACGACGCGGTTTAGATACTAGGCGGCTACTAGGCGAGCGGTCCAAGTTGGCAGAGAAACAGGGGAGAGCGTGAAGCGATAAGAGCCGGATAAATCGTGTCGCGTTGGATCGCGATGACGGTGAAATAACGAGGGCAATATCGTGCCGCGATAAACGAGTCGAAAGACACGAAAGACCGCGACGAAATTAAAATGGCCCTTCCGTTCCTTTCGGTGGCCGATTCCGGTTGTATCTCTTAATTAAGCAGGGATCCCCGATCGGAGCCGAGTAATTAGATCGGCTGATTCGCCGTGAGAAGTAGAAAAAGTATTTTAATGGAATCCACCGGGCTGTGTCTTTTGGGGGCTGATACAATTAACGCGTGTGACTTGCTGCCCCGATGATTAATCTTCCTTCGGCTCGACGAATTAACAACGCGCCTCAGCGGTGAAAGACGCGTTCGATGAGTATTGGCATCTCTCGAATTGTTCAAAGGGTTGAAATCGAAGATCGGTCTGTAATGTTTATTTATTATATCAGCTGCCCGACACACGTTTTTTCGTTCTATGAATGAAATTACTTTTTCCATTAAAATTGGCGTGACGCGCAACATCGAAGTAACGTAAAAGTGACGTTGGTGTATTATAATTTATTCGTACGTTCGAGTGATTTGAAAGCATCGATCTGCGATCAAATGTGATCTTTCGACCATATTTTTTTTTTTTTTTTTGGTCTTCGTTCTGTGTACATAAGATATGGTATTACTACCAGTACTTCGCAACAGGTAGTAATTCGATAGTGCATTATTGTAAAGGAAGGTATATTTTGCAGTTACGTGAGAAATTATCGCAAGTGAAACTGAAACAGAACGAACCACGGAAGTCTACAAGCGAAATTGCTACGATAGATCTGTCTGCAAGTATATCGGCTGGTACGAAATGGAATTCTAGAGAGCAGAACAATTGCACGTACGCAAAAATTACCTATCCAATGGATAATTTGTTTCACAAGTAAAATACTCGTAAATAAGCAGGCATAATCGAACAATCCAAGATATCGTAAACGAAGCGAGTGGAAATTGTGTAACTATTAATTTTGCCACCTGATGCGAATTCACTCCGGATGGAATGAGCTGAGATGCAATTATTACGGATAAGGATGAATCAGAGCTGACATGACGTGATTATTAATGTGTACAAGTAGAACTGCCGCAAGAAGGATAGCCGTACGTAGAACGAGAGGACATAGAATAACCTAAAATGGAGCGGCTACACTATAAATGGTTTGACGATAAACCAACAAACTGCAAACACATGAAGTGGATTAACCGTAAGTAAACTAATCGCATTTACCAACGTCAAAATAGTTCGTGATTTATGAATGCCTGCGGGATGTGTGGCTACTAATTACTTTTTTATCGTTTATTACAACTGCAATGAAATAATTGGATGTTAATGTTTTTTAATACTGTAATCATAATAAATAATTAGATGTTAATGTTTCTAGAAATTATTGGATGTTAATGTTTTTTAATACTGTAATCATTAATCCACCGACCACAACAAGCGTGATTGTGTTAAAACCAAAACAATTCTAAAATGCTACCGTGACGAAAGATACAATCACATTGCGCCAAATTATCAAAAACATGAGACGAAATTTTTCCAGATGGAGCGGCTGTTGTTCGATCGAACGTGAGCAAACCAGAATGCTCGTACAGTCATCGCCCTCGCGATGCGAAATTATTGCAAATGCAGCGAGCAGAGAAATCTCAAATGGAATCTCTCGGCAAATGAAACTGTAAACGAACGACAGTACGAGAACGGAACACCTTCGTTCGTAAATGGAAACTTCGCGTTTCGAACTCGGTGGAAATCTCGAATGAAATACGACGTACTAAGAATAGTCACACGATCGAAAGTACCGTATACTCGACGAGATCCCTCTGTTGGAAGTTATCGGTCGGGAGATTGAAGATAGTCCAACAACATCGTGTAGTTACTTTCTCCCATGTTGAAATGCTCTGTGACGATTCTTCCTCTTTTACTTCAGCCTCTCTCTCTCTCTCTCTCTCTCTCTCTCTCTCTCTTCTATTTCCTTCTTTTTCATTTCTTTTCTTCCTCTTTAGTCCGTGATCTGTTAAACATTATCATCGTATATACGGAACTGAGTGGGAAGGGGCGGCATATATTACGAAACCGGTAACAGACTAATGTCATGAAAACTGGCCAAACGGGTTGAAAACCGGCCGAGGCTGACCGTCCTGGACTGAACCGGCGCCAAACCGGGCGAACCCCGAACTCGTTGTTCCTGGAAAGCGAGGTCTCATCGCTGTCGAATTAAAAATTCCTTTAACGCCTCTCTTCCGATTTTTCGTCGTAATTAAGAGAGTTGCTCGTGACGCGGCAATGCTGGCATGATCTCGCGAAATTCCAGGCAATTACGCGATAATGTAGCTAATTGAGAGTGCAGGTGAGTTCGTGGGAAGTGCGAGAATTTTCGAAATTTAAAAAGTGACTCAGCGTCGTTGTACCTTTGGATTAAGATCGTTCGAGGTATTCTCGCGAAATTTTGAGACATCGAGGTGGAAAAATTGTATAATTCACGTATTGAATTATTAATTAGCAGGCTGAAGATAATTTCTTAATAATTTATCGATATATCCAGAGACAATTAATCTTACACCACAGAGTGAGTTATCCAAGTATATTAAAAACAAAAGGTGGACATTTTATAAGTGAAATTCAAATGGAAATTTCATCCCCTAACTGTCACGATAAACCTCTCATCTCTTACACTAATACATATTATTACGTCAACAAATTTCTTTTCTTTTGCTCCCAAATCTTTTCAACGCTGGCTCAACACACCACAGAGTGAATTATCCAAAAAATGGACATTTTACAAGTGAAATCCAAATGGAGATTTCATACCCTAACTGCCACGATAAACCTCTCATCTCTTACACTAATACATATTATTACGTCAACAAATTTCTTTTCTCTTGCTCCCAAATCTTTTCAACGCTGACTCAACACACCACAGAGTGAATTATCCAAAAAATGGACATTTTACAAGTGAAATCCAAATGGAGATTTCATCCCCTAACTGCCACGATAAACCTCTCATCTCTTACACCAATACATATTATTACGTCAACAAAAATTTCTTTTCTCTTGTTCCCAAATCTTTTCAACGCTGGCTCAACACACCACAGAGTGAATTATCCGAAAAATGGACATTTTACAAGTGAAATCCAAATGGAGATTTCATCCTCTGACTGCTACGACAAACCTCTTACCTCTTACACTAATACGTTTTATCACATCAAATGTTTCTCGCTCGTTTCACCCTTTCAACACTGACCAGAAAACAACCATCGAAACATCGAAAAGAAAAATTCCCCCCTAAGCGGAACGACATCATCGCGGATGATCTGTCCCGAAAAGCTAATCCCCCCTCTCGATCCCATGGACTTTCATCGGGAGACATGCGACGAGGAGTCGTGCACCCGTTGGAATCCTCAAAGCATCGCTGCCGCATGAACGGAAACGCGCGCCGCGAAGTCAGGGAGAAGAAGGTACTCGTGGTTTGAAGAGTTGGTTTGGGAAAAATCGGCCGTCCGGATAAACGGCGTGCATTGTGCGCCCCCCTGATACCCCGACCATGGAACTGACCGATATTTCGTCCCTCTAATAGGGCGGATTAATGGAGCGAAGGATGTGGGGCGAAGGACGTAGCTGGTGGCCAATGCGACGCAGGTGGCCAAAGAGAAATGGATGGAACGAGGGAAAAGAAAAGACGGTTCCACTTGAAGAAAGGATGTTGGGGAACGGGGAGGGGGGGAGGGGGGGGAGAATGGAGAGGTCCTCGAAAGCTTCGTCCATTCCGACTGACAATGCCGTTGCGACTGATATCGAGAACGATTTCTCTGTGCTAGAGATGCGTCTACGTTAATATACTGGGTGCTCCAGTAAGTTTTCTTTCCGAAAGAGGGTGCACTTGTTTTCTAGAAACGCGGTTTTCTTTCGTTAGTTTGGTGTAAGCTTCACGCTGTAAAGAAAGATAAGAGGAAGGACGATGTTTTGAAGCTTAATCTCTTGCCACGCATGTCGAGAATTTTTTGCTCCAAAATTGTAATATTTTCTCAGTTTCAAGTGTATTTAAGTAAAACAAAATAGGCGAAATGAATAATAAATTTATTACTTCTGAATAATTTCTGTCCAGTATAGATATCACGCTGACGAGTTCAAATAGAAAGCGACGAATTGTTGTATACGGTTCGGTCGCTCGTTATGGTCCGCAATCAGTTGCCAACGCAAGTGATTAAATTGGATATGTTCACGGAGTGAACATGGAATTAATTCTTCGTTTCTTTTTAGTGTTTGAATAGAAAGTAAAAATACTTTACTGGAATTATTCATTTCTCTTGTTAATTGAGACGTATGTCTGATAGTAAGTCTGAATATTTTCAAGGTTGCAAGAATCTGTAATGTAATTGCAATAGACCAACGATATCATTCACAGTTAATAAAAGAGTGAATGAACGATTGAAACAAATAAACGAGACGAGAGTTCTGTTGATTAGATAAATCAATAAATTACAAGAAATTTCGATGCACAGAGTTTAGTAAAGTAAATGTGTCGATTTCCTCGTGCGTGTTTCATTCGTGAGCAATTAACCTTCACGCACGCAACGTTATAGAAAACGAAAACAGATGTTACAGCACGTAAAAATATAGTTCCATCCGTCGAGGATGAAACGAACAATTGAACGACAAGAGTTTCATCACTGAACACCCAGTATAGAATGGAGCGGATACAAGTATCAGAGAAGCCAAAGCCCGGCGGGTATTATTCCGCAAATCGGTTGTAAGATGTTTGAAGAAACGATTGTTTCGAATCGATTCTCCACCGGAGGTTCGAGTGTTGAAATGAAACTCTCGACGTCTGATCGAGACTCCATTGAGAAGCACCACCTCGCCGGTACTTCCCAGCCCCTCCACAATAGTATAATAGAGCCCATTCAAGTTAAAAAGGTTCTTCACTATTCTTACGCGATTCCGTTTTAAGTCTTACCTGACTTCGGTTTGAATACTTATACTCGACGTGCCTTTCTTCCCTGTCAATTTCAACGAACGGGAAAGAAAAGACACCGTCCAGTTTCTCGCTTTTCACCTTCCGTTATCTCTGACGGTCGAACGTTTTCGACGTTTCCATTGGAACGGTAAATAAAGAAATAACGAGAAAGAGTTGCGTATATTCTCGTATGAGAAAAGAAAAGGAAACTGAATGTTCCGTGAGAAGAAATTTTATATTTTATGTTTTGTATGCGACGACGATTGATTAACCGGGTGATTAGTTTCTTGGAAAGAAGATAATACAGTTAATTCGAGTAATTTGCATACGATTCAATTTGTATTTTTTTTTCTTTTTTTGTTTTGTTTTCGCAGATCAATTAGATTCAACACGCCGGATTATCAGTTTTAGAATTTCTTGAAAATATATCCTTCTTCCTTAAATTCTGAATTTATCTATTTAACAAATTTCACGATATTTTTTCCCGAATTTAAACTCGAGTAAGATAGTCTGAGATTCTAATATTTCATATTACAAACCCTCTAACGCGATTTGTAGCAAATGCTCATCGTCTTCTCTAACGCGTTTGATAATTTGCCATCAACCCGTTAAAATCAAACTTCGACGGAACGACGGAACACACATCACACAGGTTAGTCTCGAAGCTTAATTGAAATTTACTTTACATAATCCTCAAACAAGCTGTTCCCTTATTAATTCGGACAGCGCGTCACGTACGTATATCTTTAATACCAAACGGCTGGTTTCTCGGAAAAGAAAAGAAACAAGAAAAAGAAGGAGAAGCGTATTATGCAGCAAACTGTCAAGCGCGATATTATGTTAATTAAGAATCGTTATTCTCGCGGGACACCGAGCGGAAGGGAACCGTTTAACTTTACATGTGATACAGTTGAGTAACAACTAGTGAGGCGAACAAGACGCGGGTACAAGCTCGTATGCAAACTCGGCGAAGGGAAAGACCATCATTTTCTGAAGTTCATGTCTATAATTTCGCCGGTGTGACAAAACGACCGTGATTCTGCTCGCGTAAAAGGCGGATGTGCATGTCAACCTTCGTACAAAGTTGCAAACTAGTTTCTCCCTTCTTTCTTTCTCTTTCTTCCTCTCTCTCTCTCTCTCTCTCTCTCTCTCTCTCTATATATATATATATATATATATATATATATATATATATATATATATACATATATTTGCTGCCGCGTGATATCAAAACGCTGTTTTATCAAGCGCCGTAATACACAGCACCAGAAACCTCTCATTAAGACAACCTTAAAGCAACAGGATGAAAGAGGGAAAGGGAAGAAAGTATAAATAAGTCAACGAAATGCCGCTCATTCGCAAACGGATGAACATGTGCTAATGATAAAGAGCGGTGAAAACGAGGCACAGCAGAGAAAAAGAGAGGGGAGAGGAAGCTGGTTTTAAAATTTGTTCTCGCCGGATCGGAGAGTCCATCTGCTTATCGCCGGCGAGCTCGCCGCGGATGCCTCGGTAATTACAGATTAAACATAGTTTGCGCGGAGATGCTCGTAGCAGAAGGTAGCAAGCAATTTTCTTTCACACCGATAAGTCAGCTGGAAACGGGCCTGTAAGCCTACGAGCCGCGGTCACTCGTTATCTGTACTTTTCGTAATTTCAGATGAATTGCCATTCGATTAGCCAAGGTGTGATGGAAGATTGTATACGTTTGGCGTTTTTTTTTTTTTTTTTTTTTTTTTTTTTTGTCACGAAGAGTACAAGTACCGTGCGTGTTGATCGAGAAGCAAAGGTAGAAGGTATTTTATGTTTCTTGCCAAGGTTAAATTGCTCAACGATCTCGTAAATTTCACTCAAAGATCAGCAAAGTTGCGTAACTTTTACATTGAACGACACGTTCGAGATTGGGGTAACAATGTCAAATCAATCGTAATTGATTTGATCACTTGAAAAATACTTATAGTAACAACGAAATATTCGTTTAAAATTTTCATTTTGAAACTTGAATAATCACTGTTAAATTTTAGTTTCTTAACGATTTCGCAAATTTAATTCAAAGATCATTAAGTGGTTGTGAAGTTTCGGTTCAAGATGGAATTCAGAAATTTCGTAGGTTTTGCATCGAGTGACACGTTCGAGGCTAGACTAGCAATTTTTCATATTGAATTTTTACTTTTAAATTTGAAAAAAAAAGACGACGTAAAGAAAGATGCTGCCTTGTCCGCGTATTCCATGAAAAATACAAACCAAAGCACTCAGATTTATCTATTTCCACCAAGTTACTTACGCGTTATTATCGGGCATTAATCATTCGCGGTACGTGGGAATTTAATATGCACGTAGTAGAAATCTATTTTATATGGGCGCATTTAAGAATACATTACGCCGAAGAGTGGCGTCGAACGTTTTAATGCCCCGGAAATGTATCAGGCTTCCATGTCCTTCAGCTTTTTACGCTTCTTTTATTCTACTTCGTTCCGTAGAGTCTCGCTTAATACATCCGCTTGAGAAGCTTTCGAGCTGACAATAAAGATATTGAACCCTTACGTTTCAAACGGACGGATTGCTTCACGGTATTAATTCACGATAAAAAGCGCTCCACCTTCATTTTCAAAACGTTTCGATCGTTTCTATCATTACAACGAATATAGTACGCGAATCTCCCACATTATCGACGCAAAATAATTCATTTAGACGTGTTAAGTTTAAGTACATGTTTATTAATTCGTGAGATTACAGATTATAAATTGCAACGAGCGGGCATGAAAATTAGGTTATAAGGAAAAATACTAAGGAGCGATTACTATTCTTAATTACTATTCTTAACAAATTGTAACAACGTGGAAATTCTAATTATATCCTTCCGGCTCAGAATCGGATGACAATTTCCACGATAGACATAGAGTTTGAACATATTAAATTACAACATAAATGTCTGAGTCTTTCAACACAAGTCAATAAATATCTATTGATATTTAACTCTTAATCGATCACAAGAATTCAGCGCAAACACTGCTATCTTATTAGTCCAATAAATCACCAATTTTTCTTCCCTCAAGTTCAAAGATTTACCCTCTGACATCCGAAAAGGCATAACCTCCGCGAAAACTACCACGAAATTCTTCGTCGAGCAAGATGCTCGCAAACTCGTTACATCCCATCAAATAAGAAATACCTAAAGAGCGTCGCGTGTTTTCACGGAACATAAAGAGATGGATATTTTTCTGTGCGCGATCACAGAGCCAATCTATCCCTTCAACGTTCACATGACATTTATTGCATTGATATTAATCGATTAGAAAGGGTCTCACGTATCAATGTGACTTCTCTCTCTCTCTCTCTCTCTCTCTCTCTCTTTCTCTCTCCTCGACCGAGATGCTACCTGCTGGTAGCGCAGGGGGATGTTTACGGGCACTCGTAGTTGTTTGCGCGTGTTCGACGATGGTATAAACGGGGACAAGCATTGTTTGATACAATAGGCCGGCTTTAATGGATGTTTCTCGCAATAGGAAATCGCATCGAGGGGCAAAGGGGTGGAGGAGAGGGTGGAGGGGCAGGGAAACGTATTTTTTTAATGTGACCAACGCGCGAGACACTTGTACAAGCGGCCGAGCCCGCGTTTGAAATGTAATCGCGCGCGGGAGGGGGAGGGGGAGAGGAAGGGATGAAATATTCATTCGCGCGTTCCGATGTCCGCCAACAGGGAAAAAGGGGTGATCGATCCCGGCGGCGCGCAACCGATCGAATCGTTTTTATAAATTAAAGTAATTCGGGAGTGACGGCGGGAATTATTCGTCGGCCGTGATTGAATATTCTTGCGAATATCTCTCTGTCTGTCCGACAATGAATTGGAAGCGGTGCATAATGGAAATTTACTTTCGGTGTGTTCGATTAATTATTACGCGAATTCTTTCTTCTTCTTTTTTTTTTTTTCTTCTTCTTCTTTTTCTGTTTTTCGATTTTGTGATCTGAGGCTGGTGAATAAATTGAAAAATTGACGGTCGAGCGGAGAAATAACAAGGATATGTCGAAAAGGATATGAACATTCGAATAGGAATGAATATTTATTATAAACGAGATTAAGCCACTGTTCTAATTCGAGACTGATCTACAGAATAATACGAACTCGTTGACCAGAATTTGAAACTGACCAGTCGAAACTCTATCTGAAATACGAAGCTCTATTTCTGGTCCATTAATTAATGTAAAGAAACGATGTCTCAATTAGAAAATACAAACGAAATTAAATTACTCTACTACAATAACAATGATCGTGTAACATCAACGATCCGTCAAATTACAAAAGTCTCATACCCAATTATATTTATATCAAATATGAAATAGAATTATATTTAAATTTAAATATAAAATTTACATATCAATATAATACGTGCAATTTTCAATGAAACATCTCTATAAATACACGATTCAAAAGATTGATCAGTGTACAATATACATCATGCCTTACGTTCTACCACAGGTATCACGAGCAAATGCATTAATCGTGAAAAATCACTATTTATACCCTGCACCATCCCCTAAGAACCTATTACGAGAAGCACTGCTTGACAATAGGCAACATGAATAAGTGGTTAACAGGCATCAATGTCATCCCAGTTCTATTTTCTCCGCAGTGGTCCTTTGAGATGCGGACTATAGAGGCACGTAAACGATGCACGAGCACGGGAACGTGAATCGAACGTGCTCCACAGGTATCGATGGCGTATCAATGGGGTCCCCATTGTGCGCTCCTTTGCCTCTCCCCCTCGACGACAATGAGGAGAGAACGGGCTCGCGTAGAGCAGGTAACACATCGAAGAACGATTGTGCCTCCGACAGCGATTGATACGATTCCAAGCGAAATATCTCGCGGCGCCATTGTTGCGTTTCGTCAATCCGAGACTTACGCGTGTCTCTTGAGGGCTCGGCCAACCCGCTGAAAACGCCTGGTTCCCTTCGTAAACGAGCTGGCACAATAGCGTGGCAAAATGATAATGGCAAGAGCGGGGGAAAACGGTGGAAAAAGATTCGCGGGGAATGGAAACGCTGGGTGGTTGGTTGAGTGGTTGGATGTGTTTTTGGCGTTTATCTGTTTCGTGCGACGCGAACATCGAAGTATTATTACAACTGTGAGGTATTATGTTTTTTTGCGGTTATTGATTGTACAAGGAAATGGCAATAATTTTATTTAAAATAAAATTACAGTCGCGTGAGATGATTGAGAAGAAGTTACAAAGAAATTAATGATTCTGGTTTTTGATCACTTTTGTTTCTTTCACTACACAGGAAGGTCAGAATATATTCGTGTGTGATAAAATAAAGAGAATAAATACCTAAGTGTAACAGCCGTTCTCTTTGTATTATATTCAACTCAAAGAATAAAAAGGAGACTGGTTTAACGAAGACAGTCGTTTAGCAAATGTCGAATGTAAAATTCAAACGGCGGACTTTTATTAATAACGTCGCGAACTCCAGTGGATTGCAACATGTTGATTGGACTCGATGTGAATTTCGATCGTTCGTCGGTGCTATGCGAGAAAATTGGAACCATGTTTCAATTTTTGTCGTTCTCGTCGATAATTTTATATCACTCCTGGGAATATTCGCAGGATTTTTGTCAACCTGATCGCCGGCAGATCTCTCGTCGAACGTGTCAGACTAATTTACACTGAGACCACGTGCGTTCGTTCGCAATTTTATTAACCCCGACCGTTTACATGTAATTTTCACTCGCTGTAAGATACAATCTCCTCTAATAATTTTCACTGCGAATGTTCTACTAGTTGAAAATTCTAATATCTCTCCACTCGCGTAAAATGGACGAAAACCTCGGAGAAGAAAGAGAGCGAAAAAACGAAAACTGAAATTCAGTAACGCGAATTAAAATTAATGTCAAAAATCAAGCAATCCCAACCCAAATTTTATTCTGAAATATTACGACAGCCGACGGTTTTAATTATAAAGGTGAATGACACCGAGTCTGCCTCTCTCCGATCCTATATTTGTCCACGTACTTAATCATCGCAGATACAAACAATGTTAGATCGTTTCGAACCGAGCCAGCCTTCTAAAATTACGTTCGATCGCTGGCCTACCAGCTAGGGGGAAAACTAAAAATTTCGGGAAATAAATTATTGCAACACTCCACGGTAATACACTGTCCGGTTTTTTATTTTTACTTTTTATTTTTTTTTTTTTACGGCCCGGTCTGTTATTTACGGCATAAATTTATCTGGGGCCGGTTCGGTCGTGGCCGTTCAATTAAGATGGGTACACGCGACTGACAGTTTACAGTCGGGCGTAATTGACAAAGTTTGTTAGGGAATTCGACGGAAGCGAACCGCGCCACGTATCGGTGACAGATCACACCGAACGGTCGGCTCTCCCTCGTTCCACTGATTGAAAAAGCTCTGTATTTGCCGGAGGAAATTTTATATTCGATCAAAGCCACCGCCGGCTTGGCCAGCGAGACAGCGAATTCCGGGAATTCGATTAAAAGGTGATCGAATTAACGTGACAACGCCGATCAAAAATCTATATAGCGCTTTTAAATTTTTTTAATGAAAGCCCCGCGGTTGGGGAGAACTTCTGCCGCGAACGTCGCCTAATTAGATACGAACGTTCGCTCCTCCTTTCGACGTACTTCGAAAAGCACGAAACTTCGAGAAAGCTGCTCGTGCATGTTCGTTGGAAGTGTTTCTCCTGCAGCGTTCGATACAAAATCGATTAACTTTACATCAAAACGACACATCTGTAGAAAAGAATTTTTTCTTTATTCGTTTTCTCGAGATTTTGAAATGGCGATTGACATTTGCAATTCGTCTGCTTGTAAATGAAACGTCGTTAATCGTGTATTTTATTTAAATTGTTACTTAATTATTATTATATTAAATATTATTGTTATCATTATATTGTAATACGTACTATACTATACTATGAACGTTTCATTTTTACACCTTTAAAACAAGACATCAATTGACAACGATTTAATTCGCCACCCGTCCATCTTAATATCAAGAATTCAGGCGAGATCTAAAGATCACCTCCTTTCTAATTCCTCTAAGTCCTCTCGAGCCGAGCGACAATCGAAGCGTACGCGGCTCGTCCGCTCGTGAAGCACAGTGCAGCGCGACACGGCTATTTACGCGAGTCACCGCCATCAAAGCCACCCTTCTTAGCATCGTCGAACCGACGCGATGCTATCGGACTGACGCAATTAATGCAACTGCCTTTAATCATCCGGCGTCTCCTCATCCTCGAGAGCAACGGCGCGCAACGTGTCAATAGAGCAAGAAATAAAGAGGAAGAAACAAAGAAAAGTCAAAGGAGAAACGCGGAGATAAGTAGAGAGAGAGAGAGAGAGAGGGGGGGGGGCGATCCGCGGCAGAGCCGTGTAAATAAAGAGGTTTATTTATACGCGTGCAATTAACCAGCAAACAGATCGGTAGCCGCAGATGCAACTCTGCGCCGAAGTGCATCAAGTAGCTACTTATCCAACCGCGCTGTTGATACAGCTAACAGCGGTGCGTGCACGTTCGAATAAGGTTCGTTAATGCGACGTTATCCAGAAAATAGGGCGTTCGTTTTATCGGGGGGCCTCGGTCGTTTAGCCGCGTTTCTCTACTGTTTCTTTTTTCTTCTTCTTCTTCTTCTTTTTTTTTTTTTTTTTTTTNTTTTTTTGTCGTCGGTGGCCATGCCCGTTATCGCTGGCTACGATGAAACTCTCAGGACCGCGAAGAAACCACCGTGAAATAATGTCATCGTTGCCGCGTCGATCGAGTCGGCTTTGCCATCGAGTTTTTTTGAAAGGGGAAGCGTGTTCCGCTGTATCGAGCCACTCTCGCTCGCATAGATAAACGAGACGCCGATTTTTCAACTCGTCGAGGAATACACGTTGACGTATCGCCCGGGGGAAAAAGTTGACGGCGATACTCGCCTGCAGCGAGCAGCAGCAGGTGGAGGAAAGAAAAAGGTGGAACATTTGGAGAGGGTTGGCCGGGGGAGATGATGGTTCCGTTTCGATGGTTTATTGCGATCGTTTGTTGGTTGGATCGTTTTATATCGGTTGATTTCGCCAGGATGTTTAAGGAGGTTGGTCGTTCCCAACTGCTGGTTTTACGAGGACAACTTTTCGCCACCGGTGTCCCGGGATGGGTTGATAAGATACAGGGCTGCAGAAAGTATTGGAACACCGTGTTGTATTTATTACAGCGTTGTACAGATTGAATGGAAAGTTGCAACATGCTGAGGTTTCGGAAGAGACAATGGCTTCTTGAAACTGTTACCGCTTAAAAATGTAATTTGTTAAATAGATCTTTGTTCGAACAAAGATCCTTTTCTTGGGCCTGAATATTTGAATGGGCACAAATTTGTAATTTCATGAATTTTATTAAAGGAAATTAAGAAATTGGTTTCATACGTTAAATATTACCACGAGTGTATAGGCATTAGAAAAGCACTAATTGGACATTTTGTACATTCTTGCATGTTGAAATTAACATTTTTAAATTTATAAACGAATGCATGAACGCCCGAAGTCTAGCAGTTACACGAGTAATTTAAATCTACATAAATTACACGTCGATCTTTCGTTTACGCGAGAATCTCAGAAAGGTGGCCGAACTGCGCAAGAACGTCTCGCTGCTGTGAATAATAATGATTAACACCTGATCGTTAATTGAAACGTACCAGCGACGCCTGTGAGGCTTTCCGCTTCAATCACTGTAATTATATATTTATAAATATGATGTTTGGCATTTGTCGGAGAGGATCTAAGCCTTTCTCTAAGCTAATGGCTTCATTATACACGTCTAACCACATCTCGAACATTTTCGAAAACGACGAAAGCATGCTTGGGAAGCATATAAAATGACGAGAGTAATTACTTGTTTAATTTCGAAACTCTTTAGTTTGACGTTTCCTCGTGAAATTGCAGTATATACTAAATGTTGTTAAATTGTAGTGCCGCGTTAAGCAAAAGTAAGTATATAATACTAAATTGTCGGCGTGATACGGGCAGAGAATTATTTTTAGCTTCAAGTCGCTTTCGTAAGAATATCTCTGATAATTACAGCATGCCTGACATAATCTATATGCAATTACATATATCTACACATGTGTATATTACATCATGCTTTTCCTACGAAACTGACAATATTTAAAAAGAACACGTTAACCTTCATCGAAGACACAATATTTTTCATTAGAACGAGAAAATACTAATGTATCTGTTATACTATCTACGATACTGATAATACAATTTTATGATATACAGTTCATAATTATTCGAACATGATAAAAAAAAAGAAAAAAAGAAAATCGCCACAATTCCTTATTAAAAACAACTGACTGTATCATTAAGTTAAGAATTCAAATCATTTTCTATACAGAGTCAAACTTAACATCCGAGAAACTGCTTCCCAGAAGCCGCAACCGTCGAGATACATCATCACGTACCGGATACCGCACGAACAGGATGTTCTCTCGCAATCGGCTCGAGCTTAAAAAGGTTCGAGTGCCTAAGATCGAGCCGGTAATCGGTCGACAATCAAGGGACATTAAGGCGAGCGATTAAAGAACGTCACGGCGTCCGCGAGATTTCAGCAACGAACCACGACCACACGCGAACGATCAAAGACAGTGGACAGGAGGAGGTGGGCGGGGAGGTGAGGCAAGGAATGAAAGAAGCGAGGCAAGAGCGGCGGGAAGATCGAGGCGGTACACACATACGTGGCGTGGCACGTACTGCTCGCGTGTGGTCCATCAATCACGGCGTGTTCCCGGCGACAGGTGGACACCGGGGTCGATGGAGAGGCCACATAATTGGGAGAATAGTGCCGGTTTGCTGGTCGGGTGGACGGCACGGTCATTTATCTTGTCGCGATCGACCGGCCATCGACGGTTCACCTCGATTCGAGTTAACGCCCGTGAAATCGCGCGTCGCCCGCTGCCACGGAAAATCCTGCCGCGCCCCTCTAATCGATACCGGATACTATTTTCCTCTTGTTACACGCTCCCTCCCCCCCCCCCCCCCCCCCCCCCCCCCCCCCACCTCCTCGTCCCTCTCCTCACCCTGTTTTACCAGCTGTTTCGCGCGATCGGGCGGATCCACGCGATCCGATGAAAGCTAGCGAAGCTACTACACTATGTCCCAGCTTCGTTCACGGGACCTCTGCTGCTCCACGATCCGGCCCGTTTAAAGATTCCTTTCCCATCTGTTTCCTTTCATCGTTACTTCTTCGATTTTCGAGTGTCCATCTCGATTGAATTTGCTGCGAGTTTCTCGTCTTCGATTTCGTCGATTTTTTTTTTTCTTTTTTTTGGGGGGAGACGGTAAAGTAAAACTCTCAGGCGATGGTCTTAATTTTTGTTGGCAGTAACTATGGTAGTCTTCCGTTTTGGAAATGACGGGAAAGTTAAGAGGGGTCGTTTAAAAAGATTTTTTTAGTTATATTATTGCAATCTGGGAACAAAATTTAAGATCGTGTCGTCAAATACAAACAATTTTTGATCAGAAGAGAATTAGATCAAAGAACATAAGTTGAGACACTATAGAAAGTAATGAGAAAACACAAAATATACCAAATTATTCCAAAATTTTTTATCGGTTTCATTTGTAACGAGTACTAACTATACTACAATTCGAGAACAAAATCTGAGATTGTATTAACGTAAAATACAAACAATTTCCGATTAGTATCTGATATTGCAGTTCTATTAGAAAGTTCGATGAATCAAGAAAATTAGATCGAAGAACATACACGGGAGACACTGCAAGAGATAACAAAAAAGACACAAAATATACGACAAAATATACGAAATCATTTCATCTCGCCTGCGTTCCAACTGACAAACATTTAATCTCGTGCTCGATCTTCGTCGCGAGGAATTCCAATCTCCATAAGATAAGTCCAAACTGTATACACGCGCATGGACGCAAATAGCATAACGGTCAAAACATAAACCGTGGGCTACCGATTCAATAATCGAATAATGAACGTGGAAATATGAAGAAACGTCAGCGTCGGCGTAACGAGGACCGCGATAAATCAAAAGCAGCGGGGCGAAATGTTGTCGGTTCGAGATCAAAGAGCTTAACGATCGGATCGAATGCAGCGACATAGGACCGGCCAATTATTAATGCCACGGAAGAAACGGAACAGCGGCGGCAACTCGCTTGGGGATGTTCAATTAATTAAACTGGCCGTTAAGCAAGGGAGTCATCGCATGGTAGCCAGCATGTCCAATATCTTTCTGGCTTTACGATCTTGCGCTGCAAGGATCAACGGGGACTCTGTAGACCTACTGTGTAGATTGGACTGTTGGAGACCAGATGAACGTCTGATGAGTACTAAGATAGAAAAAAAAAAAAAAGGAAAAAAGGAAAAAAAATGCGGATGGAACCTGCGTGTCTGGAAATCTTTTGGAGATTACGAGAGAAAAATATAACAAATAGACTGCGAATTTTGATGCATTATAAAAATGCAAAGAGTACTTGGAAATAAATGTCAATGCACTATGAACAGCAGTAGAAACGGCGCTGGAGTTAGAAAGTTGATTCAACACATTTTTTCTCTGTAATGTCCAATCTGTTTTGTATTTTTTAACGTATGTAAAAATTTTATATATTATTACTATATTATTTCTATATTATTACTATATTATTTTATCTATATGTTATCTATATCTTTATCTATATTTATTCCACTACTACTTCTTCTTACGTCTGAAAATTCACAAACAGTCAGAAAGAGCTCAATATTCAGTACGCTGTGAAAAATGTGTCGGATGCTCTTCACGAATCACATGGAACCCTAACAACTAAATTGCCTTTAAAGAATTAGGGTACAAAATCCATGACAAGATTCACAAGAACGCGTCACTTACATCTTTCACGCTTTGTTTTCCCAAAGTATACATACTTTGAAAAAGAAAAGTGAAGAAAGGGAATGATTCAGTCGCCAATTGTCCAACAAAAGAAGTACCAGACGAAATAAACACTTGGACGAAAGTGGCTCGTGTCTTGCTTGGAACCTAACTTATTTTTCTTTTCATTTAAATTTTGAACTAAACGTTTGTCTTCCCCCCCGTTGTCATAATGTTAACGTATTCCTTATTAGAAGATCAAACCACTCGTGTTTCGCAGGTGTAAATAAGTAAACTGTAATAAGGAAATGAAATGAAAAAGTGTCGTACGTAAAGTGAAAAAATATATATATATATACACGCTGGTAAGGACGGAAGTCGTGTGTATTTATAACTGGAAAGAGCCCCTACGATGGAACTGCTCAGCCGGTTTCTTTTTGATACTAGATGCCTCGTCTAGGGGAGGTCCTCGTGGACGAAGACGAACAGGACGATGGCTAAAAGAAGATCAAGAAGATGAATAAGAAAAAAGAAGGGGAAAAAGAACGGAACAAGCGACGAAATAAAGAGAAGGGGGTCGTACGGGGTGTTGGATTACCCCGGGCCTACGGGCAGTGGTTCCTTGAAACGTGCAATCGAGATTCGATAGTCTTCTTCCTGGGAATTTGGTTGCCAATTGCATGACGATGGGAAGTTTCGAGAGCCACGTGGAAGACTCAAATACGAGCAGATTTTTATAGAACCGATGTTTCGAATTATTTGGGTTTCATCGTGCGCTTAAACTACCTTTCTTTTATCTTTGTTACGTCAGATTGCAATTATTTATCGGAGGCTATAAGAATTTTTTATTTGGATGCGTAATCGTGTATAATCATATATAATTCAATATTCTATCAACATAATACTCTTTATGAAAAAATTTCCAAATAGAATTTCACTGTATGACACTGTTATTCTCCTAGAGAATATATAAGTTGACAGAGATAGTGCATCAACATCTGGTTTCACTATTCAATATATTTACAACACTTCACGAAAAAGATTCTCGAAAAAGAATTGATAAAAAGATGCCTATACGGATGCAAAGGCAATGAAGAACTTAAATAATTGCAAATAAATGTAGTACACGTGTCACTACGAGCGAACGAAATTTTCCCAAAAATGAAAATACCAAATTTCGTCCATAGATTTCGCAATATCAGTCTCTATTCGGGACAGATCCTGTGGCAGATTATCCCAAGATGAAGAATTCCGCAAGAAACGGCGGTAAAAGCCACCCGCGCTCCGTGGCCGGTGCACCGTTTCGAGTCACGAATCGAGAAACAGAGATCGATAGCGTCGGGACACTCGCCGATATTCCCGGTGCCGATAATCTTCGCGCAATTTCGCGGGGCCGTGAAGCCCCGGGCGGCAGCGGCGAAAAGAGAAAGGAGAGAGAGAGAGAGAGAGAGAGAGAGAGAAGGAGCGGATCCGCGGTGCGCTGAGAATCACGAAACGGTTCGGAGAGAAGCGTTCACGTAGCCGCGGCATCGAGCGCCCAGCCACCCCGTCATTTACATATTCATACTCTATCGGGCGGAGATCTCGATCAACGATGCCGATAAAACAGTTTAAGCGCTAATGCCGCCGCACCGCTCCTAAACGTTCTCTCCGCTCAGATAATCTCCGTTTCGTCCGGGATTTTTAATGGCCACCCGCTTTCCCCTGGCCTGAAACCGCGGGAAATTACGAACGAACGAACGAACCGAGTCGTACGGCAGATAACGAAGTGGCATGAGCCTGAGAAACGCGGTGAAAGGGAATGCGCGACACCGACGCGTCCTCCGTGTGTTCCTCCGATGCTCCGAGAGATAGAATGTTTACCCACGTGCGTTAACAACTCTACATTCAGGCTTGAAAGCGTGGGAGGGGGGGGGGGAGAGTTAAGATAATGTTTGTCCTCGAACGAGGAATCGACCGTGCACGAACTCTTTCAGCAGCAGACGTAACCGCGCAAGGTGAGCGACTGTTTTTTTCCCCGCAGAATTGTTTTTTCAACGCCGAGTTTTCCTTCGGTTTTCTTTCGGTCTTTCTGGGGATTTTAGGGAAGCTAGGGAGAAGAGGTTTTAATTGGCTGAATAGGCTGAGGACTCGAAGATGGAATTAGTTGGATACACGCGTGCGAAGATAATTTTAGAGACAAAGGGTCTCCTTCGTGTTCTCTCGACGTTTGTGGAGAACTGAGCGAGGAGGGGGAGGAGGAATTGTTTGTTTGTTTGTTTGTTTGTTTTATTGTTCCTCGTGTTCTCCGGACAATATTTCGGTATTAGAATGGACGAAGCGGAGTGAACTTTTGATATTTCCTTCATTCGTCTTAGTTGATCGTTTTATCTCGGGTACACCAAACGCTAAACGCAAGAGCTAACTGGCTTCTCTCTTTTTTAAGAAACAGTTTTTCAAAACCGTTTGATGTCTGGTGTACAAATAAGATCAAATAACCCAGTCTGTTCACGTGAAACACTTAACGTTGAAAAAAAAAAAAACAAATCTAAACTCTTTAACGAAATTAGTAATCGACCATCAAGAAAATCCATCAAAGGCCGATTCCGAGAACCCATCGGTGAAATTCCTTCCGCGATGCAGAAACGCTCGACGCTCCCCGTGCTGCAGTTTTGCAAAAATCCATCTCGCCGTCCGTCCGATCATGAATATTTTCATCGACGAAGAGAGATTCCACCTACTCAGGATCGTTTCGCCGATCGTCAATGCACAATTCTTCTCTACCCGCTCTCCCCCGTTTATCGTTCGCCGATAAGAGATATCCCGAGGAGAGATAGCGTCTGCTATCAGGAACAAGAAGCATTCCGTCGGCTCGAGGAGGAGCCTACGGAATCCCTGGTTTCGCATCCGTTTCAAAGGACAATGATCCGGCAGTGTCTTTGTGCGATCCGCAGTGGAATGGTCGGACCATCGTTGATTACTGGCAAGGAGCATCGCTACGGGTGAAAAGCTATGACAAGGGTTGCACGAAGGGTGAAAAGAGAGAAGCGAGGGTGGTTGCGACGAGGGGAGGACGGGAGGGGGTAGTTGAAGGGTGTTGGATGAAAGTTTGGAAGAGACAGAGAGAGAGAGAGAGAGAGAGAGGGGGAGAGGATTGCTATCAATCACACAGGCTGGATGAAAGCCTCGCGGTCGGCTCTGTGTCATGCCATTGTGAAATACCAGCCGAAATTCGAGCGCGAATCGTTCGAAATTTTGGAATTTTAATTCAACGGCTAGAAAATCGCCTGGACTGTTCGACGCAGGATCGACTGGTATTGTCTGCTGTCCGCGACACGTACTGATGCCTGGGAATGATTATTTGCCGGCTGTATGGTGTTTCGATGAGATATGGCAGAGTGGAAATTTCAGGGGGGAGGGGGGGGGAGAAGGGGAAGGGGACCGGAGGCGAACCGGAGGGATGGATTGATTGCTGGGAAATATTTTTTTGAAAGATTCCTGCTGCTCTTTGTGTTAAAATAATTGTAAGTTGAGAGTGAGGTGTGTGTGTGTGTGTGTTTTTATTTAATTAATAGGTATTTTTGAAGTCGTCAAAGTTTTGGTTGTTTAATATTGGTTATCCACTAACCATATGATTTTTATTCCCGATTTATTGTACAAAGAAACTTTTATTATCGTAGAAAGATTAGATCGAATTATCAAACGTACACTTCGAGTACAGTTGATTTTATATACTCAATTTCGTTCCTCTCTCGTGATATCAATGTTTCTTGACATTTATTGATACTCCCTGGTTCTTTGACATTCTCTTACACTTGTTTGAAGTTGTTCCAGTTTCGTAAACCAAAGACAAAACGAAGCAAGCGATAGAAAAAGGAAATTTCAATCTCGCGACAAGAATCGTTCTTTTAACTGAAAAAAATTCACGTTCTGCCGCCATAGAATTATTAATTAAATCAGATGAGAGAAAGCATGAAACGCACGCGTTGCCCGCCGGATACAATTTACGTCACAAACCGCGTTTATTGTCAACAGCTTTTATTATACGTTTCTGGTCGTAGCATTTCGCGAATCGCCTGGTATTTTCTGACCTAAACGACGACACGTTTCCTTCTCAAACGACATTCTGTCTCTTTATCGTCCCCCTTTATCGCCTCCTCCTTTTATATCGAATTCATGACCAAAGAAAGTACCGGCCTATTCCGTGGCGTGTCCAGTTCGATGCCTACGGGATGATCCTTCCAACGTGCATCATCCGTATTTTTATCAGCGCTCTCCCACAGAAAGTTGACACGACGTCGTCCCGTGAAATGACGGCAATTAAAATTCCGTTGTTCCGCGTGTCTCGAAAATCGTCTTGTAAACGAGCGTCGTTCAATCGATCCTGCTGTCCCTGGTGTAATCTCTTTCATTTTCGTATATTCCTCGACCCGCTGAGGCCTTCTTTTCAATCACTTTATAATACCGATAATCTTATTTCCTTCTCCCTTTTTTAATATTGTCGCTACGATAAAAAGAGCTTCCCGGAATTCTTATGATTTTACAAAATTTCAAGAGACCGAAAGCACGAAATTTTCACCAGAGATATTCAGATAGAAAAAAATAAAAAAAATTTGACAGTACAATTTAGTTCACAAACTTTTATTTATACATTTTGCGAAAAATCTTTAAAAATACGCTGCTTTTTACGTCAATAAAGTATCAAGCAAAACTTAGAAATTAGTCACTTTGATTACTTTGCTTCTAGAAGCTAGAAGAAGTGGAATCTTGGCAGAAAATTATTTTAGGTACCAAACATGGTAAAAAATCACTGTACTTTGGATATTTTGTTTCGTGTATCTTCTTATTTTACGGCTATAATGTTCGTAAAAATCCACAGTCTAATTGCGATAAATTATCGTCTGGCCGTTAATAGGTTAAGCAAATTGCTGCAACAACGACAAGGCGTAACACGATGTTCTGTGCCTGCGAGATACTCGAACTAGTAACAGGATCGTTAAAGAACGACCTAGTAACAGGATCTACGTTGGTCCTTTGCAAGACGACCAACAGCACCTCCTACACCTCCTCGTTCCACGCTTTATCCTTTTTTCCCCTTTCTTCGCTAAATAGTTATTTTGCTTTCTCTCTTTTTCCTTTCCTCTCTGCGCCCCCGTTTCGTTCGTTATAACTTTTTTGAAATTTCATCATCAGCACCTAGTCACGAAGGAATCTAATACCAGCCGGCTCCTAGATTTTCATGAG
Source organism: Frieseomelitta varia (assembly GCF_011392965.1). NCBI lineage: Eukaryota > Metazoa > Arthropoda > Insecta > Hymenoptera > Apidae > Frieseomelitta > Frieseomelitta varia. Next base: position 667,832 of record NW_025110014.1, on the reverse strand, counting down.
GACACGAAGGAGTCGTGTTCACACAACACGTGCAGCCGAATATTATTTTACCTGGACGTGGGAGGGGGAGAGGGGGGAACGAATTAGATGTCCTGGGGCGACCAGCGCTCGGTTTCTGGTTACACGTAGACCTCCTAAGGTTGTCCCGGTTAATAAAACATTGGTATCTACGATAGCAGTCCCTTTATTATCGGCGTGTCACTCGATTTTCATTGGTTTCTACCACGAACTGTTCCAGAGAGCAGAACAATGGCACGACATATTTTCGAACGGGTGAAGAAGCGACGACTTCGAAAGGATGGAGGTTTCTGTTTAATCATTTGAAATGACCAGTGAAAATATATAATCCTCGGATCGCGAGTTTTCGATCATTCAATTCGTGTGAGGAAATGTGTTTTTCGAGGAGCTGTGAAATTTTGTAAAATTCAGAGTGTATATTCAAAGTACATATGAGTAATGTGACGTGTGAAGGACAGATATTAATAGAAATTTAGTTTTCAGATCGCGTGTTTTTGATTACTTAATTTATTTGGGGTTTAGAAAGATCGTGAAATTTTGCACGATTTGAAAAACGGATTATTTAATTGAGAAAATCTGTTTTCGAGGAATTGTGTAATTTTCTATGATTCAGAGCGAGTAATGAGACATGGAAGTGTAGAGATTTTTGTTTAACCATGTAGATTAAGAAAAATTTAATTCTCAGATAGCGAATTTTCGATTACTTATTTAAGGAACCGGGGTTAAGAAAGATTTGCCCGATTTGGGAAAAATAATTATTCATACATCAAAAAATCATTGATGAAATTATATTATTGATATACTCACAGTTAATTTAGAATATTATAATTTGCATTCACGTACATATTAGGGTGCAATATACTCTTCTTCGTGTCGCTCGATATTTTCGAATTAATTTGTAATCTCAATAAAGTCAAGTTCGGCAATGTGTAGACAATTGAACAAAAACCCGAGTGCAAAATGAACGTACTAAAGATGGAAATTTCGGTAAACTACGACCGCTAATAACAGGGTATAAAAGACGCATGATGAACGACCCGATCGCACCGATTATTTCCGCAAAAAAAATTTTATCAACATCAATTTCGTACACACCTAGACGCCTAACCCTAAAATTGAATATAAAAATAATTTACTACAGAATGAAATTTCACCTCTCCGAGCACGTTGCAATTACGGCAAAACGAAGGAAGATGGTACAAACGACCTCGTAAAAAGCGATTATTTTTGCAAAAAAATTAACGACAAAGAGTGCCAATATATCTTTACTTCATTCGCGGCCATTAATAGCAAGAGAATCGGGATAAAGAAAATGGGATAGCGTCGATCGTCGGCCACTGGTGTGTGTTGGGCCGCGTAACCTGATAAATTCAGTACACATTTTTCTCGTCTCTGCTCATTTACATACGAATCATCGTGATTAAAGATCATTAAGACGCTACTGCTTCGATGTTGCTCAGAGCGAAAGATAACGGAGGCAAGATAGGCGCGTAAGGTCTCGAGCAAAAATCGAGGACGATTTATACTGACTCACGGTAGTCGATCGATCGATAATCCAGCGCCGATCGAACCCTTTTCACGTGCCGGGGCTTGGAATAATTGAGCTGTATGCCGGAATAACCGAATTAACGATATACCTGTCCCTTTATCTGAAATGAATCGGCGAACAGGAGAAAGGATATTCTCGTCGCGTCATCGAATGTGTCATCAATTATATCCGTCGGTAACGTTCTTTGTGGCGGGAAACGTGGAACAGCGCGTGCGTGCGTGCGTACGTATATTTTTATATACAGCCTTTGGAGCATCGATCAACTTCCTTATATTGTTCGGTGACTTCTACGATTAATTTTATTTCAACTCTCTATTGAAACACGATTTGTCGCCAGCCGTTTCTAACTATTGGTACTGTCTGCCAATGTTAACCACCGTTTGGAAAGAAAAAGAAAAACAACGCGAATATTCAAACGAATATAAATGGAAAACAGAACAGAGCAGGTGAATAGAAAATTTGAAATCGAAGAGTAAACGTGTTCTAAAGTAGCGAGATATTGTTCGAAAATACCCGAATCTGATCTAAATAAAGAAAAGTACCAAAAAAAGGAAAATGGCGGCAGGTACTTTCGAATCGAATAGAAATGAAAATGAAACTGATCTGAATCAGAAAAAAGGATGGCCAATTCTATCGACAGCTTTCGTCAAACCTTTATTATACACGGACGATCCCAACGTGTAAACTGTAGATTACGTAAGATTCGCGCCACTGAGAGAAATGGCAGCGTTGGCACATGGCAAAGCGTGCGAATATGCGATCATTGAGCACTTGGAAGGAAGTTCGATGAAAGTGTGATATTCTTCAGGAAATTGGTCGATTACGGGTCTCGCTTTCGCTTCTTTCATCGAGGCAAACGCCTTTACCGCATTTTAAATGGGAGAGCCACGACGTCGGGCTAACAGAGCCCGCAAAAGTCCACTTAGCTGTTACGCACGAACGGGCCCCCGAAATGAGAGGCCCACGAAACTGTCCACCTCCTCTCTCGGCGATTTGCTCTCGTTGCTCGTGGCACGACCTCCACGCATCGTCTCCTTCCCACAATGAGCCACCCTTCGTTCTTTTGCTCCCTTTCGTAAAGGATACACCGTCCATTCAGCGCGAACGGAACGCCTTTCCAGCGTATGGATGTGTTAAAGATCGTTTAAAAAAAAAAAAGAAAAGAAAAGAAAAAACAAAGGGAGAGAAGAATGGCACGGAGGATGTAAATGGCAACGTGACACAGAGAAAGGTGATTGATATTTGAATGAGTATTGTGACGAATAATAACGAGACTGCAAGTGTAGTTAATGTCCATTCCTCTTTGTCGTTTGTGTTTTCTTTTTTTTTTTTTTTTTGTACGATAGATCCGAGATTATTATTATAAAGATTTGTCTTGAAGAGAGTATAATAATTTTTATCTAGAGTAGTATTCCGTATACGCAACAAATAGATAGTACATTTGACAATCGTAAAGAATTTCACGCACAAAATGAATAATATTCAAAAAAAAATATACGTTGGTATAAAATTACTTTAAATAAGTATTATGAGTAGATCTATAAAATGGTATAGGTGATGAATATTTTAAACATTTAAAAACACGTATATAGCACAACAAAATCGTAAGAATACATTCTTCGTAATACTAAAGTGTTAAAATAAATTAATTAATTAATTAATAAAATTTTAATAAATAAATTATTAAATACTACATTATTCGACTGAATATATCAAAGTTGTTCCGTCATCTTCTGTGATCTTCGTACTGCTTCAAGACTATGTCACACTTGGGGATAGTGCGAAACGAAAACTACCTATAATGAGAACTAACAATTTCACATGGAAACAGATCTTATCAATCGAAATTTTTCCTCCAACGCCATAGACACTACCGCAACACAATGTTGTACGCCATATTGCTCAATATATCGGCTTAATATCGTGGAAGTTTCACGCACACGTACATATGTATGTACGCTCTATCAGGCGGAGGGACCTCGATCAACGGCCGATAAAATCTGTACGTGTTCAAGCCTTTCTCTTTGTTCTTTTTTTTCAAACTCGCGAAGTTGGGTTTTCAAGCCGTACGAATCGGTTCCACGCTTAACAGATATCCGTGACGATCCCTCGGCCGCTTCACACACGACGTTCCTATCTAGAAGATACATAGACGCCTCCAGTAAAATCCGTGACACGCGCGATATTCAACGATGATCTTTAAACTCTCCCCGTGTAACTCTTCGCGACGTTACCGCGCGCGCCTCTGTCAACTTAAATCCAAGGCTATCTCCGCGGTTATTTCGTTCGATGACGCGTACGATTCATCTTGACGCGAAGTTGATTTCAGCTTCAGAGAATCTTTGTAAAAGTGGCCCCGGCGTCATTTGAAATTTATCACGCTCCTCAGGCAATCTTTCAGACAGATTTCTATTATTTTCTAAGGGATCTTTGATAAATATTTCACAGCGTAGAGGTAACTATTAAATAGTAAATTGATAGTGATAAATCACGACTTTGAATAGAAGGTTTACTAAATTTTCCCCTTGGTAATATTTTAAACTAGATATTCAGGGATTTAACGTGGTTTTTTAATACGAATGTGAGTGTGCATTTTTTGCAAAAAGTTCACAAAATTTTTCCGTTGGTAAATTTTAAAATAAATGTTTAGGGATTTGATGTAGTTATATATATATAATCAGTACATTTTTCTTATAAAGAGGAAACAAACTTATGACCCAAACAATCCGCGAAATTTATAATCCATAATAATCCTATTATTATACATATAATTCTATAAAGAATAATGTAGTAGATTGAGGATTGACTGCTTTTGCAAGATTTTACAGCTTTAGTCAACTCAAATAATCCTACCTTGCTCACTGGTTTATCGAAATCATCGCAATTTAGTACAAAAATTAAGATTCCTCGTGTCACTTCAAACTTATCATTTCAAGATAAATCATACATACTCCCCAAGAAGTTGCTCACTAGTCACTATAAAATCTCTATAACAAAGAATATTTTTATTATAGTTTAAAACGGTAAATGCTTGTGAAACAAGCCGAATAAACTACAAGTTCCTACGTCTGCGATTGCATACGAATTTCACGTTGCGTCATCAACGATCCCATGACAACAACGTCGGCAACAATTGAAAAACAGAATAATTCCTCGCAGGCGGAACACGGGATCGGGTCGTAAACGCCCTCCGTCGACAATTTACGAGCCTTTTCTTCGCGTACGTGTACGTCGCGGTACAGTTATTTCCATCGGCGCGGTATCGCGCTGCAACTTCATCTTCCAAGACGGACGGTTCAGAGCGAGAGTTCGAGTTGTGCAGTTTAATTGTTTACAGACGGGAGTTTACGCACGGCGAGAGTGGCTGGAACGACCGCAGAGAGCGGCTTGTAACGATACCGCGAGGATGCATTTTGGCTGCCCTAGAATTAACCTGGCGTGGGGCCCCGCAGAGAGATTGCAGGGTAGCAAAAGCTGGGGAACGCGGCGACCGTGCAAGACGGAGCGAAGAGGTATACCAGGATACTCAAGTGTGGGAAAGGCGAAGCTGGCCCACATGACGCGAGGAAAGTAGTCCCCGCGATTCTCTTTCCAATAGGGAATATATTTCATGCGGTTGGGATAGTGTTACAATTCTAAGAATTTCAGAATATTTGGAAATTTAACCGTAGGGCTTTGTTGCCATTTCTAAAATTCCAAGAATTTCAGAATACTTTGAAGACTACTATTAGACCTTGGGACTTTGGAGTTTGTTTCATTATTCTTTATCTCCAACTTTTTATTTCTTTCTCGTAATTGTATGCTTGTGTGCAATCAAATGAATATTTATATAGAGACGGATTATATATTATATTACAGATTGTGATGTATGTGTAAAGATGAAGATTGTGGAGGCTTACATATTGAAAAGAAACAGCTGCAATAGGTACATACCTTTTCAGTCACGGAATTATTTTGATTTCTTCATCGAGATGTAAAATGTTTACAAAATTTCACTGTATTTTAAATTCTTGACTGATCGTACAAAATTCGACGATTCGTTAAACAGTAAAAAGCAATCTAAAAAAAAAAAAGAATTTCAAAACAGTTCGACTCGACTTCGTGCCATTCACGAGGATTTGCAGAAAACGAAGGATAGGACTCGTGGCCGAGTTAAGACGTTTCAATCCGCATAAATCGCCACTCAAGCATCGTTCTACCTCCGAAGCGTGAGATACACGCAACAACCGGCTCTCTCTTTGCCGTTTGCATAACGCGAAATCGCCACCGAAAACGGCCACGCACGGTTGGTTATTATCGAAATTTCTCGCGGTCGCAAGAACATGATCCTGTTCCGGTTACGCGTACGTCAATGGTCATCTTTGTTCCAGTCGACGATTTCACCTCGTTCGGTCCATTACCGCGATGGTTCATCGATGTTCACACTTGAAAATGCATATATGTATTTGTTCACACTAAAACAATTCAATATATAGGAGACTCATACGCAAATGAATTTGATCAGGATGTTGATATTAAAAGGAAAAATATTAAGTGACGTTTGTTGTTATTATTATTATTATTTGTTACATTTATTATCATCAAAAATATTAAGATAACGTTTGTTGAAGTTGACAAACGATATTAACGATGTGCAAAAGAATCTAACTTAGCACATCGAAAGAACCTTGAAACTGGAGGAACCTGTGACTCCAGAAAGAAGAACGATACCATCGATCGGAAATTGTCTCCGAAGCAAGCTGAGTTCTGAAATTGTCATCGTTTCTATTTCCCGCATTCTGATATCAATTCATCATCCACAAGCAAGGAAGAAAAAAGAGAGAGAGGGGGGTATTTTCAAACAAATTAGAAATCAGCAATTAAAAATCTCGTTCGACGATTGCCGCTCGACGGTTCAAATCCAATTTCCAAAGCTGCCGACGAAAATCTTCTGGTTTACGAGCGGCCATTCTTTAACGCGCCATTTACGTAACGCGCACGCATCGTAAGAGAAGCATGTCCGCGTAACTAACGATCGCAACAGTTTTATGATGAACGCGCCGCGGCGAGGCAAGGAGAGCGCGCGGTAGTAGATAGAAAGGAAAACGGTTGCCTCTCCTCGATGAGACAAGTTGCGTTTTCTCAAACGACACCGTTGCCATTAATTGACTCTTCCATCTGGTCTATTGCGTTCACCGCGAGATCTATATATCCGCAGCGTTCATAATTATCACGGCTGCCGCGAAACGGCAATCGCGAAATTGACGTTTCAATTAATTCGACGATTACGAAATCACGGATTACGCTTGGAATAAAGGAGATTGGATGTGTAACTCTCGCGTCGCTTCGTTTCTAATTACAAGCTCCTCTCTCTCTCGCTCTCTGCATGTTGCTCCTGCACGCTCGAACGAGAATTCCGGTAGGATATTTGTAATTTAACGTTTGATGAGCCGGCGTCACGCGTTTCACACAGGATTTTGATCGATGATTATTGACAGACGAGCGAGGGATAACCGTTGCGGAAGCTAATGCTACTTTCTCTCTGTGCAGGGATCTTTACGGGCAGCGATCGCAAATGGAGACGTAGATGAGGAAACATAATTGATACGAGCGTAATGAAACGCGAAGTCGGCTTCAGCCATTAATTTGTAAGCGCGTTCTCGTCTTGTTGCGTTCTATTATAATTACGTGTACCATGGTAATTCTTCCATTATTTTTTTACCCACTCTTCGCGGTTTGCCGACGACTCGCCGATGGATAACACGCGTGATTTCTTCCCCGTGCGCGGACGTTAATATAGATTTTCTATTCAGCTGTGATGGACAATGATGGACAACGCGGCGTTCCATTCCGTGCAATAACGAACGGTGTTCGTACAGTTCTCACCATCGCAAGATCACACTTTACTCGGATGATACAAGGGAAGGAAGAATTTTTTTGAACGAGCGAATTCGCCTAAGCTTCTATTGCTCGGTATGTTCGTTACCGTATATTAGCAAGTGCATTACTGGTTTTCTCATCATTCGTAAGGCCATGCACTTCATTATCATTTCTTTCACTGACATCAAGACTATTCAAAGAATCTCATTTCATTCCATATTTCATTGCAGTTATTACCAGACTATGGATGCCTACGGATTTATGAAAAAATTCGCGTTACAACGACATTCCATGAGTGAGATGAATTCCCCATTTCTGTTCATTCTAAAGTGTTTCTGTAACGTACGCTTATCTCGAAATTACGTAAAGCTGGAACCACTTAAAAAAAAAAAAGAAAAAAACTTCAAACAATTTCGCCATTCGCCCAGCAATCCCTAAAAACCAAGAAATCAACCGGGCAATTCACACTCTATTCACTGAGCTCCATACTTTTCCAGCATGACAGTCGTACACATATGTATGTGCACTATACACTATACAGTGTTACACCGGGACGAGTCTAACCGTTCCGAAAGCTCGACAATCAAAATCATCGATAGCAAGCAACAATCGCGGCCTGAATGGCTGGATTGGATGGCGAAGAACGATTTCGACGGGCCGGCAACCGGTAATAGTGGATCGACAACTATCGGTGATGGTTGATCGCAGTTTCGCGGCCGGCCAAATCGAGCCGGGTCACAGTGACAAATGGCCCCGCGATCAGGATCCGCGCGTGATAAATTCCAAGCACACGGTATCGTTGCGCCGTGGTTTGCAACGAGTCCAGGAGCAACCGGTTCCAGATCACGATGATATAGGTTTACCCGGTCGCGGAGGATCGATCGATATCGGCCGATAAATCCCATTATTAATGCGATCCGCGGCAAGAAGTTGATAAATTGCCAACGAAGGGTGAACACGTCGTGCCGCGTCGATCGCACGTTACAAAACGATCCTCTTCTCTCTTAAGGCCGAACGGCGAGATTTATCCGGCAACTTCCTCCGTGATTTTCGCGTGATCCTGCGCGTCGCGCGAAACCAGCCGCCTAATGACGGCGAGCCTCTTTTCTCTCTTTCGTGTGGCGACAAACCGGAGACCGGTGTCGCTGGTTCGACGGAAAATTATCATGCTCGAGAACCTGAAGAATTTTTAACCGAGGAGGTTTTCCATTGGCAGGCATGAATAGGAAATTGATGGGGCACGATGGACGTACAAGAAGAGGGAGGGGTTGGACATTCGAGACCCGAAGGCGGATGGCTCGCCCCGAGATTTATGAACGTGGAACGCTCGATGGAAAATAAGAATTTGGAATCTCTCTCTCCTCGTGGGCGTGTGGGCGATAGTCTTGAGTATGACGTGAGATTCGTGTTATCTGTCCGGTGATTAAGTCCCGTGTTTTCTTTTTTTTTTTTTTTTTTTTTCTTTGGAATCGAGGTTCAAAGTTTCGTCACTCACTTGCCTATGTTTACCCACGTGCGAACATTTACGTTTATGAATTTATGCATTTATGCGCGTGACCACGTAATTCGTGTTCTAAGAACATCGGAATTCTTTCCCTTTCATAAACCGGGAAAACAGCTTCAAGAAACGCATCTCCCGTTACAATACCATACAACGTGCCCTTCTTCAAACAAAGAAGATCAGTTCGAATCGATGCTACACTACTGCGACACCACTCTGACATCTCTTCCCCGATCAAAATTGAAACTTGGGACGGGCCAGCACCTTGCGAACCTGCTACAACCGAAGAAAGAAAAAAAAGAGTCGGACATGTCCCTCCATTTGCAACAACGTGGCCGAAGGAAGCCAGGACTGTCACCAGAACGGGATCACCGTTTCACCGTTATCACCCCTCCGCTTCACTCAAAACACCTTTCTCCGTTCTTTCGAAACAGAAACTGACCTGAATCGCGATGCATCTATCACGAGGAAGAATCGCGACGAGACACGAGTAAGTAGTTGCACGTCGTTCGAGACGAACACGCTGTTGGTATGGTTGGTGTGCGCGACTGCCACACTCCGTGCCCTTCTTTTTCTCTTTCTTTCTCTCTCTCTCTCTCTTACTCTCTCCTTTTCTCCCCCGTTGATGTTATTGCGTGGCGCAAGCCGAGCTCTGCAGCCGGCTGCAGGTGCATCGCTTCTCCACGCTCGATCCACCATCGAGGAGACGTTTCGGCGTGCATTGTGATCGAATGATATAATAAAGGCTGAAGTCCGTGGGAAACGGAGAACAGAGCTACCTGACGCACAATTGGCTACGACGTAGAGAAAGCCGCGCCGCAGGATAGGCCACGTGACCGGGGGCCGATGCCACGACGCCGTAAATACCGATCCCGTCGGAAACTGTCGGGGAAGACGGGAACGAAACGTCCCCCTTTTCAAGAGACGTCGGCTGACGGCACGTTTCAATGGGGATTCAGGCTGGCCGAGGTGTTTTCCGATCTTCCTTCAATCTTCGACTTCGCGAGACCGTCGATCGCTTCGATATTTGCGTTTTTCTCGCTCTGCGGTTTGTCATGCGTATACGTATGAGCGTTTCGCGTGTCATCACGCTCTTTCCCGCGGGATGACAATTTCTGAATGATTACTAGAGAAACACGAATATACGAGGTATGTTTCTGTTGATTCCGTTTGAAATTTAATCGAAATATCTACTTTCGCTGCTGCTACGTTTGCTGCAATAATTGATTTTTATTCGTGGGATTTGTGAAAGTTCTTGGGACTAATGGCAAGTGGGAGGATCATTTGTAAAATTTGACTTTGATTAGAGAGAAAGTGCTATGTAATGGTTTTTCTACACGATTGACGAGGATGTATAGAAAAGATATTGAAAATTGGTTTAATTCTTAATAACAAAAATTAGTAACAAAAACTTGTACAAGTCATTCCTTTTGCGTTAGGTTTTTATAATTTATAATTTGTTTAACTTCGACGTTGAGATTGCCAAGAACATTTATTCAAAATATTAATTGTGCTTGTTAGAAAGGTAGTGATGTAGGTCAAAGAAAGGATTACACACGCATGATACGTCCGCATGATCCTCAGATATACAAACCTTCTTCGTCCCTGAAATAAATCTATTGAGGATCCTGACTTGATTGGCTACAGTTTAATTTAAAAATTTAATTATTGTCAAAATTAATTTCAATCCTAAATCGAGCCATCCTGACCTTTTTCAACGTGGTTGAATATTAGAAATTATTTGTCAAATTTAATTATTCAATACGATTGATTCAATACGTTTTCAGGATTCACTTGCATAAATTGAATAAGTTTGAAATATTTCCCAGCACGAAAATGAAAAGTACAAAATCATAAATATCAAACTTAACTAAAAGATCGAACGTCTGAATAGGTCGTAGTTTCTACATGTAATTTTCCACGAAAAATACATTTATCCAGATAACTTCGTTGACAACTTTTCCACAGTGCTTTTTCATCGTCCGCGTCATCGCGCACGCGAGTGTGACTGCAGTTACGCTGTCAAACAGCAACAAAAGAAAACAGTTGGAAAACAGGGGAAAAAGGAGATAGAAAGAGAGGAAAAGAAAAAAGGAGAAATGTGCGACAGATGATGAAACGATATTCAAGAAACAGATGACAGCGATACTTTGCTGCATCGACAATTAGGGACATCATCAACGAAGAAAAGCTGATACAAATGCTATACGGGAAGAGGAATTTGTTGCCGAGGATGCAAAAGGGGATAGAGGTAAATTACAGTGCGCGATCAAAAATTAAAGTCGCTCTCCCTATTGTTATTCGCGCTGAATGAGCGTGTTCGTGGAGTAATTGAACTCTACGGCGGAATGTTACCGCAACGATAATGGTATGAAAATAGATTGCGAGCCAGAAAAGCGATATGCACTCACGCCTGTTGAGAAACATTTCTATTTTCCTCGAGATGATTCAGGGATTATTCCGTACTATATTTGCGAAGCAAAACACAGCTGGGTATTTGATATCCCATAAGTGGGCAATCAAAGAGGAAGAAATAAATCGGAAATTATTATTGTACTCGATGTGATCAAACAAGTTCGTTTTAAACTCGTGGAAATTAGTACTTCAGAAAATTAAGAACTGTAACTGATAGGTAAATTCATATGTAAAATTGTCTGATAAAAATAATTTAAAAAAGATATTCTCAAATTGAGAATATCAACGACTAAATAAATATCCAATGTATGAGAAACAGTCGAATATCATCGGTACAGGATAAACAAATCTTCCGTACAAGCGTGTGTGTGTGTATCAATTAGCTTCGCGAAAATATTATTTAAAAACAAGCTCGTTAAATTAGAATAAACTATTTCACAACTTCAATTTACTACCCCAAAAGAAGAATTTTCACGTCTTTTCTTAAAACATATTCTCCACGAAACTACATGAGAAAGCGTACTTAACGGTGGCAACATCCACCAGAAACCATTTTATGAAGCATGCTTAGCACGCGAAACCCATATCGTCTATTTTCACAGGAATTCAGACGAAGAGGGAAAAGGAAAAAAACGTCGAACGTTAAAGAAGATTTTTCAACGATTCCCACTAGAGTAAATAAGAGGAAAGAGGTGTCGGTACGCCCCCGCTGGAGAGCCAAGAGTCGAAAAAGCCCACGAGTTATTCGAACTGTTTGCTCGCAACGGGATATCAAGGTGGTATCCAGCGGGGCACGGCGTGGTGCCGCGCCGCTATCATCCGGAGCTTTCACCATCGTCATCATCATCGTCATCTGGCAGCACTCTATTCTTACAACCGCTGTCCTTAATGGGTCGATCCGTCATAACCCGTTTCAACACCTTCGGCTATCGATCCGGATGATTATTCGCGATTCCATTTTCGTCGAGCGCAACTGAATCAGCTGTTGGATCAGCAGGAACATCGGGTCTTTTAATTACGCGGCGAATCGCGCACGTGAATTTCGAGTATTGTTTTACTATTGATCATCTTTTTTTTTCGAAATTTTAACGACACCGAAGGTTTCACTAATGTGAAACTGTAAAGATTTGACTAGCCTTTGAGATTGCACGCGATGAGTTGTATTATACGGATCTTAAGATGGAATTTTCCATAAGCCAAATGCACGCACTTACACGGACATTTCTATTTTCCTGAATGCGATTTTAAACTACATACCGCGTTGCGTTAGTACTCCCACCCGGTACTAATTGACATATTTCGCCATAAACTCCGTAAAGTAACTTATCGTCGACGTCAAACGAAAATTAACCACTTGCGCTGGCAACTGATTGCGGACCATAACGAGTGACCCAAACCGTATACAATAATTCGTCGCTTTCCTTTTGAACTCGTCGGTATAACATCACTGGACGGAAATTATTGAGAAGTAATGGATTTATTATTTGTTCTGCCTATTTTGCTTTACTTGAATATACTTAAAACTGAGAAAATATTACAATTTTGGAACAAAGAATTCTCAACGTACGTCATTCCAGCGCGAGAGGTTAATCGAATCCTTCCGCAGTTTCCACGGAATGTTAGCTCGGATGAAACCACGATGGCGCGTGTGTACGTGAAACGCGCGTTTCTTACCCTTAAAAAAAAAAAAAAATGCGTGTGCGCGCGCTCTCTGGTTCCTGGTACAATGGCCGGCAACAATTTCTACGAGTAAACCGCGTTTACATATGCATACAAAGCGGTAGTTTCAACGTGACAATGCGCGGCACAGCCGGCCAATGCCAATCGATTCGAGAAAGAAAAAAAAAAAAAAAACGGAAAAAAAGAAAATAAAGGTTCCCGCGGGCAAAGACGACTATGACACGGCGCGGCTTACCGCAATCGTCCATAGAAACGTCGTTGGGACAGAACCGTCCGGCCGTTTATGTAGCCGCCTGGAGAACCGGATTAATAGCCGTTGTACCTATCCTTCGGGAGTGGATATCGTTCCTTGCACCTTGTTCCCCGTTCCCTGTTGCGCCGGACGCTGACAATTTGCAAGGCCAAATAGGGGCGGCTCATTTAACCTGGTAGATTTATTTGCCGATTCCTGGCGAACCTGACCGATCGAATGCTATACGGCGTCGCGACGAGAAAGGAATTATTGGGATTTTCGTTCGGTGTACATGGTAATGACGTTGGATTTGTGTGTGATCTCAGAGACAAGTGGAAGTAATGGTTAGAGCGACATGGACTTCCAACATGGGCAGAGTGAAGTTTATATTTATAAGAGCGATGCGAAGGCTTTGGGATGGCAATGATTTCCTTTTTTATTGATGATGAACTGGTAATTTCGAGCGGCAACCGTCCATTTGAAGTAACTGTTAACGAGAATCATTGAATGCACGTGTGTAAAATAAGTTTTATATTATTTATTTTATTTATTGTAATATCGAATCGACATTTGGGTAGAATACTGTAGTCAATTGTTTTAAAATCTCGGTAGCAAATACAAGAAAATTTTAATTTATATGTTTTCCATGGGATACCTATGTATGCCATTCCGACTTATAAAACTAGATATACGTGCATCCAGTATTAAACTAATTTCAAAAAAGAAAAATCACGTATCTATGTGACTATTCACATAGAAGCTATACTATTATACCAAATATCAAAAATCAACTACCAATTCCGTTCTTTCATTTTAATACAGTTTTAATACAATACAGTACAACCCCCGCTCAGAAATATTAGGACAAGTATTACACTTGTATAATAAAAATAGTACAATAAATATAAATTATACATTATATACAATAAATGCAATATAAAAATACAAATTATTATACAGTACGATAAATATTAATACTATAAATTTAGTGATTATTTCTGTTTCTTTACTGTACTGTCTTTTTTTATTTCCGCTTTTAATAAGATTGGATATTCCACGCTTTCTAACCTAACCTCCCTTTTTCTGTTTCCTCTATTATTCGCTTACCTTCTACTTCCAACTCTTCTCCACTATGGTATCTATTCTACCCTCTTTTGCCTTCGTTTTTGTAACTTATTCCCTTTTTTATTTACCTTAATTCTCTATTTTTTTTACATCCTCATACAGTACTCTACCACACAGCCCTCTAACCAAGTCCCACATTATGTTATAAATAAATATATATATATATATATATATATATATATATATATATATATACACGAGAATCGACGACAAGTAGCGAATATTAAAAAAATAAAAGTGCTTTCAGACTCGCGAGCGGGAGTATCTATTCGAGAGTGGTAGAAAGCAGTTCGTAGTAACAAAACAACAATCAACTGTGTTCTTCCGTCGTTCTAATTCAACGTGAATCGAGCCTCGAAGAGCTCGTACACGAGTAGCAGTTCGCAATCGTGGATCCCTTACGGAGTGCGGGAACGCTCGTTACTTCTAGCATGCGCGAGGCGGTGGCAACCTTACGCAGCGTTCCCAACTTGGCAGCGACAATTCGCAACGCCAAATAGGGCCGGTTATTTAATGCTCGTTGGACTTGTTTATTCGATCCGTGGCGCACAATTGAATTGCGCCCATTAAATCGGCGGTGCGAGACAGCGAGAGCTTTCCGCGGCGTGCACACGCGGGATCCGGCCGCGTTTTATTCGCGCCGGGTGCACACCCCGCGTGAAAATTCAATATTTTACAAAAGCAGATAATCTAGACGGTTGCGCGCGGCCGTCCTCTGTATTTTCTTCGGAGCGGAATGCTCGTTCGTTCGCCGCGTATACCATTACCCCATTACCCGGGCTATGAAGACGTATGGCTCTATTTTCCCGGCTGAAACTGAAGGTACAATTTGCCCTGTCAAAGAAAGTTATTATACCGACACGGTGCAAAAGAACGCTGCTCGCCGCGCCGCGATTTACTGGCACCGAGGATTATTGGAAGCGTGTAACGATTTGCCAAAATAAAATGGCCATCGGTAACAAATTGGCGTTAACGAAGTTTCCTCGGATCGGTATGTAGTTTCTGAAGTTGGCGTGGAAATTTCGATGTCAATGTGCAACTGATACGATATCAATACGTAACAGATGGCAATGCATGATCAGATTGGTACATTAATTGTTAATATATGATCGGATTGGTATGTTAATATGTCAAGGTTTCTCAGTATAAATTTTGTTGGAGTTCTTTTATAGATTGGCGTATTATATAGAAAATATAAAAGATTACTTTTCTTTTTAATACATCTAGTACGTGTAGATCAATACTACATTGAATGTTCTATTTCAGACCTTCATTTTAATACAGGCGATAATTTGGAAAACTCTGATGATATTATCTAACACAGAGACATTTATTATTGCAGACTATGATCACCCGAATTACAATTTCAATTGTTAAAAGAAATGGATTCACCATATTTGTGAATAAATATAAACGTATTTGTTCGATGAACAAATTGGATGGATAAAAATTTGTAAATGAATAATACATTTCCCTTTTTTTTTTATTATTATACAACATCGTAAAGACAATACGTATCAATCAAAGTTCGTGTCGATATATGTACAGTGATTTTCTAGCATTTCATTCCACCCGAAACCAAGAAGGAAATCATTTTTGACAAAAATGGGACAGATATTAATGAAAAGAGGAGTCCATAGACTGGTGTCTCGTCTTATGGGATATCAATTACACCCTGCTATCGCCCTTGGCGCGAAAATATCATTAGAATCAATAACACCGACTAACCCTCCGCCAGGGTCATCCCTCTTAGCTTGCGTACTCGCGATTCCGCACCCTAATATTTCCCTTCGGAGTTTCCACGATAGTACTGTCACTCAATGGCATTGTATTACAAAACTTTTTCTTGTTCTCTCTTTCAATCATTCATCCCTGGCAACGAGGAAAGAAAAAACACGAGGGAAAATATTTCAATAATTGTGGAATCTTTTCCAGAGCAGAACTGATTTAAGAAACAAATCTTTTGCTTCTTTCGTCTTGTTAGATCAATCACTTTCTCTGAATATTTCCAGGTTAAATATTTCAGTGTTTAGCTAACATTTCTCGATTCCCATTCTGAGAAGATTTAGAAAATTCGAATTTTCTAGAAGCAATTATAGTATATTATAACATATTATAGTATACTGTATGAATGAATGAATGAATCTTTATTTCAGCCTTACGGCCTAGAAATAGACCTCAGTACCTTACATTATTCTTTACATTTTGTTTTCCGTTTTAATTCCCTTGGTTGTCAAGTTTTCCCTTATTACTTTTCCCTTGCATCTAGTATAGCATGCTTTAACCTAACTTTATGCTATACATAGACTATTTAGACTAATAGAAAATGATATTTGCACACTGCCTCTACACTTAATATATTTCTCTTTGGTACTATACTTTCTTTACTTTAGTTGTGTCTCATATAGTATACTATAATATTATAGTATACACAATTATAGTATAAACATAGTATACAAAAACAATTATATATTATAGTTTCTTGGAAATCGTTCTCAAAAGCGAAAATATAAAGTTTAAATGAAAATCTTGGGATTTCGCTGAAAAAAGAAAAATTTTCAAAGAACTAAGTGTCGACGTTACAATTAATATTAAAATCGCTAAATGTTAATGTCAGAACGAGCGCACAAAAAAAAAAAAAAAGAAAAAGGAGGCAGCAACTGTTCCACAATCCGCATTAATCAACAGCAGACACCATTCCCATTACCAGAGTACGAACCCTATGGTAAAAGATTCTACCCTTTCCATCTCTTGAAATACTCCATTATTTTCGTTTCTCCCAAGCATCAGAGATCGGGAGCTCGCGCTGTTTTCGCGTCTTTCGTCGGTTTCATGGTAATATTTTTTCGGTATGAGCCTCAGGAGCTGGCTGGTCTTGTCAAGTTGTTGGAAGGACACCGCGAAATCCGGCGGCATCGTCGCAACGTGGAACAGTGGAACGAGAAATTGGAGACGCGCACACGGGGAAATATGTATATACAGATATATATACATGGCCTGGAGGACCAAGGGACCGCGACGTTGTCTTCTGCAAGGAGGATTTGCCTTCGAGGAGGTTGCGGTCGCTACGAGGGAAGAAACCACCCCGCTAAGCCACCATGATTCCACGAGATAAACCCCCATATTATGTCGCCTGGGATAATACGAAAAACCCACCGTCAGATGCGGTCCGTTCGTGTGTATAGTGGTATATACACAGGGTGACGTCAAACAAAAGGACACTAGACGGTGGTTTGTGGAGTCTAAACTGAAAATATCGCATAATTATTTCTTGATATATTTTTTTCTTGATATATATATTTTTGATTAATAGCGTGTAATTTGTATTGTTATACCGCAACATCTAGGAATGTCCTTTTGTTACATGCAATTTGAAAATTTTCTCTCATTTTCAGAATTATAGAAACACATCTGTGTTTCACATTTTAAAAGGAATAAAACATACTCTTGACGTAGATAATTAGAAGTGTGTGACATTCAGAAAAAATAATTTGAACATTAAAATATTTAGCCAATTACAGAAAACTTTGTATCCAAAAATTTATACAAAGCATTAGGGATCACTCCAGTAAACAACTGGTCCGATTATTTTAATTCATTGGAATTTCATTTCACCAAACGTGAAGAATGTTCAAAGTTGATTTGTTCCTTCTATGACACCCTGTGTGCGCACATATCCGCGCATAAAGATTTCACGGGCGACGTGGTCAGAACGAGGCTCACCGGAAAGAAAAGGATCTTCTGCAGCATCCCCAGGAACGAAAATAACGAACAAGCATAATTGCACACCGCGCGTGTTTCCTCAAATTGATTTAAACAAGGAAAGAATACAAACGAACAGGCACGAGAAGTATCAGAAGAAAAAGAGAAAAAACAACGTGAAGACCGATGTGAAGAAAAGGGGAGAGAAAAAAAAGACGAAAATCCCAAATTGCTGGATATTCGAAGACAAAAACAGGATCATGCGGGCCAAAACAGAATTTACGGCATGGCATTAATTAACGCCGAAGGTACGAACGATTCGCGCGATCTCTGTTAATCGGAGAATAATTTCGCTGAATTAGTAATTTATTTTACAATCGTTTGGGAGAGAGATAGGACCATCGTAAAAGCGACTGCAATAAAAATCCCAGGATGCCGCACGGACCAGCGAAAGAGAAGGATGCCCGTCTAATCAGTTGCCTCGTGGGGCTCGATCGTTGAATTTCCGAAGATTTACGAGCCGTTTAACGCTCGACAATGCGAAATATTTCCATTACCAAAGAACACATTCGTCCTATCTCTGGAATTTTTAAAAAGTCACCTCTGGTATTCTCGTCGCCATGTTTCAACGTCGTGCAACAGTTTTAAGGAGATAAAAGTTGTCTTTCCTTTCGAGTCATTTTAACATCTTTATCGCTCTAATTTCGTCGTGTAGACAGTTTTATCGACCGTTTGCCTGTTACTCTACATCTTCGCGTTTCTAATACAAAGTACCAGATCGTATGATCGTACGATTTAAAACATCGAGCTATTTACTTCGATGGATGTAAGCAATTCCGTGTTTGTACGATTCAATTAATAATTAAATTAATTCAATATCCCAAACCCATCAAAATCTAAAATGAACCTATCCAGTAATGAACCTACCCAGTAGAAAAACAAAAGCGAAGAAAGAAAAAGGAGATAAAGAAACGTGGTGAAAACACAGGAGACAAATTTCTTCCGCGATTCATAGGGGGGCAGAAAGGCCCGAAAGGATCGTTTGTCGATGAACGAAAAAGAGAGAGAGAGAGAGAGAGAGAAAGGACTAGAAAAAGAGAGCTGCGAACGAGATCGCGGGCCCATAAACACGGCCGTGGCCTGGCTACGGATGGCCGTTTAAGGAACTTTAAGGACGCGACCACGTTTCGACTCGATTTTTCGTTCGCTGTCCCGTGAACCTGGTGCGTTTAATTAAGCCGTAAATCGATACGGCCCGGGGACCCACGTTTATTGCGGCCCTAAACTATATCAGCCACGTTGAAAAAGATAAAAGACGCAGGCTGAAAAATATATATCGGTCCTCGGGCTTGATTCCATTCTCAATTCGCGAGCTCGTTCCTCGTTACGATTTTTGTTTTATTCCCTACTGTCCATCTATGTACCCTCTCTCTTTCTCTCTCTCTCTCTCTCTCTCTCTCTCTCTCTACATTCCCTTCCTTCTCTTTCATCTTCGTTTCCTTTCCGGTGAAACGACCAGTTTTTATCTCGACAACCACCCTCGTGATCCACCTTCTCTCCCTCTTTGACCCTCTGTGACGTCGCCGCGCTTGTTAATGACCGAAGAAGCTCGTAAACAGGGCCGTGATCACGGTGGTCCTCGGGGATCACTCGTTCGTGGTTCTTCTCTCTCCTCCCGCGCTTGTGGCCCGGTGTCAGCCCGTGCTTAAAACTTTAACGTTCGCCGGCTAACGTTGGCTCTTATTCTCACGTGAGACCGTCGTTAAAGCGACGATCAAAAGCACGCCCTTCGTATCGCGGATCTTCGTCGTTGTTCCACGGCTTATCGACGGGATGCACGCGTGAATAACAGCTTTCAGCTGACGGTGCTTATCGGTCTTAAATTCCCGTGTTAATTACGTGTCGTACTCGCGTGGACATTCAACCGCTTGAGACTTTACGGCCAAAAGTATCATTGAAGTAGCGGCGGTGGTGGTTTTTCTCAATGCATACGAGAAACATTTCATAATTTCGAATAACACTTTCGTGATGAAATACATCACATTATCTGAAATTGATATATAGGAATTTCAAAGATGCTATACTAAAAATTATTTAAACTCGACTCTTAACAATTTAGTGGCCGCTCACACAACATGTGTGTGATGCTACTGCCGAGAGTTATTGGGCGGTAACACACTCTCTGTGTGATGAATTATGAATGTAACCAAGCGTGGATATTGCTATTGGCTTCGTATTTCACCGCTACGTCTTCGATCTTAGGTAATTATTGTTTTATTGCCTATTTTTAATTTTAGATTTAATAATTTTAGTTTTAACAATTACCACACAAAAGAAAAATACTAAATTTGTTGTTAAATTGTTATTGTTTTTTGTTTCATGTGTATGTTCGCACATGTTGTATTATTTCGTGAATTTTGATAAAATTTGTTTAAATTAATTCTTCAAAAATATTGTCGGCCCCTGGCAACATTTGACTGCGTAGACGTGCGGCCATTAAAGTGTTAAAGCATCCCCAATTAACATTTCATTGCATTTTTTATTTTCAAACTTTTTACGAAACTTTTCACTGCGCAACGAATCAACCCTCTATTCCCTGTTAAATTTTCATAAATCACGCTCCTGATTGGAACAAACAACACGTACTTTGTTCCCCAAATTTCGTTTCAATTTCACTACAAATATTCTACAACTGATACATTCGCTTTCTCTATATGCTACATTATAATATGTCTATCTGTAGTTTAGAATACGGTATAGTGTGGTATAGTATTGTATAATAAGTAATATATTATAATATTATATAATACTGATATAAGTAATATGTTACTAATATAGTATAAGTATGTTGTAGCACAGAGCAACATATTATATACATATTATAAGTAATATATTATAATATTATATATTATATTATAATATTATATAATACTAATATTAGCAATATATTACTAATATAATATAGTATGTTAGCACAGAGAAACATAGTATAATATATCGTAATATAGTATAACATGGCATAATAATAAGTTACAATTCTGCATAATATGTTATATTATTGTATAATGTCTATGCAACTCCTAATCAACCTCCCTCGTGAAAGATCGTCCACGTCCTTTCGGCGAGCAGAAGCACTTTGAAAACGCTTTTTCCATCACTCGCGGGAGGGGGTGGAAGGGGGTGGGGGTGGAGCTGCGGCAAAGAGAGGAACGCGAGCAGAGAAAAGACTGAAAACAGAGGAGAGACAGAGTGGTTGGAAGCAGAAAAAGCGAGTCGGAGATGCAGGTCGCATCCGGCGCAGCTCGTCGCCTTCCACTCCCATTTGAATAAAAGCAACGATAAGCACATCCTTAGAGTCACTCGCAGTTCTGAATTGTTTCCGCTTCTTAAATCCCCGACAAATTTATTATAATAACTACCCTTAGCCGGCGGATCCCGTTTTTCCGTCTCTGTCCTCCTCCCGCTGCCACCTCCTCCTCGTCTCGTGCCTCTTTGTCACGTTCTCTCGCCAGAGAGATACCATCTATCTGTCCTCGTTCGACCAACGAGCCACCGCCCGCGCGCCGACGTAATCCTCTCTTGGCCGTTTCTCCTCGCGTCTTCTTCTGGCTGGTCTTTCGCCGCGAGAGAACTACGGCCCTTTTCTTCGGTGGCCGCGAGGCGAAAGGAAGGATCGTTTCCGCGAATAATGCGTTCGTTCTCCGTCACGCGGCGGAGAAACTTGGGGTTAGGAAGACTCGCGGATACAGAATGGCGGGGGGGAGGGGGTGGGAGTATTCCAGTATTCCCGATGAAAACATTACGGCAACGAGTTTCGGAATTTTCTTTAACGCGTGGTCGTTTTCGTTTCTTCGGTTCTTCCTGTCGTTTTGGAAATTGTCTACGATTGCGTGTGAAATCGCATCGTTTGACAAATTTTTTTAATGGGTAATTGATCTCGAGAGAGAATTAAAGAGAATAATTGGAAAGTGACTTTTGCATCTATTTTTTTTTTTTTTAAATGGCGTTATTTATATTTAATGTTACTATTTGTTATATACCATTTATATACCAATGTTTAATAGTTGTTGGAATATGAAATGAAATCGACACGTTCAATATCAATTGAATACAAAAATTTTGGGAATATCTGGCTTGTCTCGGCAAATTTTTATTACTGATTTTTTAATTGATTTCGATGAAATATCAATAAAATTGATGAAAATTAATTTTTTTCTCGTCTGAAATCATTTTTTTTTTTTATCTGAAAATTTTGGCTAATAATATTGACAGCTGATGTGATATTAAAAAGATACCTGATTATCTTATTTCAATAATATATTACAATGATAGGTTGCAAGACTAATTTAACACGAATCGCGAATTTTCGCAAAAGTCCAAGAATAGATGAAAGCAATTGACCCCAGTGAGCAATGCAGCCATGTTTGCAGGCAGATAGAAAACAACGCGTAAATCTCAAAGCAATCAAGGTCTTGCTGAATGAAATGTGCTTCGTGGAAATGTTAACTGTTATTACTAATGGCTCATGCAGTTGTTTAGATTGCAATTGTTCACAGTTTACCGTGGAGTAATAGCTTCTCTTAAATGGAATGATGCAACACACATATGGTGGGCATTCACTAAAATAAACAGTTACTCCTAGAAACTCCGAAAGACATCGAAATAGAAATGCACAGTATCATTTGTCTAGACAACTGTAGGAACATATTATCACAACTATATAAAAATCATAACTGTATCTCTCACGTAATATATAATTGACAATACTTAAAAAAAAAAGATATAAAAATAATCTCAAAAAGCGCTTGACTAAATGATTCATTCTTTTCTGGAAAATTAATTGTTTCCTGTAAAAACTTCAGAAATAATCTAACCTTCTTTCTCACAATTAACAGACATTTTTAAAAAATTAATTTATCATGGCAAAAAATATTCTACATTATCTACGCTATTATTTTCAATAAAACGACAAAAATCTATCCAATCAATAACCAAGTCCGAATATTCGAAAATTGGTTACATTCTCGTGTTGAATATCGTCGAACCGCGGACATTTATGCAAATTCATATTTTTGCGAATATAATTCAGAAAATGCGAACCAAATAGAATATTATTCCACAAACTGCATATACATTACACTTAATAAATTCTAAGTGTAATTCTGAATATTTTATATATATTTCGTGCATTTGATATATTTTTGCAACTTCAAATTTACATATTGTATAGTATGTATACCTTCTACAATGCATCGTCGCATTAATTGTCTGGATAACACACTTTCATAAAATCGTTTCGCGTCACGCGAGCGTTAAAAATTTTCGCAAAAGCGCAGGAAAGAGAAAGAGAGAGAGAGAAAGAGAGAGAACAGTGGAATGATAAAAAGCGTTAAAACGGTCATAACGATGAGCGACTGCGAGAAACTGGCGCAACGAAAGGGCTCGTTATTGTTTGTTTCTCCAGCCGGATCCTCGTTTTAAACGACACGGCGGCAAAACACGGGAACACAACATCTCAGCTGTTAAAATACCTTTCTTCTTCGTCCGTGCAACAACGCAGCATCGTTAAATGATATCGGGTTTTTTCGTCGAAAAGCAGGATTTTCCAAGTTTTACGTCGGTATTTAAGTGGAGAGGCTTTCACGGGATAATCAACCTTGCAATATACGGATTTCAAGGGGTTTTTACACGAGAACTGTCCTGTTTTCCCTTTCCCCTTTTTCTTTTCTTTTTTTTTTTTTTTTCTACTGTGTTTACGAATTATCTTGCTCTCGCGAAAGTGCAAAATTCTACTATCGTTACAGCTTTAAATTAAATTAAAATACATTCGAATTACGCGCAATTATTCGAAATTATCCTTCGGAAAATTCGACTCGAAAAATTTTTGACGTTCCGTTTTAATTTTAAAATCCAATCTACAGAAATTGAAACTCCACGACTCCAAGGTAAAATTAAACTGAGATTAGACGCACTCGCGAAAATTCACCTCTAAAAAATTCAGATTTAATTCTAAAATTTAATTTTAACAGAAACTTACTACGAATTTAAATTAGATTAAATTGAAATTTGGTACAATGACACTTTCGCAAACTACCATCCGGAGAATTGAGATTTAATTTTAAAATTTAATTTCGCGGATTGCAAATCGACTCATACTCAAATTGTGTGCAATTACGCTCCGAAGAAAAAATTAATAAATAAATAAAAATAAAAATTACAACCTGAAAATTTCTTTCACCGAAATGACGAAATTACGCAGCCTTTTCACACGAAGAATCCTTAGACGAACAAAACGAGGAAACCGCACTCCTTTCGTTTGTTTAATAACCGAAAAAATGCATGAAACCTCGAGACCGCAAGTAAAATTATTCCAGTTTCGAAACGTTTAATTCACTTTCCCCGGGGATTGCTAAAAAAAAAAAAAAAAGAATATACATCCTCTCGCTTGGGCGCGGTTCGACAACGTTACAAACGAGGGAATCTCTCTTTTTTCTTTCTTTTCCACGCCATACGTACAACCAAGCGTGCATGTCGTTTCCGTAAACGAAACCGGAAACAGTCTGTGTACTCATTTCAGCTGAATAATGGGCGTTTTAAGTAGGCCGACTTCGCCCTTTTGAAACGGTCTTTCACTCGAGCAAATGCATGCACGTAGGAATCTCTTTCGCTTCCTTTTTACAGGAATTTTCGGAGAACCTTGGGAAAAAGGATTGCGAAACATTGCAAAGTATGGTCAGGCAACGAGCACGCGCAAAAATCCTTGTTGGTAGCGTTTTAGAGAACCAACTGTATATTTCATGTTATCTTTTGTTCTAATTAAAATTCCAATGAAAATGAAACACTTTTAATGAAAATCGCAATGATTCTTTTCCAAGTGCAGTGAGTAATCTTTAGAATTATATAATTTGTTATGTTATTCATTATACGCTGCAGATATTCATCCAACTTAGTTCGTTTCAATGCGATTGAACGTATTCCTCGCACAGAAATAATTAATTATTCATAGAAAAATGGTTAAGCAATTGTACACAAGAATAAACAGAAGATGGAAGAAATCTGTTGACTTCTGAAATAGGTATTTCCAAAATACAAAAATGAATTCAATGGTAAAAGTTACTTTGAAACATTCAATACTCAACGTTTTCCCATGAAATTTTCCACTTGGAGGCATCTGTAGAATCTGTCGCAATTTATCGTACTTTTGTATTAAAAAAAAAAAGCTGTCAATATTACGCAGTATAATCTTAGCAATTATCTTCATAAGCAGCTATACTCCGACATTTTGTACCTCGCGTATCAAACAATTTGAGCGAGATGCTTTAATTTCACACTGCTAGCTTCGTTCTGCCCGCTTCCGTTGAAAATGTTTTTTTTTATTTTTCATACGGGAAAAATGTTTCTTAAACGCAGTCGCGAGAGGGGTGTCCGTTCCAGCGTAAAACGACGAAGTTTTCGTGAAAAATAATGAAGCCAACCACTTCCCGTTCCGTCGTGCAGTTCAAAACAAAAATCGAGTGAAACGAGAGCAAATGAGCTGTTCGTCGAGCAACAATAAGAGATTTCGAGTTTCACTGCAAACGACCACGATGATTATTTCTCGTCGGGGTATTCGACTCAACGCACGACAATTTCAACTCTATCCTGGGATTTATAGTAAAGTCACTTGTCTTCAGAACATTCAGAATTCAAATTGATTCGAAATTTGCTTGGATCAAAATCGAATTAAGTTTCTACCATCTGGCATAAACTACTATAGTCATTCAGAACTCGATACCCAGAGGTGTGAACCCGAAATATCTGGTCGGATCGGGAACACGAAATTTTTTCTGGATCGGGACGGATACCCGAAAATTTCGAAATTCTCGAATTTCTCGGGATTTTCGAAAGAGTCGAGATTCTCGAAAGAATCGGGATTCCCGAAAGAGTCGGGATTTGGGAAAAGATTGGTAACAAGCTTAAATAATTCGTTAAAGTCCACGCCTTCAGCTGTATCGAAAGGTCGCAGATCTAGAACCACCATTCGAGCAATTCCTTCTGTTATATTTTTTGGTTTAACAATCTTTCGCGTATCATTTTGTACACGCGACAAATTTTATATCGATTCAGTTTCTTTTCTAGTACATGTACTAATGTTTGAATGCATATGCTTCAAATGGCGTGATAAACCAGTAGTATTTGCATACCTAGTTTTAAATTCATGGTGACAATGCGTGCATTCCGCCTTTGTATCATCTTTTTCTTGAAAATGTTCCCAAACAGAGCTTCTTTTTACCTTCTATCCTTGCGTGATATCTTCTGCACTACTTCCTGCTACCACAACTTTACTCTCACTATCACTCGACATTTTTTTTAAAGATTTTTAATCTTTATTAAATTCACAGAGATTTCGAAATATACGTCTGAACTGCCTGAATTTCTCTGCGATACTGCTCAACAGCGTACATAATATCCAAGTGATAAGCACGCAGTCACACGTTTGTATACATCAGGTCACACGATTCTTAGAATCCGTGTTTCCAATAATTTTACTAGCAGAAGAAATTGAACTGTGTATTTACATATTTTGTAGGCTGCTATACAGTACTGCAAAGTAGTTCGAGAAACTGTCGCCGGGTCTCTCGAAATTTTCGGGAAACCCGATTCCTTCGGGAATCTCGGAATTTTCGGGAACCCCGCCCGACCCGACCCGACTCGTCCCGATCATCGGGTTCTCGCACATCCCTATCGATAACATTTAAAAGACAGATACTACTTAAAGTTTAACTACACTGTTTGTGAGAGACTTTCGAATGACAAAAGAGACAAAAGATGGAAACTTGGAAACACTAAAACAAAACGAAATAAGATGAAAACACGTCTGGATGATTGATTCAATTAAAAAAAAAAAAAAAGAACATCCCCAAGAAGAATCAATCGGAGAAAGAGAGGGAGAGAATCGCACAGATGAGAATGAAGAAGGTTAGAAGACGAAGGCGCGAAGGAAACAAAGGAGAAGCGGGATTACACGAGAGGAAGCGCAAGAAGGTGGCGCCTGGTAAAATGGGGAGGTTGGAAGAAGCCAGAGGGCTCTCGGGGGGTCTGCGACGTGGTATTTACGACGTCATTTCCTCGCTGACTGTCAATAATTTCCCTGGGGGATGTGGAAGACACGGTGGCGGCTCTCGTGTGCGGCTTGCCTTCTTTCTTGCCAGCCTTCTCTCACGATTCACCCTCCCCTCCCACCAACCAAGGAGGACACTTCCTTCCGCGCGTTCCGCGGCCTCCATCCTTCTTCTTTTCTTTTTCTTTTTTCTTTTTTCTTTTTTTTTTTTTTTCTTCTCTCCAGCGGAGCAAATTGAAAAGCCAGCGATGCCGAGACGTCCTCGGGATACTGTTTCGCGGCGACCGAAAAGTAATATCGCGCAGATGGAATGAGATTGCGTCGGATCCGCTCGCGCCGGGTATACATTTTTGATAATTTGTTCGTGCCGTTTTCCGCGCTGGAAAACGGAGAGCAACCACCGGAGAGGACTGAACAATTGCAATCTTCGTGTTTAGCGTGCAGTGTATATATGGGAAAATATGCGCGATGTGTCGTTCGGAAGAAGTGATTCGTTGCTCTTTTACGAATACGAGTGTCTCTCGAGTTTTTAATTTAACAGAGCTAGTTAAATTGTCGGTGATGTTGGTGCCGGTGTTGCTTGAAATTAGGCGAAAGTCAATCTGAAGTTACTTTACAGCTTAACTTAACTTCCTCTCTGTTTCGTTAACTTCCTCACTGTTTTGTTAATCGATAATCGGTTCGTTGTCGTCTGTCTTTTAGACGCGGTAGTTTCTTCATTCATTTCTAGGATTATAGAAATTTACGATTACGGTATGACTTGATCAAACAATTTTGTACAATTCTTTCCGCGAGCTCGTAGTACTTAATTAAATCAGCATTACCAATCGATCACTGTCAACTATTACGTACAATTTCTATCTAACGATTATTTTATCGAAAATCAGATTAAAAAATCAAATCGGAAACATAATTTAAAGAAGGAAATTTCATTGAAAAATTATAGTCAGCACTGTCGCAATTTTATATTACGAAACAAGAGATGAACAATGAAAAGAAGTGGCAGAAATTTTTGGAAACGAAACGCACGCCCAAAATACGGAAACCTCATATACCTCATTGAAAAGGAACAAGTAACAATTAGAAACAATGTGCACGGTCTCCAAATGAATCAGGGAGAACCAAGTAGAGATACACAACCCTCAACTATCCCATTATCCCCTCGACACACGCCAGGAACATTCCGCTCTGTTCCCGGTTAAAATCCAAGAATCAGCTGGTTCTAATGAAGCATCTCCTTTAACTAATTTACAATCAGCGCCCTCGTGGCGAAGGAGCAAGGAGCAAGCGAAGAGCTGCGGCTCTCAGAAGAAAGGGAGGGGGAGGAGGAAGGGAGCGAGTACCTAAGTTTCCGCACTTTCTCTGGTCCCGGGGGGTTGTCGCCTTCATGACCCAGAACTCTTTAATTCCTCAGATCCCCGATACCGTGGCATCCCCTTTAACTCATTAGACTCAATCAATTATACGGGCGCACGGTTACAGACTCTTTTCCCTTTCTCTCGGCCGCTGCTCTCCCTCCGTCTCGCTTTCATCCACCGTCTCTCGCGTTCCAGCGTCGAGTTCACGCCGATTCCAGTGGCAGCCCTCTGTCGTCTCGCCGAACAACCCCGTCTTAATCCGACCGAGACCCCGAGTGGTATCACGAGATACCGGGGTTTACCAAGGTAAACCTCTTAGCTGGCAAGTCAAGGTCGCTAGGCTAACGAGGACCAGACGAGGGAGAGAGCCCAAGTTGATGTTCGCGAGATCGGCGAACTCGATGGACGATGGCCCGATTCCAGCCATCGATCGAAGATGGAGCCTTACCTGTAACAAAGAAAATCCAAGCCTTGCTTTAGGAGGACGTTTTGATATATTCGACAATATATTTGATATATTCTAAAAGAGGCGCGTGTATGTTCGCTTTGTCGAT
The DNA here is from genome assembly GCF_011392965.1 of Frieseomelitta varia. NCBI lineage: Eukaryota > Metazoa > Arthropoda > Insecta > Hymenoptera > Apidae > Frieseomelitta > Frieseomelitta varia. The sequence goes on along the minus strand of NW_025110014.1, from coordinate 638,739 downwards.
AGCCAAAGGAGATGGTTAGATTATCTGGCGTGAAAGATTAGGCACAGTTCAATATGGCGATAAGGGAGATCCTTCGTGTCGAACATGCTTGTTCGATTAGTGTTATTTGTTATCGAGGAACAGTAGATAAGTTTGGTTGTTTGAAAAGAAATATGATATTTATAGAGAGTTTCGATACAATACAAAGTCAGTGAAATACGGCAAGTGTCTCGGTTAGTTTTGTTACAGTAAACGAAATAATAGGAATTTTTGTTGTAATTTATTAATTTGGGGCAGTGGAATATTAGTTCTTAAGGGTTTTACTTTTAATATCGTCTGAATTGAATTTCTGATTTTATAGACTTGTTTGCTGCCCACTAGCTTTATTCTTTCTTATTTAAAAACAATAATAATATAAGTATAAATTATACTTTATAGTATAAGTATAAGTATAAATTATACTTTATAGGACTTTCTTTACTGTACATACCGTATAATATGTACAAAATAAGTCCTTGAATGTCGTCATCACACACACACACGTACATACATATACTACTACTATACTCTCACATTTTGACACGTACAGGTTAGCAATTATACTATAACAATTTTGTATCGATTAATAAATAGAAATATTGTATACCACCATTTTTTGCAGGATGAATGAAACTGTTTTCAAATGTTTATGAAATTCTCTGAATTCCTTGGATAAATGATAATTGATCAATTTGTTGGCATGGTAGCTTCGCAAGAGAATCAGTTTATTTAAAAACAATAATAATAAATTCTATTCATAATCATCATACGATTGAAACCTGCCGTTGCCTCAAACTGATCAATTTACGAACTACGAGCTAACCAAAACACACCGACGCATCATACCACAGAATTTGGGGGGGTGAAAGAACCTCGTGGAACCTCGGAACGTTGCCTTCGTTATCCTAATCAGCTGCACACATGCGCAGCTGCGCACGTGTACGTGTACGTGTACATTACACATACAGAAACTGAAGGGGAACCGCATTATGGCAGGGTAGGCCATTCGTTTTCTCCACGTCCAGGTCGGTAATGTCGACCGATAAGGCCCCGATAATCCACGGCCGCGTAGTGTGTTAGCCGGCAGTTAAAACGTTATCGTCCCGAATCTCGTGTTATTCGTCAGGCCGTGACGAGTGGGTGGAATTTTATGTCCGGGCAACCTCCCTCTCCCCCCGCTATCCTCTCCCCGTCCACGTCGGCCAGCGTCCAACGTTGGGAATAAGCTCGATAATACGAGCATAATGCTGGATATCCGTCCGTCGTCGATCACCATTACGATCGACTTAATGAATCGAACGCGTGTCCCGCTTTCGCAGCCATCTAATTATACGTCCGACGCGGACAAATTAATTTGCCCCGCTCGCTGATTACGATTCGCGATACTGGCCAACGGTGTAGCAACAGCATTTGCTGTTATATCCAGGCTTGTGTGTTCCCAATGAAAAATGCGCGGACGCGTAACCGGAACGTGTGTTTACTGTTCGGTTTGAACAGAGCGAACGTGTTCATTGAGTTCGATCGTTTCACGGCGACTTGTAAAAGGATATCGCACGACAGGAGAATGCTATAAAAACCATTTTATTTACACGCGAGATCTCGTCTCGCGTAGTCTTGTCCGTGTTTTAATTAAATTCAATGAAATTTTACGCCGCAAGGAATTTGGAAATCTGTGGATCGAAGCAGGCATTATGGGGATTGAGGCTATCGTTGAGCATTGATGTAGTAACTAATAGCCGTGTTAAATTGCTAGAATTTTGAATTATAATTCTACTCTCGTTGCATATAATATTTTGAATATAATTTAACTATATTCTTGTTACATATAATATTTTGAATTTTGAACGTAATTTTATTAGAGACGTTTATGAGCGGGGGACATACTCATATTTATATTAATATATTTACATTCTCCCTCGTAAACGTAACGTCCAAATTATTACAGCAATCGGTATCCAATAATACCAATTATTGGAGTCAAGAATTAATTATCCATTTAAAAAATAATGGCAATGCGAGAAGCTGTTTAATAAACAGCCAGCAATTTCACTATCAACCTTTTTCTCTCGCTCCGATACACCACCAACTGTTGTTCGAAATTACGAAACTACTATCAGCGAGAGTTTGAAACTGTTGTTGAAATTTCCGCGAAAAGGGCAACCTACGCGGGTATATTTATTCGTGGCGGTTAAAACGCACGGAAATTTCATAAACTGATACATCGTGCGGGGAATTAGCTCGATCAGTTGGCGGGTGGTGGTGTTGCGTGCCGACGGTCGGCTGAAGGAAAGTCGTTAAATAATTTCAGACCGCGGTAATTAATGGCGAACGCTTTGTTATCGCGCGGAGCGTGAAACAACGCGCGCGCGCACATAGCCGCGTGCTATGGCGGCCCGGCTCAAGACGATGTCATATTTATTTCGTTAATCTCTCACCCCCGGTGCTTCGTTTCCCGCCAGTGTAGCCCTCACCGCGCCGCTATCGTTCGCCATAATAGCGGACGATAAAGAGGAACGCTTATCGGAATTAACAAGCCGATAACACGGCCCCGCCAATTTTTTACCGCGGAAAGAAATACGATTCCGTGCGGTCGCCGCGTTCCAAGATTAAGATATTCGCCCCGGTGAAATTGAATAGTTTTCTAGTCATTTGAATACCGCCGTCTCTGTTTGCCGAGGGAACTTAATAATTCGTGCGGACACGTTCTGCTGGATCGTCGGATAAATACTGTGATTCAGTAATAACGTTACACGTGAGACAAACGTATCTAATTTTACGGTGAAGCAGCAAGATTACGGGAAGACGGTCAATACGAAACAGCTAAAAACAGAGAGATCCTGCTGGATTTAACTAAAGTTGTCGATATAATCTTTCGCCATTAACTCGATTTATTGTACACGCGACAGTGTACTAACATCGAATACTCGATAACACAATTTCTGTTTCTCAACACGATCCTGAAATAAATTCCATGCATCTCTCTTTTATAAAAATTAAAATACCTGTATGTCTGAGTTCGTTGTATTGTGAAGATTCCAAAAATGGCAATTTGCGGGAAAGAAAATGTAGGAAGGAAGACTCGGAGGAAAAGTCAGAGGGACTGTCAAGACTGCAGGGGCGCAGCTGATGATGTTATGCAGGATACGAAGGCAGGAAACGGTGTAACGTTGGCTCTGCAGAGCCTGTATACGAGGGTGGAATATGCTTAACGTTAATTTGTACGATAAAGGAATTATTGATTTTTACTTAGGCAGTTCAGTCAAGGGTGAGAGGGGCCGGAGGGGTGATGAAACGTCGCTTTAAAGTGGAGGTACTAATGAGACGCCCTCATGTTCAGTTCCTTCATTCATCCACCGTCCTTCCAGTAATTCTTTAAAGCACTAAGAATCATTTAGCCGAACGTTTAATCTCGCGATAACGAACGATCATTGCAAACAATTATTTCACTTCGTTCGAGCATCGATATGCCTGAAATCGGCTGAAACTCGCCGTTTCTCAAGTTTGCACTTTTCTTTGTAGAAATCGAGAAATTAATTAATTTTCATGCCAGCTGATATTTTTCATTTCTAATAGTAAGTTGACTTACGAGTACTTTCGAGTAGAATCGTAGAATATTGAGAAATTAATCTTGGCTCTTTCAAGTTTTGTAACTTCCTTTTGCAACTTTCACGGGTTAAAACAAGAGACTGACTTGCATAAAGGCTTTCCTTCCAAGCTGGAAATATGTTTCCGGAAGTTTTTATCTTTAGCTCTTTGAAAGTTTAAATTGATTCAAGTTTGATAAGCTTCGCCGGCATTTCTTTTAATAAAGAATTTCACATGAAACGTACCGATGAATAGTTTTAATTCAGAGCCGTGTAATTTTCTTTTGTGCCAGTAACAATAAGCTTGGCCATTTCCTTGTACAAAAATTTTCATCCTCCGCAGTTTGACGATAATTTTCGCGCAATTTTCAAAGTACAACTCAAAGAGAATCATCTCGTTTGACGAATCCATGCGACATTAATCAAAAAATATCGTAGATTAACAATTACAAAATGAAATCTTCAGGTAAAGCTCGTTGAATAATGTTCAATTTTTACATGTGAGAGTCGACGAGACAAGATTGAAAATTAGTAAACTTTTCATTCATTTCAACGTAGAAGACAATAACAATTCTTCAAAACGAGAATTCTACACAACATACAAATGAAAATCAAGATAATTTGTTATTTGTTTCAACATGTACAACGATACGAATTTCTTTCAAAAAAAAAAAAAAGAAAAAAGACATATTCAACAAATCTCAGACGAAAGATTTTAAATAATTTTCATTCTAGTAACTTCCATTCATTCGAAACTCGTCTAAAGAAACAATTGTACTCGAAAGCCAACCCCCTGCAACAACAGTACGCTTATCAAACGTGGACGATCGTTTCGCCACGCGAGAATCTCTCGGTTTGGCGGCGCGTTTGCGGCCGCGTATTTCTAATAAATTCAATCTGCCCGCCGTCAGCGTAGGTGTTCGTCGATGAAAAGAAATTTCCTTGGCGATACGAGCGGCTGGCAAGCCGGTAAACCACCCCCGCGGTACAACGCGCGGCCTGGCGAACTTTTTCAGCTACACGCACAGAGGCAACGCGAGCTCGCTCCCTGCATCCCACGTTTCGCGCGTACACACGTGCACGCGAGTGTGTGGTGTGTGTGTGTGTGTGTGTGTGTACGTGGTACGCGCGTTCGCCAGCCAGCGCGAAGCTTTGCCGCGGCTGGAAATTCGGAGTAATAGGAAAACTCCTGAGCGGAAAAGAAGTTCAATCTAGCCGGCCGAGGGAGAGAAGCCTGGAAAAGCTCTTTTGACTCCTTTGATTCCGACTCAGCCATCCCCAACCCATTGCACCGCCACGACGGCTCCTCGCCGCCACCTTCTAAATCTTTCCCTCCCCCCCACCCACCGCCCCTCTGCCCCTTTCTCGGCCCTCGTCGGCGTCGCCAGCGACATCGAGCCCCGTTTTACACCGACGGCGAAACGTTTTCACCGCCGACGATGCCGAGAGGATTCTGTGAAAGTTGCTTCGCCAATCCGTTCCACGCTGCTTTTTGGCCAGCCTCGAAAAATCTTGCAGGCCCGAGAGAAAGAGAGAGAGAGACTTTGTTTCAACCACTTTTGTGCACGAGAGTGAAAGAGGGAGGAAACGTCTTTCGCTTGTGGTTTTCAGAATTCGCGGAGGATCTTCACCGAGGTATTAGAGCGAAGAAGGAATGGTTGAGTTTTGAAGCTTGATAAGCTCGGGGAAAGGGTTGTGATGGTTTGAATGTTTGGTAGCGTGATTGTTTGACCTTTTAAACGACTCTGGTTTATTCAAGAAGTGTAGGAAAGGAAATGTAAGTACTCTTGAGAAACTTATATCACAAAGCGAGATTCCAGACAATGTCATATATCATAATGATTTAAAATACACTGAATCCACTGTTGATTTTCTATTACTGCACAATGAAAATTGTCATATATTATAATTATATTACAAATGGTATTAGAATGATTTAAAATAAACTGAATTTACTATTGATTTTCTTTTACTGCACGCTGAAAATTTAATTAAAAATTACGGGGAAAGATTCAGACATTAAATCAATAATACTTCACTCTGCCTCCACTTGGAAAAATACCAACAAAAATTGCATTTTACGAATCACTGTTCCTCTTCTCCCTCCTCTTGATTCCCGACAATCAAACAACGAAGTTCCCCAAATCTCCATTCCAAGAGTGTACAAAACCCCCAGGCAAACGACCAACACAAATCCACAAATCCAACTAAAAATACACCATCCCGTAAAGAACAACGCCGAACATCGATCTCGATGCAAGAACAACAAAGCTTCGCCTCTCAAAACTGCACCCATTATCGGTCTCCTTTCCAAGAGTCTCTCAATTTGCGCCAAAAGGGGGAAACACATCTTCCTCGAGCAACTCCGACCCGAAAACGATCGTTTTGCAAAAGCGCGCCCATTCTTGCTCTTTGGCTAGAGAGTCGCGTTTGCCTCGTCATTTCCCTCCCCTTTCGTCTATTGCGGCCGGTCGCCATAGTAGGTCAACGAAATACTAACCAACTTCCCCATTATTCCCTCGAAAGGTCATGAAAGACGGGCGGGTAGCGATAGCCACCGAGGAAAGAATGAAACGGCGAACGAGCAGAGTGAGAAGGAGGTGGAGAAGGGGTGGAAGTTGGTAGTCGTGGCGCGAGCAAAGAAATAATGAAACTTCGTGCCAGGAAAGTGCTCGCTTTATTGACAAGAGGGCCCAGGAGAACGGCCAGGAGGTGCGACGAGGGAAAATATAGTGCTTCCATATCCGTGCGCGGCTGTCTATCGATTCTCGACGAGTATAAAGTACTGCGATTCCGCCCGACGCCGTCGCCTACTCGACGGAATAAATTTGCGATCGCCCGGGTAAAACGGGGTGAGAGAGTCGTGGAGCGAAACCGTGGCCGCGCGGCGCGGGGAGAAGCGGGAGGAACGAAAGCGGAGGAAATGGAAGAGGCGACGCGGAAGACGGCCACGATGGAATTTTTCAAATTCATCGCCTTCTGTTTTTTCGTAATTTTGTCGCTCCAATTGAAAGTAGATTTTATTTTTAGTTAGAGAAACCGTTCCTTTGTTAGTTGGACAGGGTTTGCTTTTATTCTAGTCCCAGTTTGATCGAAATTACTTAATTCGCAGCGAATACACGCATATTCGAAACTCGTTCGAATTTCTAGTTTTCGACAGATGGTGTTTCAGATTTATTGGTTTCCCTCTTTTTCAGTGGACAAGACGAAAGACCGAGAATTTCGCACTTTATTTCGTTTAAACAGAGTTTCCGAATTCAGATAGATATTTATAGAAATTTCTGGCTGAGAACTCTCGGTCCGTTAATTTAACGAGATTAAAGCCAGTTTTCCATTTCTTTTCTTTCCTCGTACTATTAAAAAGCGTTTCCTCTCGAACGCATCGACCAATTACATGTCGCCGAGAAGAAGCTGAAATTCCAAGAATTTTCGAATCAAGCGCTCGTCGATCAAACAAAAAAATTCCCAAGAACACGTAGGGTTCGAGGTAAAAATCCTTCCACGGCGAAAAGGGGAAAGAGAGCGTTAAAGCTGAAACGTCGAGGCCGGGAAACGTGATTTCCCGCGCGCGGAACGAAAAGACGGCGGAGAAACCCTTTCGTTGCATTTTATTCCCTGCAGATAGTTCGGCGGCGGGCAGGGAAAAGGATCTCTTCTTTGACGGTCGAGGATCATTACGGCGGCTGATTGGCGGGAATCTTGTTAGAGGTTTCGTTTGAATAATCGCCGCTCGAACCGGCGATTTTCATGACTCGATCATCGCGTAATGACGCGTGGAAATTCGGCCCTCCCCCCCGCCGCCGCCCTCCACTTTCTTCCTCCGTTTCGCCAACAATAATTTCGAGGGTCGATCTCTCGTAAGCATCCACGAGACGCGGCTCGCGGCGTTCTTGCGGCTCCACCTCCGTTGCAAACGAAATTCAATTCTTCGTTAAATATTCCCCGAACGAAGGGCCGCCCTTCGATTCGATTAACGATACTTTCTGGCTCCGTGAAATATTGGACAACTCGTTCTGATGCTTTGCATATTCCACGAATCGACGAGCGACAGATACGCCGCAATTTCGTTGATCGAGAAACAGAGATGACAAATAGGAAATTTTGTTTCGTAAGATTCTTTTCCAAAATGTTTTTCTTTCCTTTTGTGTTGAAAATGAGGAAGTATTGAAATATTTAAAATATTTAGGTAATTATCGAGGAATCACGATGAATAAGCTTCGAATTGTTAGATACATGGTGCTGAAATCGAAACTTTTAGGACGTCTGTATGTCACGTGTAAAATTTCACTACCTCCGATAAAATTGGATATTGCATATTACTCTTAATCCACGAAGTAACATGAAAAACTCACTCAAATAGAGATTTCCGATATATATCTAAAATGAACGGATTTCAAAAAAACGATACAACCAAATTTCGTATCATCAATCTCACTCAACCTTTCCAACTGTACATTAAACCAAAGAGAATATCAACACCCACGAAAACTTCGAAAAAAATGTTCAGAACGAAGACACGTTTCCACTCGAGAGGAATGGCGCTTCGCACCTCGATTATCAATCGCCGCGTTTCTCCGAAGAAGCGTCTGCGTCAACCCTTCGCCCCTCGCCCGCAGCGCAGCTTCGCAGGGCAAGGTGTACGCGACGGAGGGGAAAATAGCAGGAGGAACGAATAAAACGCGTATCGGCGAGGTACGCGCGGCCAGGCAGATCAATCTTCGCTTCTTTCCCCGTTGCGTTCCCCGTTGTATGCGTGCGTTCGTGCGGCCAGCTCCACCCCCGCCAACCCCCGGCTCCAGCCATCCAGCTCCTTCTTCTGGCCACGTGAACGCACACGTACGGAACACGCACGCGTGCACGCCGTTCGTAGGAAAATATATCCGGCGAGAGGTCCCTCCTACGGGATGCTCGCGAGTAGCAGCCACGTTTCCGGATTTATCGAGCGTGGCCCGTGCCATTATTTCAGGGATTACCGGGCGGTGGGGCACGGCGAATTTTTCACCGGCTCGTACATCGTTCTTCGACGATTGCTGTTTGTCAGGGAAGAAACGCGCGAAGGGACCGCCACCGAAAGGGAAAATTCCCGTAGGAAATTCCTCCGGGTGTGAAGCGAAATTTTCAAGTTTCGGGATTGTATTGCATAATCTCCAAGGCTTGAGTGAACTCTCAATTTTCGCTTCGTCGTTGGAGTTTGATTTGCATACAACAATGAATTATTCGATTCAGCGCGTAACAAAATGTAACGGAGAGTTACATAAATTTTCAACGATTGTTAGTTTAGAAATTAAACGGAGCCAGAATGGTTCACTTGAGAGTTGAATTATTTTTTTTGTTTTCTTTTTTTTTTTTTTTTTTTTTTTTTTTTTTTTTTTGACAAACAAGTTCTATTAATTCCTTTCAACTTCTACTCGTCAATTTATTGACATAAAAACTGCGTGGTTTCATCTCAAAGTTTCAATTTTCTCCGATAATATTCTTTCGTTTATTCGACGGAATTCTTCTTCGTCCTCCCTGAAATTGACATCGTATGGGGGGAAACTTCGTTTAGGTTAAGGAGGGACTTTTTACCGGAGCTGGTCTTTCGAGCGTGAGCATACGAAATTCTAAAGAGACTCCTTAACGAGACGCGTGGACCGTGTCGATAAGATTGTTTGCGGAACGGACGTTTATTCCGGCGCGCGAACACCGGATTTCCTAATTATTCGCTGCTGGCGAACTGTTATCGCCGCCCACGCGCCGCTACGTGCCCGATACGCAGGGTAAACGTAATAGTTTTCGCGCTCGGTTTTGGTCAGGACGTTGGCTTCGTCAGGCCGATCGAAAGGAATGAGTTTCAGAGAGAGACTTTCTGAATTACTTTTTATAAACGACATTTTATGTTAGATATCGTAAGTTTAAAAAAACCTGCGCCTACAAGTAGGACAAGATAGAATTATTGAATGTAATTTTTAGACAAATAACTGGGAACGATATGGACTGAAAACCAGTATGGATGCAGAAAAAAATTCGATTATGATGCAGAATATTATTTTAAAATGATGTCTGGGAAAAGTAAATTTATTTTTTGAAATAAACTGATGACACGTATTGTAAATTAATTCACATTTCGTAAATCTTTGACTTCAATTTACATTACTTTTTTGCAAAAAACATTACGTCTTTCACATTGCAATTCCTACGTGATCGTGACCTTCCATCTCTTCCAATCACCATAATTATTCCCAACCCCTAAGAAATCGTTCTTTCGATTCCAACAAAAGCCATGCACCACCGTGTATTATACAATATCTTCTCACCAAACCTCTTATCCGTTCCATTTCAAAAATTCACCACTCTTGAATTTCATTAGAAAAAAAAAAAAAAAAAGGGAGGGAAAAAAGACGTCACGCGCCACGTCTCACCTTTACAAACAGAAAAGGTAAAAGCAGGCGTGGTCGTGAAATCTGGAATATTTCAGGGGCGCCGAGAAAAGAGCAGGGGCAGGAAAATAAAGAGGCCGGCGTAGAGACGCGAGGAACCTGGGGGGTTACATAGCGAGCGAGGCAGCGCACGAACGAAAGTAAGAAAGAAAGAAAGAAAGAAAGAAAGAAAGGAAGAAAGGAGAACGGGCGGAAGAGAGAGCGACGGCAGAAGCGTAGAGCGTAGAAGGGGTGGTTCGGTGTTCCCGGGGGCGAAAGTGGCGCGGCGTCCTAATGCGATTCCGATATCGGCCCGGACATCTCGTGAGCCGACTACAGCTCCTGTTTCCCCGCCCCTCTCGCCCCTCGTTCCCCGCGGAACGAGTGGGAACTCAACCTCCACCCGGAGCGAGCGCGCGGCTCGATGGACGAGACAGAGAGAGAAAGAGAGAAAGAGAGAGCGGATCGGTGGGTGGTTGGCGGAAACGGGGTGGTCCGTGAAAGCGAACAGGGCTCCCTCCGGTAAGGGCGGGGTGGCTGCTAGAATGGGCCGATATGTATGCCGTGGGCGCACCGCTGCCACTCGGCCGCCATCTTGGAATCGATGTCGATCAAGCGGAAGGAAGGAACTTCTGCGCAGCTCGGGGGCGCCCGGGGTGCACCCGACCCACCCCCTTTCTACGTGTGCGCGTCTCCACGCATATATTCCACCTCCTCGCCGGCGTCCTACGAGAGCGAGACCTACGCGCCTCCGTCTCGCTCGCCGCCACCCTATCGCCACGTAAGCAGCAGCAGCAGCCGCTTGCGTGAAAGCACGTACGCCGCTTCTGCGTACGCGTTTCTTCGTCTTCTTTCTCCTCTTTCACCTCGGCAAAAAAAAAAAAAATGGCGTCCTCGCTGGGAACGTCCGATGTTTCCATTCTCCGATGGGACTGGGTTGACGAATTTAAAGGTTTCTGAGAAATTTCATGACAATGATGCTTCATACGCCCGTTTCCCGTCTGTGTTTTAACATTTTTTTGGACAGAGGAAAAGATTAAACCAACATGTCGTTTGTAATTACTTCCAATCAGTTTATATGTTACGAAATTCTATTATTCTTCCATGTGAAAACTATGAAAGAGAATTTCAACATTTCGCTTCATATCTCTTCGTCAATGTGTTCTTCTAGGTTAGTATGTCCTAGGTTATGACAAACGATTATTGTTAATCTCAAACTTTTCATTCACCGACTAAACACACTTCCTAATCCTGAAACCCTCACGTTCCGATTAGCTGATCCAGCTGATCCGAGATACTTCAACGGGGATAAATCCTCCCTTACTAATCCACACCCATATCAGCCGGTTCAAGGACCCGGTTGTAAGCTCTGTAATCTACACTGCTCTCCGCTAAGCAAAGCTGAAAAACGTGGAAACCAGAACGAGCCTTCTCCTTTAACAAGTATATCCAGAGGAAATCGGATCGTCTTAAATAGATCCAGCGGCGAAAACAATACCGACGAAATAAATTACCGCCGCGTTTCCAGCTCCCTCTCCCCTAACAAAAAAAAAAAAAAAAAAGAAAGAAAGGCTGCCGATGCTCTCGAACCTAAGAAATATCGCTGTCTACGGCGTTATTTCTGTAAAACGGCACGGCAACGAACGCAAAAAAAGAGGGGAGGGAAAAGGCGATAAAGGGAAAAGAAAGAACGAGAAGGAAGAGGAACAGCGGGATAACTGGCGCTAGATATAGACTGGCCGGATCGTACGCGAAGAATCGACGGGGTTACGGGGGCGGGAAGGGTGACGGAGAAGGAGGGCGGCTGATTTATGGGATTGCAGGTTGCCGGTATAAGCGAAAATGGCGTCTCTGCAAATCGATCGTAAAAAGGATGTCGCGCGGCCGTACAATGGCCCAGCATCTCGTTCGTTAGCTCGACTATCGAATAAATAAAAAGTTCGAGGGATCGAGAGACGTTCACGGGGGGGGGGGGGAGAGAGAGGGGTTGTTTATCGGTTTCTCGCCGGACGAGCGCGATAGAGGAAAAGCGCTTCTCCTCTATAACCCATAAAGGATCGAGGCCTACGAGGTGATTTATAGATTATGGCGGCGGTGCACGCGATCCTTCGTCACAATGGCGAAAAAGAGACGAACGGTGTACGCGAGCCGTCTTTTCGTCGACGGTGGTCGTTTTCAATTTTACTAGGGAAGGAAGTCGCCTGTCGCGTCTCGTTCCCTCCTCCACGGTCTCTTTGGATCGGTGCCGATTTTTATTTGGACCAGCGTGGAACGGAAGAAAGAGAATTGGAGAGATAAATCGATCTCATGTGACTCGGCGATGGAAAACATACGAGATGGAATGGTAAATTGGAAATAATTATTTGAATCGAAGTCTGATATCGTGAACTTTGAAATCACGAATTGACTGACCCTGGAAAGAGAATTTATCCGGTCGATAGTTGAGAAGATCTTGGTCAAAACTGAGTAGCAAAAGAATTATATAAAACGTTATTATGAAATGAAAAAGCTTGCAAAATATACCAGTAGAAGATTCTATGAAACTAAGCAAAAGAGAAAGAAACAAAGTTTCGAAATTTAAACTAAATGTACCGACGATAAAAGGTGAATAACTATTTATGCACTGTTTAATCATCAAAAAAATTCGTACAAGTAATAATTTAAAGAAAAGCAGCAACAAAGAGGCAACAAGATAACTATAGAAAGAGGTAAAAACGAGAAATAAATAAATTCTACATTCTCGACAAGAAATTAAAAGTAATGCCACGCTGCTATACTGTTCGAGAAACCACGCGTTACAGGAGTAAAGTGAAACGAGGCAGAAACAGGGTCGCGTAACGAAGGAGCAGCGGTAATAAACTAGCGAGAAATAATCGAAACTCGGAAGCGGGCTTAAGGGTAAATTCGGTCAGTGTGCCCCGTGGGCTGAGAAATACGGAGAGTTGAATGGCTCGTGACCTTGGCCCCGAGGCTGCTAGCCTGGGGTTGGCAAGGTAATTAAATGCCATGGATGGGGTTGGTCGCTATAACCGGCAGGATAGAACGAAGGGTATCCAGGGGGATGAGGCTAATTGCCGATGCAAGGAAAACCATCCCCCTCTGTGCCACGGCAGGATCTTTCAAGGTGCTCATCCTTTGGATTATACCGCCACCTTATTAACGATCCTCCGGCAAGAAGCCTTCTCTTCTCTCGCCAGAGGATAATTTCCGTCTCGTAAAATCGTTCTGACGACAATTTAAACTACATCCACAGCGTGATATTAATTTCGGCTCTGAAGATTGCATTGTTCGTGAACGAATAAAATGCGTGAACGAAAGGATCAGAAATTTTATCGCTTTCGTGAGAAATATTACAAAGGAGTTGATGATCAGAACGAGAAAGGGGTTGTATATAGTTCAACATGTAATACATAATTTTATTATTGTTTAATTCTAATTCACAGAGCTCTGAGAAATAATAAATATATAAATACCACATTTTATCTTATACTTTCGTGCAAGTCAGTATTTATTCTAAACATCAGCATACGTCCTTAGGCGTCAGATACATACTTTAAAAGGAAAAAGACGTTCACCATTGAAACAGAAACGCCGATTATTGGCCGAAACGAACGCGATCGAGTAAAGTCTTAGCGGAAGTCGAAGACCAAGTGGAAACGGTAGACAGTTCCCGAGCATGATGGCCGGATAAAGTTTCGCGTGACGGGGAACCACTGTTCCGGAAGTAGCCCAGTTACAAATTAGCATCCAAGGATTGCCCTTGGCGTTGCTCTCTACCTCCCTCCCTCTTTCTCCCTCTCTTTCTCTAAAACCATTCAACACTACGGCCGTCTCGCTCTCCCCGTTCACTCCGCGATCTCCTTCTTCTTCCCTTTCTTCCTTGTCCCACGGAACGGACCCGCCGAGAGCTCGTTCTCTTTCCTTCCGAGTTATTAAAGAAAGCCGCCTTCGGGGTCAGGTCGGGTTAGGTCAGGGCGGCAGGGAATAATGAGCGGGGAAAAGTTAAACGAGAGTATTTTTTACCGAGAGGAAAATTACGCTGCCCCTAACCCCTCGGACCGGGGGTGCCTGGCCGCCGTAGTAAAAGCGGCGAGACGAAGGAGGCCGAGTTCGCGACCACGTGGCCACGACGAAGACGGAAACCGGGAAAGGGGAAGCGGAAGAGTGACGAGGAACCGACGACGGAGATACGAGGCGAGTTGAAACAGGATAGAGAGAGAGAAAGAAAGAGAGAACTGAACGAGAAATCCAGGGGTTGGAGGTCTCCAAGGTAGCACGAGTGGGAGGGAGGGGGGGAGGGGGTGTCTTCCATTCATTACCGCCGGTTACCCCTTAATGGAATCTTCGTGTCCTCATCTTTCCACTGTCCTTCCTTGCCGCCACACCGCGGTAATTTCTGTTTTGCCCGACAACAAGAAGTCGTTTGTACCCCCGGCCACCATTCAGCTACACCGCCGACGACTTGTACCCCGCGTTGTCCTTAATTTGCTTTATTTTCCTCGTTCTCTCGGTGATTTCTCTCTTTAAACCCGACGCCTGATAATTCGAGCGAGAGTGGACCGCGGCGAGGGAGGTTTTGCTTCTTTGTTGCCGGGGAGTGCGAGAGTTTTCGAGAAGGAGAAAAAGCACGAAGAAAGTGTGAAGAGGTAAACGGTAGTGAATCCGCGTCATATTGACAGACATATGTGGCTGTTATATTGTTGAAAATGTTGCTAAACACGAAGAAACAAATACAGATCTTTTTCACCTTACAAAACTAATTGTAATTCTATGTTCATTTTGAATTTCTCATAGATACGCACACATTTGTAACTGAACCGTGTTCAACATTGTGACCTGATTGAACGAGATTCTTCGACAATTCTCGCAGAAAACATGACAAACGAATAGCAATTCAAGCATTAAAATTGATTGAAATTGACGTGAAATGATAACTTTGTCGCGCAATTTTTTATACGCAATTAATTTCGCATGGAAATGTTAGCCAAACACGAATAAGCAACAAATTATCCACCGGACGAATAACTTATCTTCACGATCTTACGCCTCTTAACTTGCAAAAACAAAATTAATTGTTCGTTAAGGAAGAAGCTAAAAATTTCACGAAATCGAACTAGAACTAAAATCCTCAATTATTATTAATTATTAACAACCACGACGATACCGATCGAAACTACGAAAACCAGTAATAATTGCCAAATTACAACAGCGACGTCTGCGTCCATTAATTTACGAACGAAATCGCCGTAATTTTCTCGCGCGGTCAATTTGAAAACGGAAGGTGAGGAACAGGAGAGATACCGAACGATGCGGCAGGACAAAAACGGGAGAGGGCAAAACACGGGGCGCAAGGGACGACGTTATACCTACTCTTTGAAGCACGGGATATCAAATTATTCTGCATAAAGGATGACACAGGTCGATGGTAATAAACTGACTCGGGAAATAATGGCATAACGAGCATAAAGTGGGGTCCGACTCGTGCAGCCGGCAGGGCAAAGAGGCGGAAAAGGGGTTGAAGAGGACCAGGTAGGCCCATTATCCCCGGTGTGTGTCCGTATACACACAACAGGGTGTCTATAAATGTTTCAGGCGATCTCGATTCTCGCTGACGGTAATTTATTCGGAAAGTCACTCGCCACCTGAGTAACGTGAGAACGATCCGAGATGCATCTGCATGCAGATGTCGCGCCCAGTTGGCACCCAAGTGCTGTCGATTTCATTCCAAGTTTTTTTTTCTTTTCCTTTTTTTCTTTTTTTTTTATATTCCTCTGCTTTCTCTCTTACAGATGGATGGATGTGCGACCGTTGAATTTTCGACTGTGACCGGGTTACGTTCGCTGCGATGTTCGATTTGTAATGGCGATTACGACGATGATGGAAAGAAAGTAGCGTTTATCAATGTATTGACTAAATATTGAAGGACAGATTGGAAGAGTTTGCCAAGTTATCGACATTCTTATTAATATGAAATGTATCTCAAACACGTGCAAAAACAAACGTGTATTATACGTACAAGAATTTTATGACACTTCATCTTCAATGAGATTACGAATTTACGATTTATAATATCCAATTAAAAATCAATTTCCTGATTGATCCAACAACTATCTTACGCCTGCGTCTAATCTATAAATCTCAAATGTTATCCAAAAAAAAAAAAAAAAAAAAAAAAAAAACAAGCACAGGGACTCTACCTTATCTTCCATTTACCCTTCTCAATTTGACTGTTTGAAATCAAGATTGAACAGCACGAAATGGTGACGAACGATGTCGTAAACCGAAATTCCGTCAGGATGTCAACCCGTCAGCGTGTAACTTCCGAACGTAAACCATGAAGGATTTGACTATCGCGTGACTAACATTCACCTCTGGAATTTCCCTCGCACAGGGTGAAGAGATTAGGTTTCTTCGGATGGATAGGTCGCCTGGTGTCCGCGAGATAGGGACATGGGAAAGCACTCCTCCTTTTCGTATGTAGATTTTATGGAATGCCCAAGGGACGCGAGGGATCTCGAAAGCAAAAGGGAGCGAAAGGGTTGAGCCGGAGAGGTTCGATACGGATAAGGGTTAAGATATACGCGTGGGAAGACAGTCGTCTGAAATTTTCGAGTCACGCCACGTGCTGCTCTGTTCTGCTTCGACACAGCCGAAATATAATCTCAAATATCTCCACTTTCGTCCATGTTTGAATCTTTCATTACTCAGAAAGTAGTAGGATTAATTCGAGCAAAATTGAAGAAACCTTTCGGCAATACATAACCTGAATGATCACACGTTATGATACATTAAACGTTCTTTGTAATTATATAAATAATTGTTGTAATTATTACCAGACGAGTGGTTCCTCGCACCCGATCTTTCCTTTCGGCCATTAGAAACTCGACGAAATTAATAATTCGATAGCAGCCGAAACGTGGAAGTACAAATACGGTGTTTGGCCATCGTACAACAGTTTCGTGCCGGGCTGCGACTGTTTGACGGTCGTGTTTACCGAAGGTCCGTTTACACGCGAGCTAACGTCGTTAGAAAATGTGACAAGGTATATACACACGTGCCCGATGCGAGTCCTTCCTCTTCCATGGCAAATTTACACGGGTACTTAAAACTTCGGGTCAAACACGAAATAAAATCGAGGAAAACACCGGACTATGATATACCCACGACTCACGTCTTTCCAGGCGTCAAATATTCATGGATCCTTGCTCGAAATTCGACGATCAAAGAATATTTAATTTACGTTGGGTTTTTTCACATTATTATTTTACTTTTATTTCAATCTCAAACAATATTTCAGAACGCACGACTTTGTAAATAAAAATCTCTAAAGCATTGTCCAATGTGCAATGTTGCCAAATTTTCTCGATGAAAAGATGCTGCGACACCACTTTAATATCACGGACGAGTTTAAATTTCCTCTTAACCTAATTTCATGAGGAATATCGAGCGCGCGGTTGGTCCTTGACCTTGAAGAAAAGTCGTCGAAACAGTTCGCCAGAGTAGAGCACGATCTCGGTCGGTGTAGGCAGGATACGCGGGAATTAAACTTGATGACTCAATATAGTTCAAATGGGAATTAACCCACTCGTGTTCTCGGCCGGTGGAAATTAGGCTTAACCCTTCGCGGTCAGAGGTCGGGACATTCACAGCTGAGCACTTTTACCGTTTAGACCGCGTATGCGCCAGGAAATATCCAGCTCGGTCAATTTGTTTAATTCAGATAGCGACATGCACGCTGCCCCCTATTTACTTGTATCGTTCCCCATTATCTCGTCCCATCGCCAAATGAAATTCAAGTTTATTTCGAAACGCGATTTTTAACTTGGTAATTGATTAATCGATTCGTTACTGGTAGACCAATCTGTTCAATGTGCGCTAATTTCTCGCGAGATTAAAGGAATTAAAAAATCGTGCTGACTCTTTTGCAAAATACAATTGCAACGTGTATCAAATATTGGGTGGCAATATAAATTTGTCCTGGTTTTGGACGAATTTGCATTGCAATAATTAATATCAATAGCAGAAATTTTCCATTTACATTAAATTTCTTTTCAATTCCAACATTTTCGATATGTTTTAGTATTACTCAAAACTGATATCATCAGTTTCACAGCTTACAACTTCTCGCTGTCGCAATCTATTTTATTTCCAAACTATTGAACTACCGCTGCAGAACAGGAAAAATAAACATTCATCAGAAACAAGTTTCGTTTGGATTCCCATTTTTATTACTCTATAATTTCGACCGTTTTTACAACCATTCACGATCCTCAAAATAAAAATCTTCGCAAATTGAAAACGACAAACGCAACTCAAACACTTGACTCTGGATCGGTAAAATCCAATTAACTTTCCTGCATAAATTCGCCATGTATTATATATATATGTTCATAATTTATGAATTATTAAAATATTCTCCGCGCGTTATTTCTTTGAAAAAAATTCAAAGAAACAAACCTCTCGCCTTGTTTCCAGTTAACTCTGAACAAAATGGCGGTGACAAATCATGAAACGATTCTTCGAGAACGATGTTTCGCCTGCAGTTTGCAAATTCCAAACCTGCTAGCGCGCGATCGTTGAATTTCTCTCCGACAAATATAATATTTTCCCACAAGCGCGGCCGTTTTCTGATCACAATTTGCTGCGACTTCACCACGCCCGTGTCAGAGTTCAAACCGATGAACAAATTGCCGAGTAGCAGCCAGACATTACGAGCAAGTATTGTCGACAATTACGTGATTTAGGATCGGATTCCAATAATCCACACACTCGAAGGCACTCGAACGCCACTCGAAAGTGATCGTCCACGCAGCGACTAACGATTCGATAGCTGCGACTCTCGTGCTTCAAAAGATACAATACATATGACTCTTTTATTAGCGTGCGAGAACCCGAAATATCGGTCGGAAACACGAAATTTTTTTCTGGATCGGGACGGGTACCCGAAAATTTCGAAATTCTCGAATTTATCGGGATTTTCGAAAGAGCCGAGATTCTCGAAAGAGTTTGGATTTGGAAAAAGATTGGGAACAAGCTTTAATAATTCGTTAAAGCCCACGCCTTCAACTATATCGGAAGGTCGCAGATCTAGAACCATCATTCGAGCAATTCCTTCTATTATATATTCCTTCTGTTATATCTTTTGGTTTAACAATCTTTCGCGTATCATTTTGTACACGCGACAAATTTTATATCGATTCAGTTTCTTTTCTAGTGCATATACTAATGTTTGGATGCATATGCTTCAAATGGCGTAATAAACCAGTAGTATTTGCATACAGTAGTATTTTAAATTCATGGTGACAATGCGTGCATTCCGCCTTTGTATCATTTTTTTCTTGAAAATGTTCCCAAACAGAGCTTCTTTTTACCTTCTATCCTTGCGTGATATCTTCTGCACTACTTCCTGCTACCACAACTTTACTCTCACTATCACTCGACATTTTTTTTAAAGATTTTTAATCTTTATTAAATTCACAGAGATTTCGAAATATACGTCTGAACTGCCCGAATTTCTCTGCGATACTGTTCAACAGCGTACATAATATCCAAGTGATAAGCACGCAGTCACACGTTTGTATACATCAGGTCACACGATTCTTAGAATCCGTGTTTCCAATAATTTTACTAGCAGAAGAAATTGAATTGTGTATATACATATTTTGTAGGCTGCTATACAGCACTGCGAGTAGTTCGAGAAACTGTCGCCGGGTTCTCGAAATTTTCGGGAATCTCGACTTTTTCAGGAAACCCGACCCGACCCGACTCGTCCAGTCCATCGGGTTTCCGATATTTTCAGTTTCTCGCACACCTCTAGATAATATCTATCGTTCAGAAGAATTTAATTAATCGAAAAAGCAAATAATCGGAAGGTAATAGAGAAATATTTTCACGTATGAAATAAAAAGAAGAAAAGTAGGTAATATAAAATATAAGATAAGAGAAAGATGCATTTGAAAGGGGAAAAAAGAAGCAAGGGACATCTTTCCAATTTTCATTTCAGCCACGATATGAAAAAAGAATAAAACAGAGAAAAGAAAGAGTACCTTTAATGTTCATCCGACGTCACGTCAAAAGAAAAATTAATATATACAAGAAACATATTTTCAATTTTCATTTCAACCGACGGTGAAAAATGAATGAAAACCGAAAGGAGAGTATCTTCAATTCTCACCCAGATATCAAACCAAGAAAGGTATACATACATCTTAAATTTCAATTCTCCACGCAACGTTGAAGAGAGGCAGAATGCACGTCGAACGCAATAAGAATTTTCCTCACGGTTTTCCAGGCCAGCGAATGTAAGAAACGGAAACCAGAAAATACGTTGGCCACAATAGGAAGAATCGAAGCGATTCGCACGTACGCGCAACGACGTTCGGACGACGTGGGTGGAAAACTGAAAACTGGTTCTGCTTATCGTCAAGGAACGTTAAACTGAATAAAACTAGAAAACTACAAATAGAAATAGAAAGGAAGAAGAGGAAGAGAAAAAAAGATCATCGCGCGTTGCGATATCCTCAATGAACTGAAACCGGGTGTATGCGAATGTAAAGATCGGGACGGTGGATTTCGATCCGATAAATTTTCAGCCCCTTTCTTGTCTTGAGGCGGGATCGAGATAAGCCATTATCCCTTAAGGAGCTTGCTCCTGACCCTGTCTTCATTCAAGTTCGATAAATCCGCGATGTAACCGTAATAGCGAGAGATTACTGAACTGCTTCCCCGGCCAGTTCTCAACCCCCTGCTGGTTCGCGTCACGGAGGTCAGTCTTTAGCAATCGTTATTCCTTTCTCTCTCTCTCTCTCTCTCTCTCTTTCTCTTTCTCTTTCTCGGTCACTTGACCCTTGAATATTGAAGTTGTTGCAATCTTCCGTCTACAAAGCCTTATTGAGACTCTGTGCGCAGCCCTTGGGAACGACTGAATGGAGGATGGCTCGCGTAAACAGAGAGCGAGAACCAGGGGAGAAGGAGAATCGTTGTTTGCGAAGATTAAAGTGGAATGGCGCGAACGAGAGAGGCAAGTTTCGTGGCAAAATTAATGAGCCTGGTATTTCGGGTCCTCGAGGAACATACACGCTGATGGCGACAGCGAACAAACGTTTCGTTTTTTTCTCTGTGTATGCGTGTGTATGCGTGTGTTTCGAAGTAGATTTTCGAGAGTAAATTAATTATATTTTCACTGATATATGAAAAGATATTAATCGCGATCTCCCTTCTCGATTTTGGATTTTTAATTGCGTGTATTTCAATGCGAAAATCGATCTTTTTCACTTCTTTATCATTCAGTAGTATTACTACTTTAGTAGTATTACACTTTCAACAGTATTACTATTTTTCATTATTATTTTATTACTATAGTATTACTATTTATATTTTATTACTGTAGTATTACTATTATATTTTATAGTATTATATTACTATAATATTACTATTATATTACTATAGTATTACTATAGTATTACTACAGTATTACTATTATGTTACTATAGTATTACTATTTTTCAATTATCATTCAGTAGTTGCTTACGTTTAGTTACAGTTAGTTGGACGTATCCAGTGTCTTCGACGTTTCCTACATTTTTAACAGTATTACTTTTTTTCATTACTATTTTATTACTACAGTATTACTATTTATATTTTATTACTATAGTATTACTATTATATTACTATAGTATTAGTTTTATTACTATAGTATTACTATTATATTTTATAGTATTATATTACTATAGTATTACTGTTATATTTTAATACTATAGTATTACTATTTTTTCAATTATCATTCAGTAATTACGTTTTGGTTAGACGTATCCAGTGTCTTCGACGTTTCCTACATTTTCAACAGTATTACTATTTTTACAAGAATCTGCATATGATGCGAGATCACGTAGATACATACACTTCTTTACAAAGTTATCAATCTCACACTATTCGAAGTATACAATTATTATCTCAAACACCTTAAAGAAAGAAACTCTATTTCTCACAAATTTACTTACCAGAAGAAAGTACAAAATACAAACAAATTCAAAGAGAATTATAAAAGGTAATGTGCGGTGTCGTTCCTCCCCGCTCGCAAAACTCCGAATAACGTCTCTCAATTACCAACAAAATTCTATCCTCTTCAAAATCCGACTGTTCCCTTACGCCGAGCGTAAATACATTTCATTGAACCAATCTTCCCGTTCGTTGCACCCTGTCCCACGCTGATCCCGTGAACAGCCGCGCGAACACGCAACGCAACAACGTGAAGCCACGTGAATCGGGACGCGGATCGGCGGAGATCGAAATCGGCGCAACAAAGAGAAATTCAAAAGCAAGAGGGATCTCCGTCGTTGATCGAGCGAAGACAGGTGGTTTTTCGCCGGGTTTGATCGGCGAATGACGCCGAAAACGGCGTATTTCAACGTTATCACGATCTACGCGACCTCACCGCATCAACGATATCTCGCGAGAGATGTACGAAGACGCTTGAAACTTACGGCGAGGGACAGCACACGTTAATGAGCACCGTCGAACGGTTTATCGTCAGCTTGGTGGCTCGTTAGCCTTATCGGCGAGGCCTAATCGTCGAACCGGGAGAAAAGTCCAGCAGGAATCCGTCGCGGGCCTGTCTCGATCGTTCGGCCTCGATACAGCGAAACGTTTGCCGAACCAACGACGATTCTGACGCGACTCCGTGTCGTAGGTCAGACGACAGCGTCACCGCGAGCTCCGTTGATCGAGCTTTATGACCAAATGCGTGTTTCTTCGCGCTGATTGCTCGTTAGAGTGTATTTCAGTCAGGACAGTTGGCGAATTTTTCTTTTTTTTTTTTTTTTTTGTTTTTCTTGTGATTATCGGATATATTTATGGGGAAAGGTGATAGTGGCTGTTTGGTCCTCGAGGTGAATGCTTCGTGAAATTTGGAGATTTTTAATTTGTTGTGAGTTGTAGCTGAGAGTCCATTTTCTTTCTTTTTTTCAGATACGTTTATAGGATGATATAAAATGATTCCGAGGATTCAGATAGTTAAGATAGTTCATGATATTGGATATGATTGAATGACGGTAGCGTGAAGTGATTTTGGAATATTATCGGAAGGATGGAGATTATATTTTTCTTGAAACGATCGTTTGATTCAAAAAAAATCAGAGGGCAAAGAATACTTGGACTCTGATGAAAATAATATTTCTACGAGAGTTCAACAAATCAGGTTATTTGTTACACAGACTCGGAAACAAATTTGATGCGGAAAACTCTCGCATCCAGGAACGAGGGCAAGGAGTCATAAAGGCAACGATAATCCTTAGACTTCGATAATTTCTATTCAGGGGGAGGCGAAAGAAGAATGGAGAGAGAACGACGATCCACCAACACTTGTTCGAGCAACGTCGGGTATTAAAGCGAAACTTCAGACACTGGTTTTCGAGTTCAGTGATCAATTTCAAGCAGGCTAACAGAACAGTCTGAGCGGCAGAAATTATGGCCACAGGCTGGCAAAGGGTCGTTAAGTTAATTCCGAATCGTCGTTCGAGTGTCTTCCGCGAGAAAAAAAAAAAAAAAAAAGAACAGTCGAAACTCTTCCAGTACCTTCGCAGTTAACACGTCAACTGTATTCGAAAGAACGATCCTCTCTAATTACAACGTCGGTACGTCGAAAAGCAAATCGCGGCTCATCAGGCTCTTTCGCAATCAAGTTCTCGATGAAACAACAAAAACTAGATTTTCCCCGAGGTAAGAGCCGGACAGCTCTTCGTGATTCCTACGTGCAAACGGGATCAAATAACAATAAGAACTGGAACAGGAAGAGGATTGAGAAGAAGAAGAAGAAGAAAAGTGAGAGACAGAGTAACAAGATAACAGGAAGAACAAGAAGATGATGAGAGGAAGAAGAAACGAAGCGGGGGACTAACAAAGACAAAAATAGTCTAAAAATCATAGGGATAAGAGACAAAGACGGATAGAGAGGCGTCCTTGAGAGGAGTCTCGGGGTCGGTTCTGTATGCGGGCCAAGCGTGAAAGAAGAAAGAAGCCAGTGTAGAGAAGAGGGCATGATGAAAAGAGCGATGGGAGATTGTACCAGAGAGAAGCTGGTGGCTGGCTGGCTGGCTCCGGCTGGCTTGGCTGGCTGGGTTGTTCTCTCTCTCTCTCTCTCCCTCTCCCTCTCTCTCTCTCTTTCTCTCTTTCTGGGCTGTGCGTGGCGCCGATGGTGGTGGTATAACGCGACACTGGTGGTAGTAGCTTACAGAGGGAAAAAGAAGAGGGAAAAGAAGTGGAGGTTGTGGAAGCAAGGGCGGCGGTGAAGGAGGGAGAGAAGGGGGTGGCGGTGGAGGAGAGACTGTACTAAGAAAAGCCGACACACGGGGCGGCTGGGAGCAGTGCAGATCAATGCCAGCCAGCCAGCCAGCCAGCCAGCCAGCCAACCAACCGACCCAACCCTTCCGAGTCTACTGCTCTTCAGTTCCCTAACCCTTTACCCCCTTTTTTCCACCCCGACTTCGGCGGACTCACCCGGAGATAAAACACGAACGGCTCCACCAGCCACCCCCGCCTATCCTTTCCTCTTCCAAGCCCCCTCGTCTCTCACCCTCCCGTGCACCTCGTTCGTCTTGTCCTCTCTCTTTCTCTCCTATCTTCCCTATATCAGCCTCCTTCCCTTCGTTTCGTCCCCTTTGCTCGCTCGGTACTTTTTCTCGTGTCCCGTTCTTCCTCCTATTTCGTTCGTTTCGCCGTATCTACGTTAATATACGTACAGAGACGGAGAACCAGGTACCAACACCGATGAAAAATAATAGCCGCGGCCGTTGTAGCCAAGGCGTGGAGAAGCAAGAGAGAGAGAGAGAGAGAAAGAAAGAAGGCGAGACCGAGCGAAACAGGACGCATCGGCGTAAACGCACTCGAGACGGAATTGCTGTGCACCAGCCTTTGCCTTCCCTTTGACGCTTCGAATGCCGTGCATTTCAACGAGTTGCCTTCCTCCCGATTTGTTCTAGCGAAACGATTTTTTTCGGGGCAACGACGCCCCCGTCCGTGCATACGCGACACCCTATCGGCTCCACGATCCTTTGACTTGGACGATACTTGGCGAGAAACAAAAGGTGGAAAAGTTTCTTTCGCGGAAATATGGGAATTACGCAAAAGTTGATTTCCGATGATCGAAGCTGGAATTCTCATCAACGGGGACATGCGTATGGGTTAAGTGCTTCGACTGATTTGAATTTTGTCAATATGTAAATTTCATCAGTATTCTTCGTAGGCGAGTATTCCCACTCGTTTGAGATTTCTTACCCCTTTCAACATGCCTCGTCCTGTAATATCCAATTCCAACAAATTACGAAACTGAGTAATTTCATGAAATAACAATTCTCGAATTTCATAAATTAACTTATCGAGTACTATTCGGCGAAAGAAGGCACGAAAGCAAAAAAGCGCGAACGACACCCCAAACGACAATTTAAACGTTCGAACTTTCCCCCTAAGAGTCAACCTCTTAGAGAGACCTCGAAAATCTAGCGATCACCCCGTTTCACCCGTTTCAAGCTCGGAGTCTTAAAAAGCACCCCAAAGTTCGGCAACTTGTGATCGTAGTTTTCAAGGCGAGCAGCAGGGCGCGTGAATTTTCGAAGTTGTCGGTGCGCGGGGGCGCGTCGATCTTTCCACGGAAAAGATGAACACCGTGACGAAAAGGGGCAGCGAGGAGCCAGGGGCAAGGGGTTGATGAAACGCCGGGGATGAAACGCCTCTCGCAATCTGCCAGGAGTTACTTTCATGTTTCTACAGAGTGGCGGTGGCGCGGTCGCATATAAAACAAATTAATCTCGTTAGGGGAAAGCGTCTACCTTCGACCCGCTGCCTTTCAGAAGCTTCTCCTCGTCCCCATTCCGCCAAACGACGAGCCCCGCCGACTATTTGACGGCGAATCCACCGACTTTGCTCCTCTTTTATCTTAATTCGTCGTCTAAATGAGAACGAAGTCGCGGTTATCGCGGTTCCAGGGGGAAACCGGCCGGCTCCTTGAATCCGGACGACGACGACGACGACGACGACGACGACGACTCGAGAAATCCTGTTCACTGGCCAACGTGCCAGCCTCCGTTTCACTTTTCTCCGCCAACCTCGCCACCTTTTCTCTCTTCTTTCGTCGGGATAAAGGATCTCTTTTTTTTTTTCGTTTAAGTCGCGTATCTTTTAAACGAAACGCGTGTACGATGAAATGTTCAAGGCGAAATTGAACAGCGCAGATAACCAGCAGGGATAGAGGAGAGAAAGAGAGAGAAAGAGAGAGAGAGATGGGAGACAGCTGCCGGTTTGAGAGTTTTAATATTCATAACGTGATGTTGTTATTATCTTTGTCACAGGAGGCAGTAGTTGTTTCAACTATAGTATTATTAACTATAAAGTATGTACGTAAATATTCTATACTATTGCGACAAAAATTGTATGAACGTTGGAAAATATTTATATATTATATACAATTGTGTTATTATTCTATCCAAAGGATCGAAAGTGAAAGAGTTCCACACAATTGAACTGCGTTAGACACTTGTGACAAGTGACAATCTACTTTCGTCGAATTGAAATCCTACAAAAACAATTCTCAAGTCTAGACAATTAATTCTCAAACGATCCCTAAGCGTGAGTCAGACGATCATCGTTTGTTAACATAAATTTGAATCACCTTACATTTCTCATTCCAATAAACTCCTTCATACATTTACCCCCAAAACCACCCTCGAAAGAATTTACCCAGCAACCCCCAGTGCAAGTAATAATACGGAATCATCATTGTCCATAATAAACACGTAATGATGAACGATTAAGAAGCCGAGCTGCTTGCACGAAACTTGGCTACTGTCAGCTCCAGCCGGGCTAGCCGAACGGGAAAAGGAAAGGCGGGCATGAAATGAAAAACTTGAGGAAAGCAAAGGCATTGGTGGGCGGGGTGATGTCCGCGCGGCGCGCCGGAAAGAAAACTGCGAGGAACGAAGTACACGCAACTCTCGGGGGTAGCTGGCGTTTGCGAGCATGATCGTGTGTGTAGGTTCGCGAGGACGCCCGTTCGCGTCTCGTAAGGGTGGCACGAAGGGCGCATGCGCGTATGTGGGCGTCAATACGGCCGCACACGCTACCCTTTCTCTCTGTCCTTTGTCACACGCACAGGCGCCCGCTCGCGAGTTCACGTGCACGCACTCACAGACAGATACGTTCGAAAATTCTCGTGTCTACGAGAGTGTACGTGTACGTGTGTACCTCTGTGTGTGTGTGTGTGTGTGTGTGGGTGCGCGCACGTGTTCACCGACGAAAAGAAAATACGTGCCGGGCTTTTACGGGCGTAGCGAACGAAGGCGAGCGGTTTTACTGCTCGAATAAATAGCGGTTCGATGCTCACGCGCGAGGCAACAGCATGGAAATTCGTAAGCGGGCCTCGTCGAGCGTTCCTCCGAAGTCTGGTTGATAATTAATTAAACGTTAGCCAGCGAGCGGAGAGCGCGCCGCGTGTTGCAGCTCTACCTGTCCCGCGGTGATTTCCTAATTAAATTGTTTGATCGCGATCGTTTGCTTGGATCGAAGAGGAACACCACCGCCACGCAATTAAGCCGGATATCGCGACGCTCGATCCTTGATATAATTAATGACAATTCTTTTTAATATCACGCGATGCGTCGCGAGTACGCGTCAGGATACACCTTTGCTCCCGAGAATTTTCGGGAAGAAACTTTTAAGAACGTGACGATGGTAATTTGAGAAATAACTATCGGTACTTTTAGATTAACATTCCTATGTAGCGACAATATACCGAAGTACTACTTATTGTTAGTCATTTCTAATTGGTTCGGCTTGGTTTCGAGATGACTTTCAGTCATATCTATACTTGTTAAATTTCTTGTGATACGAGAAGAGACGTTGGCGGTTTGCGATCGATTAAAATCCAATAACTACTATTATTTTTAAATTTTTACTTCTGCGTAGCAATACATAATCCCACTGAAATACTAGTTGGTCATTTCTAACAACTGTAAAACCACCGTAATTGGCTTGAGACATGTTTCCGAGACGTGACTCTGAATAATATTTATATACTTGTTGAATTTTTTATGATATGAGAAGAGACGTTGGCGGTAGCGACTGAATACACCGTAGTACTTTAAATTAATTATCTTTAACAATTTCAAAATCATTTCAACTAAACTTTCAATAACTTCCACCCGACGTTGATCGATATTCGCGTAATCTGGAAATTTTCCAACTCAATCGATACCAAATGGTTAATGCATCCCTTTTATCGCATCCCTCATCGAATCAACACGATCGTTTCTTAATCAAACGTAGCGCAGGCATCTCCTCTCTAGGAGCACTATGGACCATAACCATACAATCTAGCCGCGCCTTAAATATAAATGGACGACGCACGATCCGCGGGTCGGCCCACTTTCGTATTCATGCGAAAGTTTGCCTCGTTAACTTTACATGGGGAGAGCGCGAGCCGCGCGGCGCCGCGGATTCGACTCTCTCCGCTGTCACCGACACACACACATTCTCTCTCTCTCTCTCTCTCTCTCTTTCTCTCTCTCGAGGGCTCGAGTTGTTCAACCAGCCACGGTCATTTACCAACGGTCCAACTTGCCAGGTAATTCGAGCCATTCCGCGGAACGGAGTAACGAGTTTGCGGCTCGGTGAATTGTTTGGCTCCTGGTTCGTTTCTCCATGGCCAAGGTCGAGTGGATCGAAGAAATTTGGCCTCGAGAGTAACGAACGAGGCACGCCGCGGCTATCGCTTCGAACCTGTTTGCTTCGACAGCACGTTCAGCTCGACACCACAGAGAGATCTCGTTGGCGAGCCCGATTTCTTTTTTATCAGGTTCGCGTGTTTTCAAATTCACCTTCATCTAATGGCTTGCACGAATTCGTTCTACGTTTCTTCAACGAGGGTAGTTCCTTCAACTGGCAGTTTCATTTATATTAACGAGATACTTTTTATGATAAATTTTATGATACATGCGGATCTCTTTTTTGTATTGAGAACAACGCAATCCACCATTTAATGACAAGTTGATTCATCGGTTCTATTTAAGGGGAACTGATGTACACAGCATTCGCAAAAGATATTTTTTACCAAAGTCTACGTTTCATTTCTACAATATCACACTTTCATAGAAACTACCAATCACATTCATTCAACGTGTAACTTTATTCAGTGAAAACCAAGTTCAGTGTCATGTATCTCCTAGCTGTTAAATCTCTTTAACAGAAAAAAAAGGAGGAAAAAAAAAAAGAACTAAAACCCCATGTGTAATATTTTGCATCGTTTCATGCACATTGTTTCAGAAACTGAATTCGTAAAAAAAAAAAAAAAAAAAAAGGAAAAGAAGCAGCAGCCGAAGCGCGAAAGGAACAAATATCCCCGAAGAATTAATTGGTGGGTCGTGCTAATTGTTTTCTGGAGCAATTATCGCGCTCGACCGTTCGAAACGCGTCTTGTTCTTGTTGTCGCCTCGTTAAAGGGACGCCGCGCGCTGCGCTTCTGCGCCCGGTTTTCCACTCGCACGCGCGCACGCGGATGTGTTTTCACGCTCGCCGAGCATATGTCACGCGGATCCAACGAGAATGGTTCCGATTCATCGAGCACCGGAGCAGCGAGCGGTTTCCTCACGGGCTGGCTGATCGCTTAACCGTTTAGGTCCCGGGCACAAATCGTCCGGAGGGGGTTGAGGTTAAGCGACGAAGCGTGCATTTAAAATGGCCACGAAATGAAAGGCTACGCAGGCAAAACGGAACGCAGGAAGAGCCGCAGCCGTCTCTGCCTGATCATGACATCATTACTATTTAACGACACGTTAATTCGTGACTTATCGCGTGACGCTCGGTTAATGGCTCTGAAAATGCGTATTAAATTATGGCCATGGCCGATCTTTTTTCACTCGAAAATAGTAGCCAGCCATCGTTGTAATTACGTTTCCGCTATTTTTCTCCTTTCGTCATTTCTTTCTTTCTTTTTTTTTTTTTTTCTTCTTCTTCTCCTCCTTCGGCTTATATGTAGGTACGTTGAACGTGGGATCGACAGAAAGCGAGAACTCCAGCAGCGATTTTTTTCGCAGAGATTTCCTCCCTAACGCGGTGAAAAACGGAATCGCAGGATTTACAGGCTCGTTTAATGTGGATTAACGTCGAGTGTTGTTGAGGTTGTTGGCTCGTACGACGTCGAGAGAAAACGGTATTATTTTCATAAATGTGATGAGACAAAAGTGAAAACGATTGTGATTGAATTATGTTTGACATATGATTTTTCCTATTACTAATAATAATTAAATACATTAATTACAATGTAAGAAACCTTGAAAACTATCGTTGAATTGTAAAAGAATTGTGAAAAATATAATATAATTTATGTTTCTCTTGTTGCGTTATTATTAAAAATTGAAATGATTAACTCCAATTAATTTCCAAGAGAAGTGAAACAGATCGTGTACAGTAAAATCAGATTACCTCGTGCATATTGCATATGAAATTCACGCGCTGGAATTAGAATTGAAAGAACAACAATGAACGAGAGCAACTCGTTGAATGTTAATTTCTCCGAGAGCTGGTACATCCCGCTTCATTATCTCGACACGTGAATCGAGGAAAAAGAATCGGGATAAATGAATTATATTAAGAAGATGAACGACACACTAGTAGTAAATTAAGAATGAACGACTTGATTAATTTAAATCGGTGTGTCGAAGAATTTCATCGGGAGAGAAACGAAACGAGCCGCAGGCAACTCTCGCTCTTTTCCTTATTCTTTGGTTTACCTTTGTGCTCAGCATGCGCACGGATAAATCCCAGTGAGCGTGGAACAATGGCTGCTGGGTATATTTTTATTCGAACATTTGCTCGAACGTTCAAGTCTATCGCGTCTTTCGTTCTCAGTGGAAAACACGTGGCACGTGGACGAAAAAAAAAAAAAGAAGAAAAAACGGGAAGAAATTGATGAAATTGCGCACGCATTATCGCAAACGATGTACAAGACTTCTGTACCTCGTCTCTGCTATTATTCGAGAGATTAAAACGTAACCACAGAAGATAAAATTTCCTTCCATTTACACATTATCGTTATGAAGTACGAATAACGAAAATTTAGGATTAACTTTCGATCCCTTTCTTTCGGGGATTAAAAGCATGCAAAAAAAAAAAAGAAGGGAGAAAATTTCAAAATTTTCGAAGCTTTTCAAATTTGAAATTTTCTACTTTTTCATTCGCTTTAATTTTATTACATTCCGCATTAGTATTCCGAGATTAATACGAGTTATTTAAAAGTCAATGCGTGTTTATTTGAAATACAAAATGGGATATCAAAGCTGGAATTTCACGTGCGATTTAATTTGTGCGAGATAGAATTTCATTTTGCGGACGAATTTGTAAAATATATTTCGAATTTCAGCGGAACGAAACGGAACGTGCAGATTTAATCACTCGGAAGTTATCAAATTTTTCATTGCTTTCATTATTTCTCCACTAATAGCTGCAACAATTTCGCGAGTGTCAAGCGAGAAACAACATTTCTTTTTCTCTCTTCAGCTTCACGAATCGCGCAATGTTGTTCGGAGAAAAAAAAAAAAAAGAAAGGTGAAAACGACGAAATTGAGAAGTGAAAGTGAAAGGAGAGAACGGCGGAATGAAAAAAGAAAGGAGAAGAAAGAAAGATAGAAGAAAGAAGAGCGGTAGAGTAAGACGAAGAACTGGCGGTGTAGCCAGGAACTTTTTAAGCAAATTAATCAATATCAACTAGAACGGAAGTTTACGCAGGCTATGGCGGGAAAAAAATTCCATCGGGGGAACATCCGGGCGGACCTCGCTAATTTCTTTAAAGTAGTTTGGCAATTTATTATTTTCCAATTTTCCGCGAACTTCCGGCCCGTGCCTACGCTGTCTTCGTCCCCGGGCGTCTTTATTCTATTCCGCTCTTTTATTTTCTTGCCCGAACCACGATAGAAAATCTGCCTGGAATTTCCGAACAAACGAAATCCTCGAATCTATTTTCCAATCTCGTTAAAAAGGCAATAAACGTCGGTCTTTACGTTATTTATGACGCAGGTTCTTTAAATCAATTATATCTCCTTTCTTTCTTTTTTTTTTTTTTTGAACATCGTTGTACGATTCGATTTTCTTCACAGTTATTGCACATTGACAGTTCTTGCGAATTTTAGCGTAATTATATGAATTATATTTCATTTATAAAAATGCGTGAGAGTTTATACGAAATAATTGACCAAATCGATTTGTTTGAAATATTCCAAAGCTTTCTCACGTCACATATCTCAAGCAGTATGTATGTATGGGATCTCTTTTACCAAGATACGTACTGTCATTTGAACACGTTAACACCAAGCTACTGGAAGGATTTTTAAATGTATAATCGAAAGCTCAGACGCTTCAAGTCCTCCTAACACTCAGTTGAACATCTTATATTATGAATTAACTCCTTTGAAGATTCTTTATCCCTGAATACAAACTGTCTGCGTATTGTCTCATCAACGTCGTGTATATATCACGATGAAACACAAAGCAATGTGAATGGGAATGTGTCGCGATAGGGATAGAGAAGGAGCATCGCGCCCAACACCACCCGCCAAAATTTCCACCCGTCTCACTCGGACGCGGACCTCGGGCTCGAGGAACTTCCATTCCCAGCGAGTTTTTCCCCGCTAACGACCGGCGATGTTTGAGCGCGGTAAAAGCCAGGAGCGCGGGATCGCGCAGACGAGGCAAGTTTCGGCTAACAAGGGGCTCCCTGAAAGAGTAGGCAGCACCACGCCTAGGTATGTAAATCTCGTTTCATCGAGGTCGCGCCGCCTCAACCTCTTCCAGCTCTCTTCTCTCTCTCTCTCTCTCTCTCTCTCTCTCTCTCTCTCTTTCTTTCTCCCTCTCTTCGTTTCTCTCTTTTCGCCGGTTCCGTCCTCACTCTTTCTCCCGCGCTCGAGCGCCTCCAGCCGAGCCAGTCCACCCCTGAGTCAGGTTCTTTCGCGGCAGGGGTGGATTTTAACCCTTTTTCCAGCTATCGATTTTCAGCTCGAGACGGATGAAAGAGAGAGAGAAAGAGAGAGGAGGGCCATGGTTGTGTGCCTTTGGCCACTCCGCTTCCACACTCGACGCCACTCGACCGCTTCAACGGCGAGACTCTACCTGGCCACTTGTTCCCTCCTCGCTTTCTTTCTTTCCTCTTTCTCCTTTTTCCTTCTTCGTTCTTTTTTCCCTCCTCCTCCTTCTATTTCTTCGTCTTCTTTTTGCCTGTCTCCTCTTTCGCCCTGCTTCTTCTCGCCTCCATCCGGTTGAAGCCGGGTGGGCTCGAGTGGCTCGCCACCCCCATCTCTCAGGTGAGACGGCGACTTTGTACCCTCTGCGAAAACGACCGTCTTCGATTGGCCCACTCGAGGAAACGCTTGCCCAAGCGAATCTCGCGAGCCTAAGTCCTCTGTTGCTTCGTCCGAGGGACGAACGCTTCCGCGCGAGATTTCATAAAGGATCGTGGAGAGGATCTCGCCACTTCGCTGTAATTCTTCTTCGTTTGCACTGAATTATACTTCCGAGGGACCGGTTAATTCCATCCTGCAATGTTGATTTATCGTTTTCTCATGTAAATGGGAGTGGCGGACTCTCCTTTACCGACCGTCTGCTCGTCCTACACTTTCAAACTTTCAATCACCTGTCCCTTGACGGACAACGAAAATCAAAATCCCAACAACCTTCCGCCCGTTCAACCAGCCGCCGCCCTTTCGTCGTTCAAAAGTTCCTCGCAAAAAAGATCCTCGAGAATTCATTCCCTGCGATCGGGTGATCAATCAGACGCGAATTTCTTTCTTCCATGATAGCGCGCCAGCCAGGCGCGGAGGGTTTATCTTTCGGCGATAGAACGAGTCTCGCCTCGTCGGTTGGCTGTGCCGGAGACGGTGCGCGGGGCACAGGGTGTATTTGATTGATTGCCAGGGTGGAGTCTAACACACGGAGGGTGGCTGACTTGCGCAGATTACACACGTACGACTTCCCCTTGGCCACGTACGAAGATTCCGCGAAGAAAAGGAGGTCGCTTCGCCGCGAGAGACGAAACACACCGCAAGACGAAGCACGGATCGCGTCGTACGCTGTTTGAAGACATGCCTGTATTGTACGCATACACACACACACACACACACATATATATACTTATATTCACGCTTACGTATATACATCGGTAGCTTAGCTACCGGGAATTCCGTGCAGAGGCAAAAGCAAACCACGGATAGGAACCTTACAAGTTTTATGGCACACACGGCTCGCTTGACGGGGGTGAGATCGTGTGTGTGTGTGTGCAGCCACACGGTGTATCGAGGGGGTGCCCGAGGGGGTGGTTGGGCAGAGACCAATCGGAAGCAAGCATTCTTTATCCGAACGAGTATCTTGAACGCATGCCTCACGTACGAGGCGTGGTTTGGGGGCTACCCTTACTCGAACGGGTCGCCGTTTTCTTTTTTTCACGGGCGTTGCATTCTGCGTCCCCACCGCCATACTAATCTGCCACGAATTCTCGTTCCACGTCGCGGCATGCCTCCTCGCCGACGTGGATACGTGTTGCTGAAAGGTGTCGAGGAAGGTTGTCTTTCCCTCTTTCTTTTTTCCCTCCTTCTTTACCTTCCTTTTGCAATTTAACATCCCGTGCGTTCCTTCTCCTGCTCGCATTATTTTCGGGATAAATCAGTTATTTATAAATTAGCTTCTTCCTTCTTTCGTACATGTTTTCTTCCCTTTTTTTTTCTTTTTTTACGAATTTTATTAAAATTGCATTCGAGCGTACTTTCCTCTGGAATTTGTCTATTTTTAACAAAGATGTTAAAGTTGTTTCATGATATCAACAGAATCGGTTTTTTTCTCTCTCTCTTTTTTCTTTGGTTGAAACGGGAATGTTGAAATTGTTCGACGATTCTGTAAATACAAAACGGCGCAGGAAGCAAGATTTTCACTTATCAGCCTGTTCACGGTTATGACACTTGGCCGCGCATTTCACACTATTACGCGCTGTTTGCACAGGTGTTCGAGCGGTGCAACAAGCGCTCTTTCTACATGGTTCTTGCCTTCGGCTTCGGTTTGAGAGCCTCAGAATGTGCGCTATTAATTATGCACTTGCTTTCGAACGCTTCAAAATTACTTCGAGCTTTTTTTAGTAGTCGTATGTATTACAGACATGACTGCATAATAAAATATATTATCTGAACTCTTTACGGTGTGAAAATGAAACGATTAATTTGAAGAAGGAAAATGTACTTTTATGTAGAAATGATGGATGAAATGAAAGAAACTTATAGACATCAAAACAAATCAACGAAACAATCCTACATTCTGTCTCATTCTTCACTCGTAATCCAGTCACCAAACATAAAGCTTCCTAAATCTTTCTGGTTCTAAGCTAGTAAACAGATTTGCGGATTTTCGTGCAAATTCATATTTCTTAAACTGAAAACTTGAAAAAGTATTGGAGAATGCAATTTACACGCTGAATGTTATGGGAGGCACTGTATTTCAGACATTTCATAGAGTTTTCATGCTTCGACTGGATTTTTAATTAATTGCGATAAAAATAAAATTGAAAATTCCAAATTCCAAAAGCAACTCAATTCCGATTAATAAGTTACACCATCACCGTTCAAAATTTCCTGCCGGTACGTAACAGTCGCAATCGTCATTTCTCACAATCTCAGTCCATTCTCAAAGAAGACCGTCACGTCGGCATACCCGGCAAAGAATCCGTCCGTGTGTCGATCGGTTTGCTTATCCTCAAAGACTAACGATGATTTCCCCTCGGAGATTTTAATTGCAGCCCGGCGGGAAGGAAACGCGATCGCAACGCGAACGGTTGAATTCCAACGAATGCTGTTAGAGGTACGCCGGTACACGGTGATGCGTGTGCACATGCCGCAGACCAAATTGCCGGCCGTTCCTTTTTGCCCGGCTGGAAAAATTGGCAAAGGCAGTCGGTACGCCTCCTCCTGCAATATGTAAAATAATGACGGCCGCCTGAAAGGAATGCATAATGAGAGATATCTCTCGACTCGTGCACCGGCTCCGAGGCGCCCCCGCCCCCTCCCGCCGACCCACCCACGTGTCTATCAGCATACGAGCATGCATTATCGTTACACCGTGAACACGCGCCCGCGCCACGGCTACCGTCCAGAAATTCCATGGAAATTTCGTAATCGGCCTCGCCTCGTTCGTCTTACCGCCACCCTCCGCCCCTTTTTGCTCGTCGCGTCCCTTTCTCGCGATTTTCTTCGCTTTTACTTTCACTCGAAGAGCAGCGAACGGTTAATGTACGGTAGGTAATTTTGTATTACGGCGGATGAATTTTTCTTCTGTTTTTTCTCTTTTTTTCTTTTTTTTTTTTTTTTTTTTAATGCGTTCGAGTATTAGAAGAGAGTGGTAGATGCTTGATTGTTTGCGCGACAAGATCGGGATATCGGGAATTTTGAAATCGGTTTCGCGTTGGTCGTTTCAGATACGAGATCTCTCTCGAGTTGAGTGTGCAATAAAACGGGACCGTGTAATAAAATATTTCGAGTTACGGACACTTTTCTTCGGAGAACTCGGAAGAAGAATGTTGCGTAACGCGTGTAATGTAACTGATATATATTTCTTGTTACGCAACGCGTTTCTACGCATTCGTGTAGGTGCAGTTTTATAAAAACAATAAGAACGTGTTGTGCAACATGTTCGCGATGTAGCGTGAATCTGGCATCGCAAGCTGATCGGTTGTATTTTTTAAGAATCTTTTAATTTTATTGTCCAAATACATAATTATCATTCAGACATCTTCACTGTATTTCTATTAGGGATATCCACAACTAACATCGTTTCTTTGATATTGTACAAAATTTTATTTTATTTAAATTACTTTTTTTTAAATTATTGTCACTAGATGGCTAAATTTGAAAAAAAGAACAATATTTTAACAATTTATGGGTACCCCTAATAAGGTATTATTTCTATTTTCTTCAACACAAACAGATAATATAAAAAAATCTATTCCAGATTCGAGAATCAAATTGACAAGCTCGACATTTAATTTTAATATTAGAATACTAAGAAATTGATCTCATTGGAGAGACCATCACAGCAATTCTTTATTCATTTTTATATTAACATATTCATGCGATTCGCTTATTCTGTTTCACTTGTTCAGAAAAATTTGTACCTATGATTAATGGTTTTAATGCATATACTTAACCATCTTCGTTAATGTAAATGGAAATACGACTGTTAATTTACATACAAAATATCTACTAACGTACAATTGCTTTTTAAATGGGCATAGTAATTTACATATACATACTCAGTTATTATACCGCAACAATAGTGGACTTTGTCCCGATGATTTTTAAATTGCCAAGTTATAAACTGAAGCTGCATTTTCCAAAGCATCAAAGACGAGATTCACCAATCATGTAAAATAATTGTCTAACTGAACCAATTAATCTTTATCTTCAAAAATCTCCGCTAATAAGTAGTTACCAAGTTTTCTCAAAAATTCCTGCCCGGTTTCGTGCAAATTTACCTCTATAATTACTTTTGTAATTTTGTAAGTTGTAAAATTCAGGTCTAAAATTTTATTCAATTCGTTGTAAAAATTCTCTATTGATATAACTTTCAACTTGTGAAGTTTCATAAATAATGTTGATTCAAAAGAACGCAGATTCCAGTTTTCCAACTACGAGTCATGGTATTACACTTGTTTCTAAAATTCAAAATCAAATAACTCTTGACGTTATTGTGTTATTAATATATTCTGAAATACACGCGTAACTCTGTTATTTAGAAATTTAAATTTCATTGAATATCCCACTAAATTCATAAAAAAAAAAGAATATCGAGCGAGAATCCATGTCATTCGTCCATGATTAATATGGATCGTGATGCAACAAACTCGCAAAGTTCGATGATCGATGATAGCGAGGAAGGAAAAAAAAAAAAAGAAAGAAAAGAAAAGAAAACGAAAGAGAGGCGGTTCTTTTTATCGTGACGATGCGATTTCGTACGGAGCACGCGACAAGGTTTCGTGACGAACACCTTGATTGATAATTAACTGGCGAGCAAAGATGGGACGTCGAAGAAATGACAAGATCGTTAAGTTGTCCAAGTATTGGACAGCAAACGACCTGAGAATTATGGTCGCGTCGTCGTTGCTCGTTCGCTCCGCGCCACGTGTAATTATTTCCACCGTTTGCTCGACTTGTATTCATTGTTTTTAATTGCTTTAAAATGAGAAGGTGATCCCAGCCAGATAGGCGTGCACCTTGTTAGACAGTGGACGTTTCATTTTTCTTTTCCATTCGTACGTCTTTCGTTCACGTTCGCATGATATTCACGTGGGCGGATATTTTTCTGTCAGCGAGATTAGGAGCCAAGAGTTTCCTCGATTAGCGAGAGATTGGAATTTCTTTATATCTTGATGTCTACACTTTTCTTTGTTCTTTTCATACCACTTGGATTAAGTTTCACCGTCACACGGTAAAAGTACTTTCTTCTACGTCGAATTGCTTGAAATGCTTTGAATTCACAATCAAGAATCTGTCTCTCATAATGAAAACAAAAAAAGTTCGAACGCAATTTACCTAATTTACGTATTTACATATATTCAACTGAAGAAATGGAAAGTTAAAATTTGTTTTAAACTTCCAATGTTTCTGCTCCGTCTAATTATCTAAAAAAAAAAAAGACATAAGAATCCACGGTGTCTAAATTAATAATTCCACCAAGCGGATCTTCACCGCGAAACTTCCCAATCTTCCCTTCCACCGAGACAAGTGCTCGACAAACTCCAAACAAAACCATTACCACCGAATAATCCCGAAAACTCGTCCTCGTGAAATCAGCTTGAAATTCCGTGCACATCCACCGCGTTGAGATTCC
The DNA here is from genome assembly GCF_011392965.1 of Frieseomelitta varia. Classification (NCBI taxonomy): domain Eukaryota; kingdom Metazoa; phylum Arthropoda; class Insecta; order Hymenoptera; family Apidae; genus Frieseomelitta; species Frieseomelitta varia. The sequence goes on along the minus strand of NW_025110014.1, from coordinate 599,843 downwards.
GCTCGCGGCGCAACAGGAAACGCCGCGAAGAACAGCGAAGGAGAAAAAAAAAAAAAAAAGAGAAAGAAAGAAAAATGTCGCGAATAACTCGCGGCCGCGAACGCAATCGCTGCGTTCGAAAGCTTCGCGGCATCTCGCCGAGTTAACGATTTCCCGATCGTCTCGGCTCGGCTCGAGCTCTGGAAAGTTCGCAGAGGTACGCGAGCATCGATTATTCCGAAAGGGCGAGCTTCCGCTCTCTCTTCCTTCCTTCCTTCAGGAATCGGGTTGAAGGAAGAACGAAGCCCACCTGTACGTGCACGTAAGCCAGATAAATCTCGGGGCGAATCTCGATGCAGGAAGAGGGGCAGGCAGAGGGTTGTAACAGAGGCCGTCCTATATGTATGGTAATATCGACAGGGAGGTCCCGGCGATCCAATAGCTCGCTATCGCGCGCGTATTATGCGGTGGCGCCGAAAAAGAAAGAAAAAGGAAAAGGAAAAGAAGAAGAAAAAAAGAGACGGGAGGAACGGAAGCGGAGGAAGAAGAAGGGTGGTTCTGGTTACCTTGCAGACGCCTGGAACTGGGAGGATACGGGAAGGAAAGAAGACGAGGAGGAAGACGACGAAGAAGAGGAGAAGGAAGAAGAAAGAAACAATGGATGGAGAGTGTAGAGGGTGTACAAAGGGAAGAGTGAGACAGAAGGTCGCGTAGGTTCGGTGTTATGATTCGTTTCTTCTTCAGTTCCATTCTTCTCTGACGTGGTCGAACTCGGCGTGGCGGCAAGTTACGGCACGACACGGGGAGAGGTCCTTGACACGGAGGAAGACGAACAATCGAGAGGAAGAAAGGACTAGAAGAACCGCGGGTAGTAGTAAGAGGAGCAGCGGCTCGAGTAGAAATGGAAACGAACGGTATAGAGAGAGAGAGAGAGAGAGAGAGAGAGAGAGAGAGAGAGAAAGAACGGAGCAGAAACAGATAGGAGGACAAAGAGCGAGAGCGAGGGAAAGTCGTGCGAACGGCGCGGTCGAAGGAAAAAGAAAGAGGGTGAAGAGTGGAGCGACGTCGAACGAGGGGGGAGGGAGGTGAAGAGGGAAAGAACATCTCTCGGTTCTCTCTGGGAAGCATAGAGGAGAGTAGTGAGTCGGCGTCGCCCGGGCAACGGCTCTGCCACCTTATTGGATATGTTGAGCAATTTATTTTATTTTTCCCCACTACCCCCTGCCCCTTTTCGCGGTGGTGGCGGAGGGTGGAAAAGAGAGCGCGAGGGCCGTGTCGCGGATAGCAGAAAGAGAGAAAGAACGGGAAGAACGTCGGGGGGAGGGGGGAGGGGGAGTGAAACCACCCTCCACCTCTGTTCTCTCTCTCTCTCTCACTCTCACTCTCTCTCTCTCTATCTCTATCTCTCTTTTCGCGTACCCTCCGCGCGCACACATCGACGCCATTTTCCAATATCGCGTCAAGCGTTCGCTTGCTCACCCGACTCGACTCGACTCCGCTCGCTTCTCCTTCTCTATACGGGCTCTGTGCCTCCGATTTTTCCTCTCGCTCGTTCGCCTCTTTTCTCCCAGGTAGAAAGAGAGAATGCGCACGGCACAGAGGCACGAAACGAGAAAAAGGGGGTGCAAAAGGAAGAGAGGACCAGGAAGGGGTGAGGGTGATGCTGGCCGGGATCTGCGATGGAACCCCCGGAGGAAGAGGAAGAGAAAGAGAAAGAGAAAAGGAAAGAGAAGCAGAAAGATAAAAAGAGAGAGAAAGAGAGAGAGAGAGAGAGAACATGGCAAGCATAGTAGCGGAGGAACGGAGGAACGGAGCGAGGTTAGGTGAGAACCGTACGTTCCTCCACCCGTAAATTGGCAATATTCATGCCGGGCCGCGTACACGACTTCGGAGGGGGGAGGGGGGGGCTGACTCTGGAGGAAGGGGTGGTTGGGCTGTACAACCGATTCCCATAGCCCCGGGCCGCACCCGCGAAAGCGCTCACCTAGACAGTTCGTTCGTTATTTTTACGCCCCTGCCGGAATGAGGATAAAGCCACGGTAACCGCGCTTCCTCCCTCCACATTGCCACCCACCCACCCACCCCTCCTGTTCACCATCTCCTCGACGGTTCCTTCTCCCTCTAAACGCGGCTGTTGCTCCGGCACCGTCGATGGAAATTCTTTTCCTCTGTTTTCCTTTTTTCTTCTCTCCTTTCGCCTCTGTCTTTCTCCCCGCTTCTTGTTTCTCCTTCTTTTTATTTTTTTACTCGCGACGACGATTGGTTTTTTTTTCTCTCTCTCTCTCGGTCGGTCGCGGTGTCGGTGGTGCGGCTTCTTTCAGACACTCTCCGTGCGGCTGCAAGTGCGTCTTTGTTGTGCAGTTGGGTGGGCGTTTGTCTCGCCGAGAGGTGATGATGGAGAACAGCGGTATTTGTCGAGCCGGTGGTTGCGAAGGGGGTTGAAAACGAATGCTGGATAATTTGAGTGTCTTTAGCGGCGGAGTTCGCTCGGCGCGAAGTTTCTTGCGAGATTTGGAGGTTATGGGGTAAGTTTTGTTTACGGATGATTTCGCGGGGAACATGGATTTTCATTTAACAAGCAATTTAACAATCGAATAAGCACCCGCGATGCAAGTTACTTCTTTCCTTCGCACTTTGAGGATCGCCGTCAATTTTCATTCGTCCCCACACATCCTTATCGCGTCGTTTTATAATCTTCGACACATACATTTCTAGAGCAAGAACAATTGAATTTCACTTGCAATCGTTACTAACAATGTATGAGGTCACTTTCATAAGTTACACAAGTTTCAATGTACACGGTATTTGACTGATTGAACCATTTCTTTGAAACTATGCCAGGTCTCCAAGACACCGACGAAGTTTCAGAAAATTACGGAAAATTAATCGAACGATCGTAACGAGGGAAATCGTTTCGCGAGGATCAAGCGAGCCTTCAATTAATCCGAACTTCTTCCGGTAAAAATCGCTTTAAAATTACTTGGCACCGTCGTGAGGCTGTGGCCGCCCCCATGCCGCGACCTCGCCGCCGTGTGCCACCCTTCGCTGAGTCCCGGCAAGCGAGGAAGTCGGGAACGGCTTTAGAAGTTCGAGCAGTATTCCAACTTTTAAAATATGTCAAATTATTTTCCTTTCACGAGGAGCCGTCGTCTAAATACATTTCCATCTTTCCCGATGTATTTAAATACACGGGGCTCGAACCACGCCGCCGTGAATACGAGCCTGCATGCCCTTCCCAACGTAAACCCACCGCCGCCACCACTGTCGAAGCGAAATTATTTTCCCACTGACATGCTCCGGCGAATATCGCGGATCATCGATTTCCCTTCCGTTTCCGGGGAAAAATTTCTCTCTTACGGCTCGAGAGCGTGCGTTTATCGTAATTCCCTTTCGAATTTTTATTGAAGTGAATTATAAAATTTTTAATATCTTGCGACTTTTCTAAAATACACAATCTAATCAAAGAAAACACTCACTCAACATACATACATGTATGTATATACATATGTATGTATAATACAGGATTGTTTCGTCTAACTGAGTACAGTGAAATATCTCGGAATGGATTGAAGCTACGAAAAAACTGTTTATACAAAAGCTGTTCAATATAAAAAGGTGTCTTACGCAGTATGAACAATTTCTATCACTCATGTAATGGTGAAGGACATTCAAGGTCAACTTGGTCTTTTTAAATCAGACCGTACATTTTCTTATTCGTATTACTACAGCGAATTTCAATACGAATCCAATGACCTACAATGTTGTACCATTTCTTCCAGTTAGTTCTAAATTAAGAAGGAATGGACAACATTCGCAACAGTCGGAGTACAATATCCTCCACCATTATATGAATGAAAAAACTGTCAAGACCACGTAAGACACCTTTATATACTGAACAGCTTTTGTGTAAACATTGTTTTCGTAGCTTCAACCCATTCCGAGATATATTTCACTGGTTAGACGAAACATATATCCTGTATATATTCGAAACGTTCACAACCCTTATACTCATCGAGAAATATACGCAAGAAGCAGACAGAATTTTCGCGCAGCTCTCCGCGGGATTGCAGAGAAGGCAGAGAGCGTGTCTTGCAACATCTCGAACGAAAGAAACTTCCAGACAGCGTGTCCCGATGGTTGAGTCGGCGTCACAGGGAGAGAAACGAGGCGACGCGGCTCGCTTCGCCGGTCCACGTGTCCCTTTGTCGAGGCCGGACAGCGAATAAAACTGGCCGGGCGGAGAGGTGTCGTTATCGTCGTCGGGCTTTTAATGAAAGTGCTCGCTCGAAAATTCCGCGCGCAAGCATCGGGAAACGTTTTAATCGGCCGCCGCTCGAAGAAATGCGGGACCGTTTAAAGTGATTGTCGCTCCGAACCCGAGTCTTTTTCTTCCTCTTCTGCTTCGTCTTGCTCTTCTTGCTCTTCTTGCTCTTCTTCTTCTTCTTCTTCTTCTTCTTCTACTACTACTACTTCTTCCTTTCTCCTCCACCTTTCTCTTTTTCTTTTGCCGTGCCGAGCGTCGACGCTGTGAAATGAGTTTCTTGAGCGTCGCTTGAAATCGGTGCCGGCGCTCCCGGGAATTCTGTTCGACAGAATTTTTGCTGTAATTGAGATGGAAGTCGTTGACTTTCTCTTTCTTCCTCCTTTCCCCTCTTTATCGGCTCCAGCGCGCTGCGCCACCGTCATCCAGATCGACGCTTGCACGTGCGAGCCTACGAGCATTCTTGTCTTTTCCTCGTCTCTTTCTACGACTTCTCGAAGACGTACAAATCAGTCGTGATTTCATTTAACCTCTTGCGTTGGTAACTGGTCTTCACGGACCATAACGAGCGACCAAACCGTATACAGTAATTCGTTCTTCTTTTTTAATTCGTCGGGGTATATCACTAGATAGAAATTACTAAGAAGTGATAAATTTATTATTCGTTTTGCCTGGGTTTATTATATTTCAATATAATATTTGAAACTGTGAAGATGTTGCAATTTTCGGCTAAATATTCTCGGCGTGCGTGGCACGTTATTGCAGCGCAAGAGGTTAAGAATGCAACAAATAACATGCTGTTGCTTACTTGCCAACGAATTCCTCAATGCTTGTATTTCCAAGCCTCGCGAAAACGAAATATCACACCGACGTAATTTGAAAAATCATCGAACGACTGGAGAACCAACTCTGCCAATTTTCCATTCTCTCCTTCACCCTATAGTAGCAACTCCTCTCGGCCCTCTCCGCCAGATAGAAGACAGCCAACCTATCCGTGCAATTACATTACGCACGAAGCGACAACTCTTTGTACCAGGCTGGATATCAAAGCGCGACACGCGTACTTCGCCGTGCCTCCCTTCTCTTTTTCCCTCTTGCACGACGAAGCAATAGAGTCTCTCGCTTTTCCGCCACTCTATATCCGCCACTGTTCGCGACGCGGTTCTTCCACCGCCTGAGAGTAGCCTCCTCCCTCGCATCCCTTTTTCCACCCTTCGTTCTCCTTCACCTCGGTCTCTTTCTCTTCCTGTCTTCTTGCTTCGACCAGCTCCTTCCGTCGTTCTCGCTGGAGAGAAAAGACAATTTCTCTCGACGCGGCTCTCGTTCCTCTCGCTCACCTTCGATCCACCGTTCCATGCGACAGACAACGCAGGATACTGCGTGCACGCAGCGATAAATTGCTCGCGAATTAACCGTCCTTTGTGACGCGAATTTTTACGGCAGAGAATGACATTTCTTTAGATAGATATATATATAAAGATCTAATTTGGATGGAAACAGGTATGAAAATGTAGGGCCTTATTTGAATCAGCTAAGCTTCGATCTTCAACTTTGCAAGAGATAGTCGTACTCGTGTATTATAAGAGATCGTTGATCTCTGATAGAATAGAGTAAGTAGTTTTGATTTTCATTGTATTGGTTATATAGGAGCTAGTAAGATGAACAATAAAGTCCAGTGAATAGCTAGTAAGATGAACAATAAAGCAAAATTCCAGTGAATAGCCAGTGAACGTATTATTGAAAATTATAATTGTAACTGAGAATAATGACATTCGTCATGTCGCTAATAATGAGTTAAATAGTCTGCCTTAAAATGTGGATTAGTGAAAAAGTACAAATTTTTTGGGAAAATTATTTAACTCGAATTAAATATTCATCTGACTCAAACAAGTCTATTTTACCTTGAGTATGAATTAAGGGGTTTGCTGCAATAAAGAAAAGCGTGTTGCATTTGAAGTGCTGAGAATCATAGCAGTGTCATTATAGTTCAAATTTTTATAATTTGACGTTTTGCAAATATTCAATATTTAATTACGTATTCAATTATATAATTATAATTTCATTTATTACTGAGAAATGGCAGTACCTACTTAATTAAGAATCACAGTAAATACAAAACATAATTTTACAAGAAACATCATAAGAATTAGACCATTGTAATTCTCAGCCCCTCATTTATTGGAAAAGAAAAGATGTAAATTTTATGCAAAACTTGAACACCGTATTTTTAATATATACATATATCATATAAATTATATATTATATATTATATATTATATATTATATATTATATTCTACATTATATTCATATTTCTAAAATTGTTAATAAATCAACAACAATTTTATAAGAAATCAAGAAGAATTATTTTTGGAACATGTAAATAAATTTCACGATCAAATAAAAGTTCTCTGACAACATAAAATTGATTTCCTACTATTATTTGTTATTTCATATATTAATTGATTAGGTGAATGTATAATACGTTTAAGAAATTAATTTCGATCGAATACGAATGCCACTAAACCCTCCGATTCTTAACTTGAGTGATCGATAAAATTTTTCAAATTTATCAAACACTCTGTCTTTTCTTTATTTTTCTAAATTAAAGATCGATCTAGCTCTTTCCTATTAAAATTATCGAATCAATAAAAGTAAAAGGTCTTCTCCCCTTTTTTCTATATTCTACCCTTCCTTCCTTTTCTTTATTCCTGCTCTTCCCTTTTTTCACTCTCTTGCTTTCTTTTCTCTTCCCGAAGAAACCTCCTTCAGAAGATAATGATAATACAGCATAAAAGATGAAATACAAACATTCTTGGGCTATTTGAAATTAAAATAGGAGGACGAACTGAAAGAAGATTCTCTTAATCCGTTCTTCCAAAGTGAAAAAATAGCAAGCATAAAGGATTCCGAGAATTGCAAGGACTCTCTTTTTATGAAGCTGTCGAAGAACTTGAAGTTCGTAACAGACTGAAACAGAAGCGGCTAGAAAAATTCGAGGTCCAATAAACCAAAAACAACATCGACGAATCCTCCAGTCCTCTAGTTCTACTATTTCGAAAATAATAAAATCCCAAGATTTCTCTACTCTAAATCGCCCCCCTAAAACTCTGCTTAACGAACGTGCAATTACAGTACACCTCCAAAAATTTTCGTCGTCAAAAATTCTCAAAGAAACCCAAGAAAAACTCTGAAATCTTCCAAATACTGGGGAATAAAAATCGAACCCTTCTCTGAAACAAACAAACACCCCCTGGCGGGTACTCGTAAGTTAAGTAGGTACTGCCATTTCTCAGTAATAAATGAAATTATAATTAAATAATTGAATACGTAATTAAATATTGAATATTTGCAAAACGTCAAATTATAAAAATTTGAACTATAATGACACTGCTATGATTCTCAGCACTTCAAACTGCAACACGCTTTTCTTTATTGCAGCAAACCCTCTAATTCATACTCAAGGCAAAATAGACTTATTCAAGTCAGATGAATATTTAATTCGAGTGAAATAATTTGCCCTTGTAAAAAAATTTGTAATTTTTCACTAATCCACATTTTAAAGCAGACTATTTAACTCATTATTAGCGACACGACGAATGTCAATATTTTGCAAGAGAGAAGGAAGCGAAGAAAAAAAAAGGACAATGTCCGGTAACATCGAGAATTACCAACACGTATTCCTCGCTCGCGCGAGTAAAAGCTGTTAGCGAGCGAGGCTGGAACGCGCGCGCGCGCGCGCGGGGCAGTTTTTAATATCGCTTTGGCGCGGCCGCGTCTGCCAACTGACAAAAGGAGGAAAAAAGGAAGAAGAGGCGTTAATGGAGAACGTTTTCGCTCTAACGAGCATGGAGAAAGGAGGTGGGAGGGGGCTGGGAACGGGGGTGAAACGGGCCAAGACTACACCGGTCGAGGCTGCGGAAAGGGGTGGACTCCTGGCGCCTACTCGCTGCCCACCAGACATGCTCGCTAGACCGTATGGTTTTTGTGCGACGAGAAGCGGAAGAAGGAGGTACAATAAGAATGCACGGATGCTTCCTCGTCCAGGGAAGTTTGGCACAGAGCTAGGACACGGCCGTTTATCGTACTTTCGTTGAGAGAAGAATGCCGTGAGTCACGATGCTAACGTCGGACAGCCTGGCCCCTCGCGAGACCGAACTTTCTATGGGTCATCGAGCAACGCTGTCCTCTTCTCTTTTTTCGCTCTTTCCAATGCTTGGGAAGTAATAATGAGTATTTGCTTTTGATTGAGAGAGAGTCGGCAGAGTTGGTTTTCCGGTTGTAACTTTAACTCCATTATTGCTCTTCTCTTCTTTCGGAGGTAATTTTTGAGACTATAAAATATATAATACTTGAGATATATAATGTATTATAGAAATATATTATATGTTATATATATGAAATATATATAATATATTAAGAGAATATATTGTATAAATATATATAATACATTAAGAGAATATATTGTATAAATATATATAATATATTAAGAGAATATATTATATAATATATAATATTTGAGACTATGAAAGTTTCTCAAGAAATGCGCACGAAGTAATCGTTGCGCAATTTCAGTTTAACAATTCAAATTTCTGTTTTGGAGCATTAAGAGGTCTCTGCTTGGTTAAACCTTGGAGTGAGATTGGCATACAAAAATTTAAATTATGACCACGATGGGAAACGACAAATGAAATAATTAACTAAAATATTCTTTTAAAAATGAATATCATGGAGGTACGTTCATGTAGAGAACGTCAGATTGTTTGTATCTTTAATGATTAATAAAACTGCAGAACATACCGCTGTCTACATTTGTTGCAACATTTATTGCAATTTATGTAGTCAACGAAAGTTTCGTAACTGAGAATGAAACAGGAATATTTTCCCGCCGGAACATTTACACATTAAAGTCTCAATAAAGGAAACTGAGTGATTCATATTATATCTGGCAATTAATTTTTATAATCCATACGAGAGGAAAACTTCGAGATATCCAATCAATGGAATATGAAATCTTCGTTCAACTGGCGTTATAACGTTCCATCAACGCTTTTACAGCTCGAATACAATAATTACACGCTGTCTTTACTTATGACAGAGGTATTAAATATTTTCTGCATCCCTGGTTGCAGAAAAACCTTTCTTATCTGCCACCTAGCTGCACCTTTTTCCCCACCTTAATCACTCCATTTAAACTTGAGCTAATCAATCTTGAAACCTGTTTCCCCATATTGAAGAACCAGCAACTATTAATCATCGAGAGGCCTGAGAGTTACGAAAAATATGAATTCCATGGATTTTACAAAGCAAAAGACAAAAACCAAGAAAGAAATAAAGCAGAATTGTAAAATGAATAGAGCATCAAGCTCAGTCAGATTAATTAAGATGGCTCGCGAACGAGAAATTTCTGATGAATGATTTTGTTTAAACCTCCGCTTAATGAATATAACATTTCAAAACGTACTGCGCGCAATTAAACATAAATCAGACTGTGCAACTGTCTTGAGATAGAACCACTTCTCTCCCACAAGAAAAATGTGATTTTACTTCTTTTTATAACAAACCTTACCTTTCAAAGGTATGTAACTCAATTAAAAGCAGAAAGTTAGTGAGAGAAGTGAGAATTCTCTTTTTCTAAACGAGCAGAGATGAATAATGGAACACCAAAAGCTGAAGATAATTTCTGATATAAAAATGAAATTAATTTTGAATAATATAATGACGTGAAGTAAAAAATATTATAAATTTTCAAACGTCGAAAATAGAAAGCATACTGTTAGTTTAAGGAAACAATTTAAAAAGAATTTCCTTTCCACGAAGAACACGTTACGGAACAAGTGATCGCGCTCGAGGAATCAGTTTCGACCTTCCCCTCGCTCGCAACATACTTATCAATACGTGTGTACTGTTAGATCCCGTTGTATTTTTCGGATGCCACGATGAAAATTTTTAAGCCGTTCGCGCAGATCTGTAATTAAAATTATAGACTCCGTGATCGAAAGGTTCGAGCAACCGGCAATTATGCTCGAGATAACCATTAAACTGATAGATCTTAATAGTATCTTTTAAAAATGATATAATAACAGGGAAAGTATACTTGTCCCGCGGTTTTTACGCCGCGAAACTAATATCAGATTTCACCTGCGAGCCGTAATTATATTGGCATTGTGAGTCGAGTCTAGCCCAACGTCAGGATGCCCTTCTTGGTAAAAATCAACGGAAATAATGTTTAAGTACATATATATATATACCTACTTACGCGTCGTTGCATATAACTTATCAATCTATCTTCTTAGTGAACTAAAAAGACGTTGAAATGCACTGTACATCCGCGGGCTATCATCTCACAGTACCTATTATTTTAAATGTACAAAAAGCCAATTGCCATTCTTAGAAGCAACGTAAACATAAACATCTGTTGTTAAAAAGATGAGCGAAGGAAACGGAAATGAAGTAAAATCTAAATATTCACGTTCATGCGTGTACCGGCGATAATATTATGAATTCCATGTTGGAATATTCTGAACATGGTTAATTCTAACATTTCATTATTCAGTTTGAGCGTGTACACACGATGAAAATCGTCGTGGAAATTTAATCTGACTTTTTTTCTAATAACAATCACTACAACTACAAATGTTTCCTTTAAATACGTATAATGTTAATATAGTTAGGGGGATTTTTAATAGGGGAAACAACTCGAATATGAAGCCGATGATTATCGAGATAACGATTCTCAAGCTATCTCGAGAAGGGTAACTTTCCGCTACAGTGGCTCTGATGACTTTTCATAAGTCCTCTTAATGACTTTCAGACTTTCTCTGATTTCCCCTGTATACGAATAATTTAAGAGAAAGTTTAAACGTCGAAAGCAACTGGTGAAAAAAATTGGATTAAAATTAAAACAGGAAAGATGACAAATATTTTACATCTCTCCGACACATTAATAAAATAAATCCAATAATGCAATGACGATCCTCCAGCCTTTCAATAGCTTCCCGATAAAGGTTACTGCACACTAAGACTAAAAATTCTCCGCCGTCCGATAAACGACAGAGTGAAACAAAAAGAGCCACACAGTCTTGTAATTAAAAGTTCCCTGGGAATCTTTTATATTATCGAAAATACATTTAAATTCCTCGCGCGGCCTTCCCTCGTCTCCAATATCCGTGGCTAATATCGCTTTAATAATGTAACTTTCGGCTTTGTACGGCGAACGACAGGCACGAAGGTCTTGTAAACACGTCCTTAAATGCGGTACACGCCACTGTTACTAATATTGACGGATAAAGAGAGAGGTCGAGGGGTAAAAACCGTCCTCCCTGCCCCGCAATTCTCTCTCACTCTCTCTCTCTCTATCTTTCTCTCGCGTTCTTTCTAGACGTCCAAGAAAGCCAAAGTAATAAGAGCGGCCTAAACTCCGTGAATCCTTTTATTAATCCGCGTGGCGGGATTGGATTTAAAGCCTCCTCCGACCCGCCGTTTCAGCCCTCGTTCTCATTCCTTCGAAGCTCAAGGAATCCGAGAGATTCGACGAGTTGGTAAGTCCCGGCTTACGGAACGGTTCATATCACTTATTTCTCTTGTTTTCTCATCTCTCTTTTCCCTTTTTTTCCCCTCTTCTTCTTCTCTTTTCTTTCCTTTTTTTTTGTTTTCTTTTTCTTTCGTTGGTCACGTTTCCATACCGATTTTGTTTCTAAGTGAAACACGGACGCGCGTTTATTTAGCGCGCTTGGAGTTCCGCTCCAAGTTCGATCGATCCACCGGCAAATTTATCTAGTTTTAGAAAAATTCAAAGAGAGAAAGTTTTCACTTAATTAAATTCTAGCGAAAAATTCTCGGAACTATTACGGACAAATGAAATGTGAACGGAACGTAACTTTGCAACTGTGTGTGTTTATCGACAGGTGAATTTGAATATTTTCGGGATCAATTCGCGCGGCGAATGTACACGATTCCGCTGCGGTATTAAACGCGAACAGTCGCGGTTAAAGCGTGGCGAGCAAGAAATATTAATTTACACGTGACTAGTGATTATCTGTGTAATTAATTATTCGATCGGCATTATTTAGAAGCAGAATCGTCGATCGAATCGTATTTATATTATCGTTTCGAGCTGGATAAACAAAAAACGCGGGATATTAATTCTTCATACTTTATCGAAGATCAAAGAATGGGTGAACATCGTTCAGCACATAGGTAGGTACTTCGCTCGAACGCACGGCCCTCTCTGCAAAGTGGAATGAAAGAAGATCCAGACGATAATACAAGAAATTTCTCGCTCAAAGGACGGAAGAGAACAGAACCTATTTATATATTTCTTTGATCTCGCGATGCAATGACTTACGCTGATAAAGGAACACGATCTTCCTATACCTCTCCAAGATTCTGCCGGATGCGACGAAATTGAGCGCTAAATAGTCCTTCGAGTATTACTAGACGAGAAATGTCTGAAGCTGTGCGTGTTTATTGTCACTAGCTTCGTATTTTTATAATTCACTACTGCCGATTGCACAGGAAATCTACCTCTTTCATTTTAGGGGAAATCACTTTTCTCTTTCATTTCATTGATATTCCTTTTTCCCCTGTTTGTTTCGTTAAAATTTCATTAAATTACATACTTATAACAGTCAAATATGCGTTGCGTTTTTCTTTCACTATTTTCATTTAAAATAATCATTACAATTATTATATATTCTATATAATTGTGATATATTGTGATTAATTAATTTATATATATTTAAAATTATTATATATTCATAATTATCATAGTAAACTTTCAAACAAAATAATTATACTTCGCTTCAAAATTGGGGGAAACGAAAGAGAAAAATCTTCAGAAAAGGCAGGTGCTTATCCTTCCTCCGAACATCGAAGATTTGTTAATAATTATACCCGTTGCTAACTTGTTCGTTGCAAAATCCCTCTAACAGAGTGAAGTTGACTTCTCCTGTATACAACCTTCTACAATATATAACCAAACTTTTATCTTCGATGGCGCGTTCGGAATTAAGATATACAACTATAAAAGAGAAAAAAGAAAGCAACACCAACATCAAGACAAAGCGACGGAGTTCTCTCGCGGTAAAAAAAAAAGAAAAAAATTGAAAAAAGAAACCCAACGAGATTCCGATATTCCCGAGCAGGGAAAAAAGCACGAGGTGGGCGTGCAGCAGCGGGTTCCGCAGGTGCGCGCGGAATCAGAGCGCCGGCTCTGAAATCAATTAAATCCAATTTAGCAGCGGGTTCGAAAACGGGAGCGAAAAGACGCGCGGACAATGAACGACTCGCGATCGGCCGCGCGATTCCCTCGAATCGATTAAACGTTCCCCCGTGCACCGTGAACGGAATACTTGCTAGCAATTAGCCGGAGCGCTAAATGCCTTCTAGTTAATCCAGCCGGCCGCAAGAAATCGACGTCTGGACGGCGACGTTGTCGAGGAAGTAGGAAAAGAACGCGGAGCCTCCTGTTAATGGGCTTTCGCCTTGTCACTACCTGTATCCGAGGGAATAAAAATTCATTCCTTGTACGCGTCGCATTCTCACGATCGCGTTTCAGAGGCCAACCTTCCCCTCTCCCCGCCGCCTTGTACCCTCTTGTAAAAATTCCCCCACGACCGATCGATTCGGCACGAAATTTAATTCGCTCGTGGGAACTTGTCTTTGACTTCTTGCCAGCTTCTTTTCTTTTCTTTTCCTCTTCTTCTTCTTCTTCTTCTTTTTTTTTCTTCTTCTTTTTAAACGCCGTTAACCGTCGCGTTAACTGATTATTCTGCTAATTTAATGGTCGACAGAGGGAACGTTCCCCCTTGGGAGGGAAAAAAAAAAAAAAAAAAAGAAAGGAGACAAGTTTATGACAAGCGAGACGGATTTCGCGTAAGGCAGGAAGTTATATAATTCTCGTAAGAAGCGTTAAAGGAAGAACTTCTGTGAAATTAAATCGACTTTGCTTGCAACTTTAACGACCAATTTTAGTCGCGTTGCCTCTTGGCAACATTCCCGATGTTTGCATACTAGTTTGTCAGCGAAGTTTGTCAGTCGTTAACTGAGTTATACGAACGATGTGCTTTGTTGCGTTGGCGACGCGGAATGTTTAAAGTCGCGTTCCCTCGACGATTTTTGCTTGCAAACGATAACGATATACAATTTGAGGCCGAAGTTGTCTCGCTGATTTTAAATAATTCGATAGGTGAGATCACTGAACGAGCTACTAAAGTTGTTATGAATTATTAATTAATCAATTAATCAAAAAGCGAAATTAGAAAGGTTAAGAAATTAGTAATGAAACAATAGACGTCTAGAACCGATTCTACACATCCAAATTCGACGAAAACGTGGTACAGTGTAATTTCGAAAATTCCCTCTGTTTCTCTCTTGCCACGCACGTCGAGAATTTTTTGTCCCAAAATTGCAATATTTTCTAAGTATATAATTACAGTATATAACCCAGGCAAAACAAATAATAAATTTATTCAATAATTTCTCAATCATTTCTATCCAGTGATATCATACCCGACGAGTTCAAAAAGAAAGCGACGAGTTATTGTTATACGGTTTGGTCACTCGTTATGGTCCGCAATCAGTTGCCAGCGCAAGTGGTTGAAACCTTTTCAAAGCAAGAAATCGTGCTTGAAAGTTGTCGAACGTCGTCGAAACACGTCAGAGGCGACTGACGTCGAGAAAATTTCACCAACGCGACAGGCGACGCGCAGAGCGAACGAGGAGAGAGAGAGAAAGAGAGAAAGAGGAGGAACGTGATAATCGAGAGAAATTCGCTGCACCGAGAATCAGCTTGTTTCAACCCGTTGGCACGGGTGTACTAACTCGAGGCTCTCTAAACACGTAACCGGACCGCGATATACATACTCGCCATCGGTAATTCGCCCCGGCCAGATTCACCACATACACACCACCTTTGCCGTTTCGCCTTTCTCTTCGTTCACATCTCGTTATACGTGCTTGAGAATATTTATTTACCGGCTCCTCGTTCTCTGGGCATCATCGTTGCCGCGTTATCGTTTCTCGGAAACACCGGCCACAATCGACACGAAGAAGCCTCCGACTGCCTCCTTCCCACCTTCATTACGGCGATCCGTGCCGGCAAGACCGCAGAAAACACCGAAACAACTTTCCGCGGCCTACTCCGCACGAAACGTGGCTGAAACGGCAGTCCCCTGGCCCTGACCTTTCCCACAACGAATCACTCTGTGGGCTAGCAGCCTGTCAGATTCGTCCTATCGACGAGCCTTCGGAGAACGCTGTAATTCGTTGCTAGAAACCGACGAGCTCTTGGAATCGGTGACGCGGAGGATGCTCCTTTTTCGAGTAGCTTATGTTCGTATGTTTGCGTTCGCAATGTGCAGATTTGGAGATCTCGCGGTGAATTTATCCGAGATGAGTGAATCATCGGCGGTGAAATTCTTTTTATCGCAGAATTTTGATAGATTCGATAGAATTCTAAGATTGGAGATGCAATTTCGAGAATTTTGAAGATTTGAGATAGGTATGAAAATTCCAAGGCAATTGAACATCGACGATTAGGGATAGAGAATAATTGGAAACTGTAATAATGTTCGGAGATGTAATTTTGGATTTTTCGATAATTTGATACTGATCGCTTTGAGATTTCGATTGGTTAAAAATTAAGTAACGATTAGGAATAGAGACTTCTTGTTTGCGATGCGACGAAATCTCGAAGAATTTCGAAATATTTGTCGAGAATCGAGTAATTGAATGCTGATAATTAACTAATTTGCATCGCGAGGCAAAATATTTCACGAGTAAATCATAAAACGAGAATAAACAGTGACTAAGAATTTTATATTTATGAATATATAGAAGACTCGAAAGTCAATTGGTGACAAGTGACTTTTCATTAAAAACTACTCGTACCATGCAAATATCTTTTAATGTTAAAACTCGATCGATAGAACAGTTTAGTTACTATTTTTAGTAAATTATATTATATGGTAATATTATTTTAATACTACTTTTTTAGTTGTTAATTCTAATAATTAGAATTCAACATTTTTAAAGTTATATTCTAATAATTCATATAATAATAATACACTGTTCTGCTGACTGGTGGCTTTGTCAAAAAAAGAATATTTTTTAAGTTATATTCTAATAATAATCATATAATAATAATAATAAGGTTTTGTCAAAAAAATATATATATTTTCATAGCACAAATTGTTCTCAATCAAAAGTAACTTATTACGATCTCTCTATGTAATATTACGTACTCTGTCTCATATCCTGGTATTTTATTTTAATTAATCAGTATTAACAGAGAACAGTAAATACTTAAATCAAGATTTGACAAATTACAATACACGAAAAAATGCGCAATTTACGTCATACAATCAAAGTTGCGTTGCAAATGAGTTAGAGCGAGGATTTCTGCACAAATTTGTATTTCCACGGATCCGATTACAGAAGCAGAAGATACACATGAAAATTCGCAGTCTACCTGGACGATTGACCAAGAACAGGAGATAGCAGATAAGATAACACGCGATTGGATGTGAAAGTTTTTCTCGCGTTCCATAGTTTCTCTGTGAATTAGTTTCGAAGTTTCAAATCGCAGTCCGGGGGTCTTTCGAGTGGAAGTATCTCGAGCAAGTAGAATCAATGAGGCAGAATTAGCGCAGCGTTATTCAATGGAGCGCGTTAATAAGCTCTTAACGCGGCATAATACTCGAAATGGAAGTTTATAGGATTTTCATTAAACCTGCGTCTTTCTAAAAGAATTCCACGCACGTTGGAATCAACTCGTAACTACTCGTTTCCTGTGTAGCATTAAAACTGAGAAATTTCCAAAAGGCAGCATTACGCGAATTAGCTACATATATTTATATATATACAGATTTCGTAACTTGTGGAACCCACTTCGGGAGATGATTATACGTCTAAAAATAATGGAAAAAAGTCACACAAATATATGTCCTATCTGTCTTCGTTTATGAGATACAATGAATCTTCTGTTTTAATTACTTTTACGAACGATGCTCGAAATGACCACCTTGCATTTGAAGACAAGCCTGCACGCGTCTTGTCATTCATCTGGTTACTCTCTCTATCATTCCTGGTGTTTCTCGAATTTGTCGGAAGCCTTGCTCTATTCTGTTTCGTAGTATTTCAGCATTTTCAATCGACGTTGCGTATACAATAGATTTCAAATGTCCCCACAAATGAAAATCTAATGGATTCAAATCCGGAGAACGAGCAGGCCATGCAATAGGACCTNATATCGACTGGAACTTCCTCTAATATTTCGTGTAAACGCGTGCTCAAAAAATCAACGTACTTTGTGCCTGTTAGTTTCCCACCAAGAAAAAAAGGTCCAATTAAAAATTTATCAATTATTCCTGCCCATACGTTTAAACTAAACTGGTGTTGATGTCTTGAATGCACAATAACGTGTGGGTTTCCTTCGTCCCAATTATGATTATTATGAAAATTGAATATACCATCCCTGGTAAAACTAGCTTACCAGAGTTTGCTCTGTTTATAAAATTCATTATATCTGATAAACGAAGACAGATAGGACATATATTTACATGACTTTTTTTCATTACTTTTAGGCGTACAATCAGCTCCCGAAGTGGGCCCCACAGGTTACGAAACACCCTGTATATCGGTTAACGTGGTATTTTCCAAATTAAGCTCCAATGCAGGTTACTTATGGATACGCATAGTTACGCACAGCTGTACAAACAGGTACATAATCAGGTTCCAATATAGGTTTTTCCAACGTACCGTAGTTATCTTCCAAATTGCAACGAAAATGAAAATAGCTACAGTGGATTTATTTGCCCGGGTTTACCAGAGAGTTACGAGTTACAACGTATCGGTCTGCTCGATACCAAAATCAACGAGTCTCGGTTCATCGATTCGCGAGCGATCGCCGGCGGAGCGGGCGATAAGCAAGATCCCGCTGCCCGCGAGAGACACGTTACGGTCCCCGGTAATTGACAACTGGTAATTATTAAGACCTGACGGGGCAGCGAGGGCGTGCAGAAACGAGCACGAGAAGGAAACATTAATCTGCATCGCGGATTTCGCAAGGCTGCCAGGGCATTAAACGACACAAAACCAGTCCGGCGATCATTAGAATTTCCACATCGTCGCTGATGCAAATAATTGACAGTGGGATAATTACGGTCCCTGTCGCGGCGCAATGCGTACGAACAAAAGAGCGGCGACAATTTATTGCACACTTATCGCTGTGCGCGTATCGATCGTCCCCGCGCATGCACACGCATCCACACGTGTTGTTCGTGACGAAAAAAAAAAGGAGAAAGAAAGAAAGAAAGAGAGAGAGAGAAAGAACGACGAAGGAGGAGGAAGAAGGAAAACGAAAGAAAGAAAAAATTGGAAAACAGAAGAGAAAAAGGAGGGTAACTGTTCGCCTGTTGTACAAACTGTCGGCGACTGAGTATGATTTACGGTGTCGGTGCGCCGATATAAAGCGGTTGTCCCAGCCTGAATGGCAACCTTATCGAGATCAATTTAGATGGAGAAACACCGCGCGATTACGCGGGAATTAATGCATCGCAAGCGTCGACTGGAGAAACCAATTCCGGCTCGATATAGCAATTTCGATGGTAAATTATGAATGAAGGGTGGGCAACACCTTCCGTGCCGTGGTTTTATTTATTATGTATCCGCTGCGTTCTGTCGCTCGCAAGTGCATCGATGCACGAAATCGATACGACGAAACGAGGCGCGTGAGCTAAGCCACGTCGTTGTTTTTCAATTGAGAGCCTCGTCTCGTTTCTGTTTGACATCCGCGTCGTCGATAATGACACTTTGAATTATAAGTCAATTGTAATTACGAGATATTCATGGTGGATTAGCAAGTTATCCGAGATTTAAATAAATTCACTAATATGTCTGTCTGTTCTATGATGCACGTAAAGTGGCTACAATTTCATAATCGTGTGGTGCAATGACGCGAGTTGCCATAATAGGTGTAAAATTATACAGTACTATATCTACATGCACGTAATATTTTCAAGTGAAAATCGAGTTAAAGTTCTCGATCATAGTAATTTACCAATTTGATACATGACAAAGTGAAACTTCGTCGAAACAAATCGTTTTCAATAAATTTACAAATTTACTGAAATTCTCTTGGTGCCAAGGACGAAAATCTTCGTCAACGACAAACACTCGTTAATAAAATTGCTGAAACAAATAATTGATGAAACGCCCCATCGGGATTGCACTAACCCGAATCTTCCTTCTCCTTCCTGGAAGAGGAAAAGTGAAATAAAAGAAAAAAAAAAAAAAAAAGAAACAGCAGAAGAAGGAAGAGATAAAAGAAAGGAAGAAGGAACAACGAAATAATAGCGAAAGAAAATCAGGAAAGAGCGTGGAGAGCGCGCATTTCCGGAAGCAACGTCGTCGCGGGGCCGAGATTTACGCCGGCGCGTTCGCCTAAACGCTGAAAACGAAGGGAACGTTATTCCCGCGGCAGAAACTTCCTTTCAGCGTGCCCCACCTCCCCCTCCCCCGCCGGCCGGCCGGTAGAAAGTAAAACGATTCCGCAACTTCTTGGCGGAGGAAATAGTCGAGGCAAGCCGTTACGACGAAAAGCATTCCGCGACCCTTTGCGGATACGTAGCGGCGCAAGGCGGCGAGGAAAACGGGAACAGCGCGACGAAACGGCCCCACGATAAAAAGAGACCGGGCGAGGGCCATTTGTATTCATATGAAAATATTATCTCGCCGCGCGCGCGTCCTGCCTCTTCAGGATCGCTATTGGGTTTGCATAGATACTTATGCATGAAGGTAACATTGCCCAGGCATTGTTATGCAACCCGCTGTAGATCCTCAATATAGATCCCCGACGCGCGAGTCTCGCGCGCGCGCACACACACACACACACACACACACTTTCATTCGGATTTCAAGAGCCTCGTCCTCGAGCCTTCGGAGGATTCATCGTTCCGGCATCCAACTTCTAAATCGAAACTCTCTTGCTCCGTGCCACGCTGCGGATTTACATTTTCCTTTCCCTCCCTCCCCCCCCCCTCCCTTCCTCTCGGTTCACTCGCTCTCTCGCCGTTTCCTTCGAGAGATCGAGAGATCTCTCAAGAAGAACGGGAGCGTGCGCTTTCGAAAATTTATTTCAACGAGATGATTTGAAAATGTTTGGAAGTCTCTCTCGCGAGCTCGTATTTTTGTTGTTTCCACGTAGCGTTTAAATTAGATGGAATTTACGCTCGTATTATGGCTCGCGTAATTATTGCATGAATGAAATATCGCATATTGTTAACCAAAATTTTTCTACCGCGTAATGTTTCGATGATTTGAAGATATTTATCCTTGTGGCAATTTTTTATTGAAATACGAAGTATATAATCGTGTCACGTTGTTTCGATCTAATCTTCGGTAGACTTTTATAATTAGATATGTAACAGATATTTACAGAAGAAGTGAAGATCTTTTAATTTCCATTTAATGGAAATGTTTAATTGTATCTTGTAACGCAGTTTATGCTTTGAAAGAACAGGATGTGTTGCATAATGTAAGAAAATATAATTAATAATGCGCCAATTATGAAAATATCGCGATGTAAATACAACCGTTACATTGAATGCATTACGTGACTGAAATTAACGGATAAATTAACGAACAACATCTTCTTTTGCCAACAGTCTTGTAATTTCTGCAATTACATGATTCCACGGTCGTTGATTTTTGTATATTAAAAATAAAAAATAATTTATTAATGACAAAGTTTCCTATATTCATTATATTCATCTTGTATCTATCGACCATAAGCATAATAAAAATTCCAATTATTTTAAACTTAACTCTCAGAAAAACTGCATTGTTTATGAATATAAATCTTACGGAAATTTCTCATTTCACAATTTCAAAAAAAAAAAGAAAAAAAGTAGAAACCTTCGTATCCATCTTAATTAAAACATTATTCTCATAAAGATATATAAAAAGAAATATATATATATAAGCAATCAGCAACATCTTCTAGAATGAACTGCATCTCTATTTAGGTCCTATCTCTTTAGTCTTCCAACGAAATAAAATGAAATTGTACAAACAGCCAGTCTGTTCGTTTCTCGCTTTCAAACAGCAATAGCTAATCCCGCGATTAACCATGCACCGGCTCGAGAATAAATATTCCAGCCCCTGGGCCGGCGTTTAATTAAATACCGCGACGCTGTTTTTCCTTCGGCGGGAGCATTGCTACAGACAGCTCCATAAATCCCGCGGAAATTACAACGTGCAACAACAGTATTCAATTCAACTTTCACATATGAACCGGTATTAAGATTTCGATCTTTGGCAGGGAACACGGGGCGCGCGGCTGTTCCTTTTGCCCGCTCTGCTCCTGTTCCGCGGCGTTTCCGCTCGATAACGCGATCGCGTTATACGAGTTTAATGATTTTAGATAAACTTAATCGTCCGAGGAAGATGCTATCGGCGGCACAGGTGCAGGAGGGCCCCGGCTCGCGTCGTGCTTGTCGCACTGTAACTGTAACTTTCTGACGAAGACGAAGTGCACGCTTCATCTGCATAAAACAACGCCTCACTTCTACCTCACGCGTCGTCGCGTTCAATCTCCATTGTCGTCCTCGGCTCCCCCCCCCCCCCCTGAAACGATACAGTTACGCATTTGTAAATTGCCATTTCACAGTGTTGTGTGCCCCTTCTCCTCCCTATTTCTCTCTCTCTCTCTCTCTCTCTCTCTTTCTTCGTTAATCACTCAACGTTTCTTCATCTTTGAATAGATACATGTATAAAACCGTCATAATTTCGCGACGTTTGTTGATCAATCAGATTGGACTGATGGGCCGCAAAGTGGGTCGGAATTTGAAGAATTTGTCAATTGTATTATTATAATTGTATTTGTTATGCTTCGACAATCGGGAAAGCAGTAATTAGAGCAGTTAGTCCAATAAACGTAAATAATATTTTTCTCAGTTGACAACAATTAAGTGAGAACAAAACCGATAAAAATCTCGTTCGCTTTCTTCGAAATACACCAAGTATACCGATATTTACCCTAATACACATACGTAAAAATTACATACAATATAGAATTATACTCTGTCATCGCGAAATTACTGAACATTTCAGTAACTCGAGTACTTTCCAAGTGTCCCAATTTTGAAAATCAAATCAGAGTGTCCAACATTTTTGACGCAAAGGTCAAGCGAATTTTGATTTTCCCTCGCCGCTTGTTACATTTTTTTTTTTTTTTTTTTTCGCAAAAAGGATGCAGTGAAAGTCGGGAGAGACAGGCAGGAACGGCCAATCAATGGGGTGTATTGAAACTTTCGATCACGGACCGGTTTAGCAAACGCGGTAAACTCGATCGTCGCGAGTAGAGAACGACTCGAAGCGAGTGAAGCAAACACAATCCGGGCATTAATGCGCGCGCGCAACCGTTGATCGCACCTCATCATCGTGCAACGTTGCGTAAGTTCTTAACGTAGAGTGGTGCAACGTCCAGGCCCCGGGAACGGCTCGAGAGGAACGTGTCGTCGTCTTTGAAGAATCTGCTCACCAGAAGAATGTCCAGCGAACGTGTTTCTCCAGCCACGTTCCCCCACGCGTTACTCAGCCGCTTAACTGGACGTCGTTGCTTTCCTTCTTCCCGTACACATAACGCAGCAAGGTGTGATCGAATTTCCAATTGTCGGAACGCAGAATTCCACTTTGATACTTCAACGTGACGTCGACTTAATCGCGTGTGCACGGACCCGGCCTGGCTGCTGCTGACGGAGAGGCACGGCTCTGTTCATTTACCTTTCAACGACGAATCCAACGGCGTTCGCATATCGTTCTTATCTTTACGGCTTTGTATACTTTTTCTTTTTTTTCTTTTTTTTTTTTCTAATGGAAGATGGTAAAATTTGCGATTTGAATGTTGCGTGAACAATTTGGGAGCTCCAGCGTTAATTTCGCGAATTTCTTCAATTTGTTATTTCGTTCTATTAATGAATATAATAAGTTTAGTTAAATTATATAAGATTAATTAATTAATTAAATTTCTTCAATTTCTTACTTTTCTTAGTATGAGAATGCGTAATTCCGTTTATCTATACATATACGTGTGTATTCTATTCCTCGTGGTCGTTCAAACAGGTTCAAAAGTGTTCTAGTCAAATTAATATAAATTACTATAAATTAATATAAATTAATACAAATATAATATAAATCAGTGTCAAACGCAATTAACTAATCTCCCAAAGCCTAAACACAATCAAACTTCGCACCGTTAAAAACGAAAAAAAAAAAAAAGGAAACGTTCGAAATTTACCGGAATTTACGAAAGATTACACCTGTGGAGCGTTCTCTTTTTCTCTCGGTGCGACTTTTGCACTCTGAACTTTGCCTCCGTTCTCCCGTTTCATCGAACGTGTATTCCATCGCAAGGTTCCATCCACCGCGGCCAATCAACCCCGGATAACAGCCAGCTTCGTTTCTACGTCCGTTGTACAATAGGCGCGCGCACGGTGTACATGTTGCGCGCGCGACCGCACTCGGATGAGCCTTCACACGTGTACGTCCGCGTGCATGTGCCAACGGAGAGACGGCAACATTTATTGAACTCCCACCCCACCCCCCTCACCCCGTATGCCAGTATGCAATCAATAATTACGCAGAGCTGGATTAATGTACAGGCTCCGACGAAAGCACTTGTCGATGTTTGCAATATGAATACGGTATGATTTAGTTTGCTCCCGGCAACTATCGAGAATCGAGAAAAACGAACGTTTCCATGTATGAGATCATTGCCAACTAATTAGAAATCTGTTGATTCTTTTTTTTTTTTTTTTTTTTTTCTTAGTAGAATTTCTCTGCGAGAAAGAAGGAATTAATTCCTTTTTTAAAGAATTCAATTTTAGAGCGAGGAGACGAGTCAAGCCTATTTTAAATCTGATTGTAAATATTAAGTCGATGATTGATGGTTGACAATGTTCTTCTCTAAATAAGTTTAACGTTTACAGTATTCAATGACAGAGATTTAGACACAATTCAGAAATAATTTACAAAAGGTGGTCGATTCATTATGATTCGCAGACAGACTTGGACGTTTTCCGAAACTATAATTTGCAATATTCAATGATACAGATTCAGAGATAATTTCCAATTCAACAGATCTTTTTCCACCAACGTCAATTATTACTAAATTAACTGAAAAATTCCACGACAACAATCTGGACCTTCGAACTTGTAACAAAGTTGAGAAAAAGAAGAGAAAAACAGAGCGGCAATACAGCGCGATAAGAAATTCGATTAGAAGCCACGCGCAATTGGCCTTCGTGGCCGTGCACTTCGTGCTTCTTTCTTCACCGAAAGAATCACGAAGGGGATGAAAAGAGGCAGGGCGTAAAAAAGGTGAGCGAATGTAGAATATAGGTCCGAGGGAGGAAGAAGAGGCGAGAAGGCGAGCCCGAGTATGAGATTACGTTACATCCGTGTGGTCTGCGAAAAGAAATTCAAGACGGCAATTTCGATTAAATTTAATCTTGCGCAGGTTTCGAATCAGACGCAGCGGCGCAATGAAACCGAAGGGATGGGCCGGTTACCTTCTCTCCCATGTAAGTCACCCAGCCTCGTGGGCCTCAGCTGAGGTTACCTACGATCATCTTAAAAGGGCGGCCCTTCACCGAAATCTACGGTTTCACGTGGAATTTCACCGATTAAAATTCACCGCCAGTCCTCCCGCCAATGTCATTCCAATTTCTGTTAACCGCCAGCGTGCCAGGCCGTTCCACTTCCGGTCACGGCATCCAACCTTCGTGACATTGCTATAATTAAACTCGAAACACTGTATTTCTAATGAATTCCTCTTTGCTGAAGGTGGAGAGTTTGAAGTAAGTGGCGATTGAAGTAATTTTGTTCCTTGAATTTCGTGAATAAGTATGTAATTGACAGAATAATTTATTTATTTCTTTATTGCGTATGTAAGCGAGGTGATTCTCGTCAAAATATTCGTGTCGTCTAAGGGGGATCTGTCGACATTTCAAACAATCCTCGTGAATTAATATGTAACTTATAGAATAATTGTTGGAACGTAGTCCTTTCTGTATTTGAAGTTGTCATTAAGAGAAATTGATAAATTCTAGGATACTGTTTCACTATTTTCTCAATAACTTAGTCGCAAACCTGCGAATTTTATTACAATGGGAAACGATCAAGGACATTCGAAAAACAGAATTTTTGAAAAATTTTCGAAAACAGTAAGAAGAGACTTTCGTATCTCCAGCACATCTTTACCATAAAACTTATCAAATTCTGCCCCTTACGTCCATCACCAACGTCTGAAATCCGAAATATACAATTGAAATCTCCAAAAAAAGGTTGTTGCTGAACAATAAACTTCGCAAGAGGCTTCGTACACGACGACTACAGGCGACCGAACGTACCTAACGGCCGTATCGATTCAAGGCGATGCCAATAAATTTCTGGCTGAACGGTAGCAAGAGAGACGATCACCTCGGGTGCAAATGAATCGCTTGCGAGAGAGAACGAGGCCGTCTGGCGAAGATAATTAAAAAGAGAAAAAAGAAGAAGAAGAAAAAAGGAGAGAACTGTGCAAGACGAGAAGGGCGAGAGAAGGATGAATCCGACGGTGCAGGCTGCGCGCAACGCTATTCGTTAACCATCTGCGCGTTGGTAAATCCATAATGACAGGATAAACTAGCTGTTTACAGGTGATTACGCCAATTATCGGCGATACCGGGTGAGCGTACGCGGCTTGTTTACATTTGACGCAATCCTACGCGGTGTGTACGCGAGCGCGCACGCACGACGCATAATGGCAACGTATGCTCGGTTGCACGGCTGCATCCTGGTTTGCATCGGCCTGGCCCGGCCGACCGACAGGCTTGTTCGAGGCAATTTATTGCTCGCACGGCACGCTAATCGGCAGACAGAGGAAGGGAAGATAGCTTTGACAGCGGAGAGACCAAAGACACGACCGGATGCGCCATGGGGGCCCGGCTTCGGCCGTCCATCTGAAGTCGCGCTTCGAAGGTCACTGAACAGACGGTAATGAAATACTAACTGGCCACCAATCTCGCGTTGGAACGCGTGAAACGAAGCTACAGCGACAGCTTCATCGTGAATCGTCGACGCTGATGGTAGCTTCGATTTGCATCTGCCGGTGTGATCCTGTGTTCTACGGTGTGCATCGTCGTATACGGTAGCATGATTCGAGTAGAGAAGTTTCCGTGGACCGAAATTTTTGTGGATTTTTTGTCGGTGCAGTGTCGTGTATCATGTTCTATCGTATTCACTTGTAATACTACCGACAAGTCGTAAATTCGTTGCAAATTTAGTGTTCCAGTTGTCAATGTAATTGCGAATAAAGGAACATTATTGTGGCTTATGATATTTTGCTTGAGAGCCGGAAGACTAGATTCGTTAAATTTAATGTCACATTCTTCAATACTGGAACTATCGACGATTAAAGCGTGAAATTTTCATCAGAGACATTAAAATTTTAGGAAAAATTATTACATCTTTAAAAATGTGCCGTTTTACGTCTATGATAAATATCTAACAAAAATTATAAATTAAATCATTTCGACTAATTTTGTAGTGTTTCTAGTGTTAAAAGTTCAGTGGCAGTGACTTGTACCTTTGTTTGTTCATTTCTTTAAAACCGTGACCTAACGATCTATTCATTATTCCTCTTTTCTGACGAAGATCGTATAATGATGCTGCAAAATAATCTCTTTAGGACCGTCGAAGAACAAAATATGATACGTGGAATTTTGATTAATTCAGAGGTATACGTCATGTCATTGTTTCAAAATACAAATGTTGTATTTGTTCAAACTACCAAACTACAAACGTGGTACGGAAAGAAACTAAGACATTATGTGCTGAATCTTACGAGATCTTTGATAACAACCTGTTTCTAGCAATTTGTCTTCAGTTCGCAACACACACGACGAGTAAAACTTTTCGAGCCACCCTGTGTGCAATTTAGCCACTAATCTCGCGAGATTAAGTTGCTGCATGACGTATAAGTTATTGCAAACTGTGCGAGATGAGACCATTGGGATGCAATAATTAACATTCTACTATTAATTTAACCATGTTCTGTCCAACGTCCAGTTAATTAATAGTCCAATATATTACTGAGAGTAACAACCACAATTACAATGACCAGCTGAATTTAGTGGATCGTATCAAACAACTTGATGTCATCTTTCGAAACAGCAAATGTCAAATCCCAATTGATGTATTTGACAAGTATTGCGTTTGAATGTGTAATATTAATAGGTAGAAAAGCCCATTTATCTTGTATGTATATATTTCTTTGCAACGCGTGTCCTTTCACTTGTTCATTTCATTACTAAATAATTTATTATCACTCTTTAAACATTAATCGCCATACGACCGATTATAAATAATAAACATTAAGTGCAATAATTCATTTGTATGTACAAATATATAAATAAGTAATTTGTAGGATATTAATAATTCTCAGAGCTTGAAACATTAAATTTATGTCGAATTACATTTATTCATTAACTGTCACATAATTAACAATACGCGAAAGAAAACAGAAAGACACCTTACGGTAGTAGAGTACCTTTAATCCAACATGTATATGTATAATAAAATAAATAAAATTTAATCTCTTCTAATTAAATGAAATGACCAAAAATTTAAATAAATATTATATTTCATTAATAAACAAGGAATATTGACAAACGAGGAGCATTTTTACCAATAAGCAAACCCGCAATGAGTCAACGAAACTGCAAGTAGAAAATGCCGCGTTACGCAGGCACGCGTATTCTACTTATTACAACTCGTCTAACTCTCAATAAATTCAGCCATTACGAGGCGAAATACCGCTTAAAATTTTACTTTTAATTTTTAAAATTAAACGATCTGTTAAATCACCGAATTCAAACGAGCCACCATCACCTCGACACATATGTAAACTAAAACTGCGCTCGTCAATTGAAATGCCACTTGGCGAGAAGATGTCGAAAGTAGGGATCGTGGAGGAAGTGCGAGCGAATCGAGGAAGCTTCGCTGGCGTCTCACAGATGAATTATAATACGACAATTATTGTATTTCACAGCGTGGTGTTATTAAAGCTACGGTAAGCGGTGGAAGGCGTGGTGTCGCTTCGAATTATAGCTGATCCCCTTGCTGCCGTGAAAAACGAACGAGAACGGACCACCCTCGTGCTGTACGGAACCTCGCGGATACAACACGAGGTTCCATACAGGATAATGAATCGTCATCGAGAACCTTGCAGACGTGTGCCATTAATCAAACCGGTCTATAATTTTTCTACCGCGTTTAACACTAGAACTGCCAGAAAATGGATCAAAATGACCAACGAATTAGTAATTCTTTTCTTAGAGAAGTTTTACAGTTTTATTCGCGACAAACAAATGTTTGTGCAATAATTCTTTTATCGTGTTATTTTTTATTTTTCCTGCTCCTCGCACCATAATAAATTTTATAATGAAATTAATTTAATAATTTGACAGTTCCAACGTTAACACAGACAATGTTGCAGCAGTGAATGTCGATTTGCTTCTATTTCAATTTTGCATTTTTCACAGTTGTACGAGCAGTGCCAGTACGAGATACGCCAGGAGATTGTAATACTCGAATGTCGTCGAAGATCAATGTGTTAATTAACGGATACGCGTGTAGACTGTGCTCGTTTTGCATCCAGTTATAATCTTATAATATGTTCTCGAAAGAAGGAACCGATTCTAAGAACGCAGCTGGATAATTGAAGGTTCAAGTCGGACGAAGAACACGATGAAGTTATAAATTAACAGCGATTTCGCTTTATAGCAAATTGAATCGGTAATCGGCCAGTTGCCAGTTTCTTGTCAACGCAAGCCCCGTGAAGTATTAATCGTTACCAGCCGGTTACTGAAATGAAAGTCGTTAAATATTGTCAGTACACGGGAATACGGGATCGCTGTTGCCGATAAAATTAAACTGATCATTATTATCGAAGACGAGAGATAGAAGAGAAGCGAGTCGAGGAAATATGACGAGCGTAAGATATCCCCGTCGGTGGTAAAAGTTCGTCGTGCTCGATGTTCGTAAAATGAAAAATTAAATTAAGATGATAAATGAAAAAAATCTCGCGATGGCAAACGTGAGAGGCCGAGATATTAAATTGCAGATTAAATATTTAATATGCAGAACAGAAGAAGGGTTCAAGCGTCGCGCAATGAATGAAGCAATTTTGCAAATTGTACTAAAATTATGCTTCACTGAATATATACATGGTAATAAGAATATTCAAAATATAAATGAAGTTATAAAAATAACCGAGAAACGGGTGAAACCTGTTAAAAGGGTTTTTCGTCTGAACAGTAATGGACCGATATCATCTCACTGAGTACAAAAAAGTATTCAGTTCGTGTCATAAGCTTTTATAACAAAAAAATTCAGTGTTACTATTAACACCGACGAATCTAATAGATCTAAAACACATTTAGCTATCAGAGATTTAAATTCTTCAGCAAAAAAAAAAAAAAAGTCAATGTTTCGCAGTAATGTTAGCATTCGTCGAACCATAATACAAACTTTTGCAATAAAATGCTACTATCAGCTATTGAAAATTGAAAATTTCACGAAGAAATACAAGAAGTGCTCGTCAGCAATGGAAACATCAATTAACATTACAAATTTCCACGAACAATGTTGACGAGCCTGTTAAAAAAGACTTTACAGAGAAGAAATCAGTGTTACTAAATAACGCAAGCACTCAATAATTCAATCCTTTCACATCATTAAATTAATTCAATTAAAATTTAACTGTGCATAAATTTAACAACGAAAATTTCATCGAGTTTGCGTTGAATTTGAGAGACGTAACAGCGATATTCTTTAGGAGAAAAAGAAAAAGGTAATCACTATCACTAAGACGCGCGTCCTGCCAAACAATTGTTGCGGAACGGCGTGTACATACAAAGGTTTTTGCTCCTACGGTCAGTACACAGGCTCGCGAGATAGGCCAGACAGTTTCATGGCAAAATATAAGAGAGGACGCGCCTTCATTGGCTTTAATGGGATGGCAAATAGGCGGGCAGGAAATTTGCGCTTTTGAAGGCGCCTTCGTGCGCGCGCGAGATAGCACCGCGCGAGAGGGCACGCAGGAAATTCTAAGCAAGATGGCCGGCAACGGGATCCCACTGATTCAATAGAAACTATTTACACTGCCATTAGACGGCCCGCTCGCGTTCGTTGGGCGCCGTGGCCTGTAAATACGCCACACGAGAATCGAAGCGAACTCTTGCCGAGAGACAGAGATAAAAAAGATGGAAGAAAGAGAAAAAAAAAGAAAAAGAATAATAATACAGTTGGATCTTTGTAATTTGAATTTCAAAAGGAAAAGCTAAGATCTATAATCTGGCTTGAGAATTCTGTGTTGCGGAGAGATTTCCTTCAGTGAGAAAAAGTTGGGCCTCTCGGAAGATGAATTCTTCGAGCGCACGATCAATATTCAACTCTCGAGAAGCTTGATCAATATATAATCACGATACTTGAATCTCGTGAAATGATACTAATGAAATTTTAAAATCTTTTGTAAAAGACACGTGAAAGGTTATCTGCAAACGCTCCGATAGTTAATACTATTACTATTAATTCGAGTGATGTTTGAAATGAAATATAAGTATATACAAGTAAACTATGAAAGCGATTACATCTCTCCGAATTCGATTTCAAATAAAATTTTCAATCAAAACTCGAAGGAAGGAAAATGTTTAAACGCGTGTAGAAATCGAAAAATAAAACAGGCCATTACACTCGCATTCTCGCAGTTTTTCAATCATCGAGATTCGATCGTAGAACAAAAGAAGGTTGACCGTAGAAGAGAGGGGAGAGGAGAGAAGGCTAAAAAAAGAAAAAAAGAAGAAGGAACGAGCGACACGGCTTAATAGCTGACACTGTCGTAAGAGAAACTCTAAACTATCGTTGCAACAGGAGTTTCATTACAATTGCTAATAAATGGCACGCGGCGATGGTCGTGCGGATTTATGCACTTACGTGTTCATAACCCGCGTGCATGACCCGCTCGTGAAAAGACACACTCGAACGACGTCTTTATTTCGTTTAAAGACCGCGCCAGCTTCCGAGTTTATGAGAATAAATTATGCACACGTTCGGAGGGGGGCCGTTTGCTTGTCACCGCTAGCGAGGCCTTTTGTCTCTCTTTTGTCAGGTGAAGAAACAAAAAAAGAAAAAAAAAAAGAAAGAAAGAAAGAAAGAAAGAAAGAAGAAAAAACGCATTCCGCGCGTGTCGCGATGCCGCGAGAATAATGGCCCTCGCTGTTTAACAGTTCGTCGTAGCCGTGACTTAATGTCGGACTAACGCGGAGATGCCACGTACGTGCAGGATTCGCCCTTTCAGAGAAACTTTCCACGCGTTTCGTTAAGAGCGTCGCGATAATGATGAAACATCACTCGATGTTTGACTTCGACCAACGTGGCCGTGCAAGCTGTTAAACGCTTCCTATTTAGCTTGGGATATCGATAGTGGCTACTGTCTTTGGATCTTGACCATCCGACCGATGTCGAGAAACATCGACAAAGAAATTTCGTAGAAACGTAGGGACTACCTGCTTAAAAGCTCGAATTTCGATTAATTTCGACTTTCCGATAAATGGTGCGTCAAAGTTTCATATATTGGAGTACTTTAAACGAAATGTTATTTTCTGAAAAATTGAAATTAAAATTCGTGCGATCATTTGTATTATATACCCTTTTTATAATGAAATCCTTTATCTTTTCAATGACGGACGTACGTTTTCACGGTAATTCTCAGAAAATTCGAAAGAGATAAATACAAGTTATTCCGAGAAATGAGTGTATCATTAGTTATCCAGACGTCTAGAATCTAGACACTAGTTATTCAAATCCTAAGATCAATAGACATTGACGTAATCGGAAATTCCTGTATAAATTATCGAAGCACGGTCGAACAGCTATACTATTACTGATTTATCGGATGAGGTTATTTCCCCTAGTTATTCGCATAATCAGCACCTTACGGTAAGAAACGAACAACAACCAGCTTCACTGACATTTACACAGATACTTAGTCTCCTTTTTCTTTCGATCCTCTTAGAAATTCGAACGCGTTCATTTATCATATCGTAAAGGGAAAGCAACTCGATCTCCGGTAGGTATTTGAGCTATGGGATAGTTCAGCGAATGATAAATAAATATAAATTATCCTCAGGAGAAAGGAATCGACGTTTGACTTGCGAAACTTTTAAAAATCTGGAATTAATATCAATTATCGGCAAGCCGTCGGAAAATTAATTTAGGTTTGAAATGAGAAGTAGGAAATTTTAGATGTTTACTGGTGTGTTTCTAAAATATTTTCTCCATCTTTTATACAGTTTAACGTTAAGCTTTAATACCTGACACAGAAATCAAAAATTATTTGGGAATTCAAACGATAGAATAACATCGCGATCTTTCTTTGTTACACAGATATAACAATCTTTTAAATTTCTATAAATGAAATTATATAATTTATATAAATAAAGAAACAAATTCGACTATCCTAAATTTCCTAAATCACGGAATTCCAAATCCGAAGTTCTAAAGTTCGCGAATCCTCCAATCGAAATAAATTATTTAGCGATTCGATGAAACTTCCCTTTAAAATTTTCTGAGAACACGATCGATCAACCGATCGCGCATCGATCGTACACAATAGATCCGTTCAATTTCCGGCTTCCTTCTTGGCGGTTACCGAAATTGCATTTCTCTCGAAGACGTCGCCGAACGTGGCCACGTAACGCCATCCACTGTCACGCTGGGAGGCACAATTTCCGCTCCACTTCCGGAAATGGACCCATTGTCCGATGTAATCGGAAGACAACAATATCGTGGACGATGCGTATCTCTCCCTTCTCTGTCTACGCGCAGCCGTGAATCCGCAGGCTTATTCGCAGATGCATACACACACACACACACGTGCGCACGTAAGCCTAGGTCTCGTATGCATAGAAAATGACACACGGTACCGCAATACAGAGGGTGGAAACCATCGATGAATAATTTCTATGCGACTTGCACGCTCGGGGCGAACTGTTGATGAATTAAGGAAGGAATTTATAAATGCTCAGTGCTACAGGTTTCAGATACTCGAGAAGGAGGTCGACTCGATTTTTATCGCGTGAAATTGATGATTATTTACGCAAGCACGTGTAATATAAAGTGCAACTATGAATGCTATTTGTTTGGAAAATTTTAAGACAACGAAGATCGACGAAATTGTTATCTTGTGTTAGGAGTTAATTTATTATTTACGTAGAGAAAGTATTTCATTTTCAGGTAAAGTGAAATTTATACCGAGACGAAGGAAATTGTTACTGATATTTGCAATAGAGTCAAGTTGATTTTCATTCATTTCCACTGACGTGGTAATTTCACATGTTTTTAGAAAACACGTCAAATAGCTAATACGGTCAACTACCTGCATATTTGTCCAACAGAAATCAAATAAAGAAACACACATTTTAAAATTCCATGGTTCTTCAAAGTCTTCAGAAAACAGAATTACTCCACGTAGCGTAGAAAGCGATCAATCTGCTATTTCTGTAACGATTCGTTCGATTCATTCTGGCGCAGCGAAAAAAAAAGAACGCGATTAAGAAAAAGAAGCTTTACGACGAGCCGAGGCACCAAGGGTGAAAAGAAGAGAACCGGTCAAAATGCAAAAGGAAGGATCTCCCGGGTCCACTTTCGTCCGACCATGATCGCCGATTGACGATCTCGATAATCTCGTCGTGATTGTGCCACGACCACCTGGGCAAAACGACGTTATTAAAGCTCGTAAATTCCGAGGCATCGATTACCAGCCGCCACGAACTGGACACGCAATGTGTCTTTTACGATCCACGATAGCTGCGTGGCCGCGTAATGCAAATACGAGCGAGATATCAGAGTGGCAGAAAGACGTTCGTGACGGATATACCACCCAGTAGAGAGGACCAATAGAAACGCGCACAATCACGTTCCAAGAGGATCCAAATTATCCTTCTGGCGATCCGTGTTCGCGTACTATTAAACGTAAATGTCCTATACATATACGGTGAATCCGTAAGTGGCTCGCTGTGATTCATTGAATAATAAATGTTACTATTTGAACTTACTTGCTAAATTTACTCAATATAAATAGATTCAAATATAATATTTATTGAATAATAAATATTACTATTTGAACTTATTTACTAAATTTACTCAATATAAAGATTCAAATATAATATTTATTGAATAATAAATATTACTATTTGAACTTATTTACTAAATTTACTCAATATAAATAGATTCAAATATAATATTTATTGAATAATAAATATTACTATTTGAACTTATTTACTAAATTTACTCAATATAAAGATTCAAATATAATATTTATTGAATAATAAATATTACTATTTGAACTTATTTACTAAATTTACTCAATATAAATAGATTCAAATATAATATTTATTGAATAATAAATATTACTATTTGAACTTATTTACTAAATTTACTCAATATAAAGATTCAAATATAATATTTATTGAATAATAAATATTACTATTTGAACTTATTTACTAAATTTACTCAATATAAATAGATTCAAATATAATATTTATTGAATAATAAATATTACTATTTGAACTTATTTACTAAATTTACTAAATATAAATAGATTCAAATATAATATTTATTGAATAATAAATATTACTATTTGAACTTATTTACTAAATTTACTAAATATAAATAGATTCAAATATAATATTTATTAAATGATAAATATTATTTGAACTTACTTACTAAATTTACTAAATATAAATAGATTCAAATATTTATTGAATACACATTAGCCATCGTTTTCTGTTATTTCACAGAATTCTTTAAATAATTTTGTAAATTTGGCAGTGTCTTTCAATCTGTTAGCTGCGTCGAAAACTCTTTATGGCGCATTGTAAAAAATCTATAATATAAAGAGACGAATTCAACGACGTTTAAAGATGATGTAACTTTGAAACGAAAATGAGAATCATTTCACGTTTATCAATTGCTCGAATTAAAAGAGGAAATAGGAGACGATTATTCATCATAGCCAGAAGACATATAAATACAGTATACGATCGAATATATTTGTTTCACGGCGTTCTTCGATAAACCAATATTACAATAATCCTGACTATCTTGCGAACGCGAACCATGAAACGACGACGATCTGAAATCATCGGGAATCATCTGGCAATCTCGCGATTAAAATCACGACCGTTCGATCGAATAAACAGAACGAAGATATATATATATATAGATACAGACGTTTCGTTTCTGTTGAATCACCCTGTACGTGTATACATGCATAACGTACACGTATGGCCGCGTATTGTATTCATACAGTGTACGAACGGGATACAAGGCCTCGTCCGTGTTGGTACAAGCGCATGGTGTACGGTTTGATGCATGCGAATGCGTATCCGGATCATGGGTAAATTAGTGCGAGAATTAGTGTGAGAATTAGTGCGGTACGCGCACCGACGTATACGCGTAGAGAGATACGAAGGGAGGGAGAAAGAGAGAGGGAGAAAGAGGGGGAGAGAGAGAGAGAGAGAGATCGGCCGGGTCGTTGCATAACGTTAACCCCGCGTGTCGTGACTTGTAAATGCGGTGTAAAGACTGACGTGAATATACGCACTAATGGAAGCGTTGCGGGAGTTGGTAATGGAGAGGCCGCGTGGTGCGGCGCGGCGAGCGGGTTAATGAATTAAAGAAGATAAGGGACGCGTGTTTCCGCGAGCTACGCCGCGCGTAAATCCACCGGGAGCGATTCGGCTCGAGATGTCATCCGTGGTGGAAGGTGCAAACGAACCCTTTACCAATCGAATCGATCGGTCCTTACGTCGATGAAATTCACGGATATATGGCTCCGTGACCTTCAACTTTCTGGTCGGTACTCTTCAAGTAGGTACATGAGTTTATTTTCCAACATTGTTACGAACCATGTTTATTATTTCATCAACGCTCAGACGTTTTGCGACATTTTTCGTGCAATTTTCATCTCGAGATATTGTCGACTGCAGGTCCAATACTTGAAAATATTAGTATCGTAAATGAAATTTATTTGCATTTATTCCAGAAATTTGAAATTTTCGGCGGGAATGTACATACCTAACTCTCTCTCTTATATACAAGTTATTATAATATAGTCTTATATACAATAATATAGTCTTCTATACAATAAAATGTGGAATGAACTGAGGAATTTTAAAATTAAGTAATTTAATACTAAGTTATTATGCTCGTCAGTGTGATACAATACCAAACCAACTAAATGTTAATAGAAATCTACACACGAGATCATAGTCATATGATGTTAGAATTTCACAATAACACAAATTCATCAAGTAATTTAGATTTTATTTAATACAGTAATACTTAATCTTCATACTTTGTTAGTGGTTCTATTATTCTGTATTAAACAACCAACAAAGCCTATCATTCTCTCTTAACAAGCTACGTATCGAGAACAAACTCTAATGTCATTCTAATATTCTATTCTAATATCATCGTCTACATCGTCCCATTTTGAAAACTACGATATAATGCACAGACGATATTTCAGCCCATTAATTACTAAGTAATTACTCGAAATTTTATTAAATTACTTTATTGTTATTTTATTTTATTAAATAGAAGATTATTTTATTGTATTAAATAGGAGACAATATTATATTATACAATAATATTGTAGATTCTAAATAGAAGACAGGCTCTAACATCATTCTGACATTCTAGCACATCGTTCCATTTTTAAAAACTATAATGCACAGACGATATCTCAACCCATTGATTACTGAGCGATTACTTCATTAAATTATAGAGTCTAAATAAAGGACACAGGGACGAAAAATTATTAAACGAATCGTTGGAATTCCCTTTCACAATCTTAGTGTTAAAAAAAAAAAATAAGATCCTTGGTGGATTAATACTCAACATTCGTCGAGTAAATCGTTGATCGTAAATCCCGCTCCCCCCCTCACCTTGCCAATTTCATCGTTACATCGCAGCTTTCATTAATCGCGAAATTAATTCGCGACGGAATCGTTTGCACGCCATTAGCGTGGTTCTTATAAGTCGCTGAGACTCCGCCGACTCACACGACCACGTAACTCGTTTTAACATATTTAATAGTCCGCTTGTTTAATATGCAAAGGAACGGAAAAATATATGGAACGGGAACAAAACGAAAGGAAAAAGGCGGCGGTCCGCGTGGAGAAGTGACTATAATACGATACCCGGCTACGCTGGATATGCAGATGGGTGCATCTACCATCCAACACGCACGAACACCAACGCGCGTATCCACGTGTCATGCATAAATGATATATGCATACCATTGTGAATAAATCTACCCTCCGCGACGACCAAACGAAGATGTTCAATCCGTCTGGCAACATCCCTCTTTCTGCGTTTCTGCCCCTCTGTTTCGTGTCGTTCTCTACGCGTGCACGAGTTTCCACGTTGGAGCTGTTTTTGCGCTGCCTATCTGTCTGTCTGTCTGTCTGTCTGTATGCGTGTAATTAATAATTTCAGCCGCCGGAGAGTATCATTCGGATCGGAGGACGGGCAAGTATTAATTTCACCGCGTAACCACCATCTCTAAACTGCTTAAAGCAAGTTCGTTATTAATCGGTCTCGTGAATTATTTCGTCGGTT
The DNA here is from genome assembly GCF_011392965.1 of Frieseomelitta varia. Taxonomy (NCBI): domain Eukaryota; kingdom Metazoa; phylum Arthropoda; class Insecta; order Hymenoptera; family Apidae; genus Frieseomelitta; species Frieseomelitta varia. The sequence continues at coordinate 561,873 of NW_025110014.1, read as the reverse complement.
TATTAGGAAATAAAGTTTGGAAAAGCAGGGGGTTTTTACGAAAATAATTGACGCGTGAAACGTCACACATTTTCTATGGGCATCTAGTTTGTATTATTATTGTCTGTGTGTTTGAAATTATCAGACCCGTGACTCGTAGGATTCAAGTATTTTAGGAAAAACAGTGGAGTTCTATCGCTGTGGAAAATTCTTTGCTCGAAGAACATATTGTCCAGAAAGGGGAGACTTTGCTGCGAATAAAAATTTTGTTCAGGCTCAACTTTGTTACGAAGTTCAATATTTTCGGGAAAAGGTCGACTGAGAATTCTACCATCTATTGTGAGGATAAAAATTTTGTTCAGAGTCGACTGTCTCGCGAAAAATTTGAAAATTTGGAACAAGGTCGGGTGAGAATTCTACTATCTCTTAATCAACAGAAAAGTAAAGTGAAGCAAAGATAAAATGTTAATAGAGTACTAACGTCATTACTTCAATAACAGATGATAATACTTAAGGCTGTCATTTCGTAAAAGTGAATAAAAATCAAACGTTATATTATATATACGGCACACATATTGACGGTACAGTTAAATTCGAACGTAAAATGATAATATACGAACGGCTGAGCATTTGGGTCAATAAATGGTTTTGCATAACTGTTCGTTAATTGTTGAATTAAACGCATGTAACTTGCGGTGGAAATATTCTCGGAACGACTACCTTCCATCTGATACACTCGGCGAGGTGCCGTTCCACTAAATTCTGCCAACGAAACCGTAGAAAATCGTTCTGAGTCAATGCACAGCTCCACTATGCCAGATACTAATTGCTCCTCTTGTATTTCAGTTATTTAACTGTGCCTTATGTAATTTTAACTGGGTGAACCGAAACTGAATACAAGCACTGTCTGCGCAGAGAATCGTGCTAAAATCCGGCCGAGTGCGATAACACCGGTCGTATAAATATAAAAGATAATGCAAGTAAGAATATTTCTAATTACACGTGGAAGAGCCGAAGTATAAAAGGAACCACGCAGTAATTTCATTATGATGCGAAGTAAGTAACGTACGAGCAAATGAATAAAGATCGCGCAGTGTGTCTTAATTAAGATCGTGCATGTATAGAGATCAGAGGTAAAAATATACAATACTGCTGTATAAATAACTCAAGAGAAACGTACGTGAAGACGTTTGCATTCTTGCAGCTTGGAATAACGAAGTCCTGGATGTGTTCCCGTTGGAAAAAGTTCATCAGAGCGGAGGAAACCAGTTCAATTACATTTTCTAGGCTTACCTGAAATCAAACAGAGAATCTGTCGTTAGATCACGTGCAATTATTAAATATCAAGTTGAAAGTATGATATACAATACACAATCGAGTTTCAAAGCTTTTTATTATTGAGACTTAAGACTTCGGATTGACTCGAGACACAAGATTTAATATCAGTGAATATTTATGTAAATTCATGTTTTTAGGAACATAAGAAGAATCTCGGTTCCACATCATACACTTTAAAATTGCCTAAAAACGCATAAAAGTTCGATCAATCCTAGAAATTATTTTACGAGCAACTATCATAATATATCTTTCTTACAATTCACATTTTGAGTCGGTTTTCGCGGCAAAAGTTGCACAATCGTGTGTTTAAACCCATATCATAAACACCGTAGTAAAAAAACACCCCTTTTATGAACACGCATTTACAATTGCAGAGCGCGCGTTTTTGTGGAACGCCGCTTCCAAAAATACTCAATTACACGTCCCAAATCATATTCCTCGCGAACCACCCTCTCAAAAATCCACAATTACGCGGGCAAAGCCGCGTTACAAAGGAATCGGCCAACCACGATGCACGCAGCTTAAGCCACCCCGTACATTACATCGCGTCGTTCGCATACACCCCGGTATGTACACACGTATCGTAACGAAGTCTCGCCGGTACAAGCAAAGGGGGGAGAGAGAGGGGGTGGCGAGCTAGACGAGGCTAGAGCACGTGCGATGGCATAACATGGTCGTACACCCCCGTTCATAAGTATTAAGACATTATACGAGACGTATAATTGAAGGACACGTAAAACGAAATCCATCTTTAAATTGGACAATTTGGATAATTTTTTCATTTCTTTTACCTTTCAATAAAATATTATATATATATATATTATATTATTATATAAATATTATATTAATATAAAATTTTTCATATTTTCGTGCGAATGGAGTCCATTAATTGGTCTCTGATTACACAATACATTGTGAAAAATTGTGTTTCGCTAAATTATAAAGTTGATTTAATTAATTTAATGACGATGGTTATTAATTTGTAGAACCTTGGCAAGTCTCGTTTCTAAAAAAAATCGACTCCAGTAGAAAATCCAGTAGCGTTATCACTGGAAAAAACTGAGAAGTTCGACGAAAGAAGTGGACCAATGGAATGTTTGGAAACCTAATATATATATATATGTAAAATATGTAAACTGGAAAAAAGAAAGCACGCGCATCGGCTGCTAATTAGACCGCTTTTGTGCATTCTTGAAAAATGCAAAAAACGAAAAAATACCGTAATAACAGATAGAAAAAGGTACACATTTGGCAGGTGAAACGAAATCTCCATTTTATTCAACTCCTGATAAAAAATTTTCCTAATGGATCGAAAGTTTGCTGATTTGCCGGCGATGATACTTATGAACGGGGGTGTACGCGTCGGTACGCGCGTAGAGATACGCGCAAGCGTAATTACACGTACACACGTGAACGTAGGGGGAGAAGGCAAGTCACGGTCGCACCTGCTTCTCGCGCTGACATCGGCCATCCCCCATTCGTGGACGCAACCGGTCAGCCAGACGAACAGACGGACGGTGTACATCGGTTATTGTCCTGTCCCCGTTGCAGGACAGGCATTGCCCTATTGACTTCGTTAACACTCGATACCTATCGAAAGGTGGTTCCTGTACGAGCTCGATCACTGTCACAGGCCACGTCCGTAGCCGTCCTCCTCGGCTCGGGCTGTCATCGTTAAGTCGGACGAGCAAAGGTTAATAGCGTTTAAATTAGAGTTCCACGATAACGACGACATTGTCGGCGGGACGTCTAGCAATTTATCGGCCACGCTCGTTTACGATCGCGCCGACCATGGTAATATATCGATCGCGAGGTCAAGAAGCACGGGAACCAACAAAAGTGAGAGAGAGAGAGAAAGGGAGAGGGAGAAGGATAAAATTTTGGCGCGAACAGGCTCGAGCGAAGAAAGTTTCCGGGGTGATGGGTTAATGGATATTTTAACGACTCTAAATCCTTTTGTGGAAGTTTCGAATGGGGGTTTACGGACGCGTAAACGGGATACTTTATTCCGGTAATGATTATTTCATCTTCGTTGCTATACACGTGCGTCGAAGAAGCATGCGCGAATTGTTGGTTTAACGATGGAATTCGGATTTTTAGGTTCAGGTAATTGTATTTTACACTGGAAATATGCAGATGCTTTTATTGAGAGCCAAGGAGGAAGTTTTACAGTTATATTTCAAGTTTAATTACAGTCATCAATTAAACTTCGAAGTATGCGCAGAGATAAACGCACGTTGTTGGTTAGTATTTTATTGAGACATCTTCTCAACCCTTAGTCTTTATTTTTTCTAAAATACGAGCGAATCAACGATTCAGTACATTCTTTCTATCCAAATCTATAAATAATAATAGTCCACAATATTCAAGCACCATAATTAGCAAAAACTTTTTTGACATAATGAACAAAAAATTTAATAAATAAACAATGTCCATCCTTCGTATTAAAAATCTCCACGTCATTTACTGTTTCAATGTCTGTAAAGAGATTATCTGCGTTAGGCATTTCAAACACTTTCACCTCGTGCCTAATTCAAAACGGTCGCATACGTCGACGTATGAAAGTTTCAAAATTGAACGTCCGAGCAACGCTTGCCTTTGACAACAATTTATAATTCCCTCGGTGGACATCGGAATGGTGTTGCTGGTGATCCATTTGATTCGTGAGCACCATTGTAAATCCCGGCGCATGATTCGCGCGCGAAATGCCCGCCGACATTAGGCGGTGCTATCACCGGATGGTAATTTATAATGGAGAACTGCCGCGGCATTAATTGAACGGAATCGTCGTCAATATCATCGGGGCATATTTAGTGGAAGACGTTAGCGAGCGACGTTAATGAATATCGTCGGATAAACTGTACCTTCTTTGTCGCTTGGACTAGAGATGGGATCGAGCATCTCACACGTACAAATGATTGTAAATGAAACGTGACAAATTTTTGTCCTCCTACTTGTTGTTATCATTTTGCTAAAAACATGCACTGAACAATTGACGATTAGACAAAGTACTGACGATCCTTAGCGTGCATCGGGGATTTTTGAATTTATCAATGCAACTAAAAATCTCGTGGGATTCTAATTTTCAATTAATCACTTGTTTCACGAATCTTCCAAACTGCTAAACAAAACCTACTACAGCTGCTTGTTACAAAATTCAACAGCATATATATATATATATATATATACTTGTAAAAAGTAAAAATGTTTAGATGAAGTTTAGCTCAGTCAACACAAAGTGCTGTTATCTATATATATACAGGATAGGTTGGAATTCGTAGTACAACCAAGCAGGGGGTGATTCTACGTCAAAAAATAAGAAAAAAATTTGGTATAACATTTTTTTATCTAAGGCTCGGTTTTCGAGAAAATCGACTTTAAATTTTGTTCAACTTTGTGAACGATTTAGTTGTCTATTCTTCTACCGCCTCTACCGCCGTTTACAAACATTATTTATTGCGTGGTTAAAGCAGTACAAAGTGTTTCCACTGATAATTAATTTTTTATTCCTTATTAGTATTTTCTATTGCAAAACTACAATATTATATAGTACACTATTACAACAAGTACTGTTGAAAGTGTCCTCCTCGTTGCTGCATACACAGTTTGCTCGACGAATTAATGATATCCGAACGAGAATGTAAGCTGATATCGTTTTTTTCAATTTCTCGAATTCCTTCATAATCTTTTGCTTTGCTTTATAAACTTCTTCTCTGATATGCCCCCATAAGAAAAAAATCTAGAGGCGTGAGGTCCGGAGACGTTGGTGAGATTTTCTCGAAAACCGAGCGCCAAATTAAAAATGTCATACCAAATTTCTTTTACCTATTTTTTGACGTAGAATCACCCCCTGCTTGTACTAAGAATTCCAGCCCACCCTGTATAGTGTTCGAAACCCAAGAAACGAGGGTTTATTACTGCTACACATCGGACTTGACTCGGATTCGTAGGCACGCATTAGACTTGATCCCATCCCTAGCTAAGAGGCAAACAGAGCGGGGAAACAAATTGGACCGGCAGTCGTAAAGTGTCGTTTCCACGATGTAGAAATAGAGGGGCGCGAACGAGAGCAGCAGCGAAACTTCGTTGCAGATTTATGCGAGGCTGTAAATACACGAGCAACGAGCGAACGGGTTGGAAACGATCGACATAACTGTGTCGTCCGCTTCTTCTTATTGGGGAATGCGACAGGATAGGAGAAATGATGCCGGTGTACCGTGTTATTTGAGTCCACGGATCCTCGCCTTAATTCACCATTTAATCGGTAACACGACCACTCGTACGCTTTTAATGACGCTATTAGAAAATTGTTCCGATACCTTCCCTTTCTTTTTTTTTTCTTTTTTTTTTCTTTTTCTCGCGGCTATCCCACTTCACTCTCCTCTTCCTCTGCATCTCTTTCGCACTTCGATCTCTGCTCAATCGTTGCGATCGCGTGCAATTTTCGTGTAACACGGTAAAGGCAGGTTTCTGCAGGCATCGCAGAGTTTATATACCGAAGGAGGGGAACCACGTTACAAATTGGTACGAAAATGGCGCACCGTGGTTCGTATTTGTTCGAGGCAGCGAAATAATTATCATACGTGTCCGAGTCATGCGTGGTGAATCTGAACTTCTGTTGATTATATAGGAGGCAACGTAATTATAATACATCGGTGGTTTTCGAACGCTGTATTATAACGTTTGATAGGTCTAATGGCGGATAAAATGAACGTTGAATTTTATGTCATCCTTTGTGTGTTTCTTTACGAGGTATAATAAAAACGTTTTCTATATTATTAGATATTATTAAATGTACATTATTAGACCGTAGATGTCGCGTAATGTGCAGGTAAGTGTCTGCACACCAGTCTCCTGAATCATATTAATGCAAAATTGCACCGTGGAATCTAACCTTCTAGATAAGTTACATAAAGATCGATCGTTATTATTAGGTAATAATTTATACCGGTTCACACGGTATTCTTTTCATTTTCCGTATTAGATTAGAACGTAATTACGTGGAAGGACATAACTTAATTGATCAACTAATTACTTTCATTACATACTCGTTGTAAAATTATTCCAACTGCAATGATCGCCTTTGCTGGGTCATTTATAAATTTTGCACAAAAAGTTGAAAACTGTGAGACCGTAAACGATATAAACGATGTAAGTTTCAATCAAAATTCCTATCATCGAGTGATATGTTTGCAATATTAATACACCTGTGGGAAACAAAAAGAAATGAAAACTACACTTTTAGAACGTGTAACGACAACGATCACAGCAATTTTTGTTCGTAATTTCACGATTGTCGATCGCCATTGCCGATCACTCTCATAAAGCGAAGATTTGCATCGGACTTGCAATTAATCGTTTGTACGTGGGTCGAGCCGGGACATATTTCATCCGTGGTAGCGGACAGTACTCAGCCATCGAAGCAAATACAATTAAGTAGCGGCCTTAATAAAGGACGCTCGAAAAGGCATAAACCGGGGCGTAATATCTTAGGCGCGCTGCACTTCATACCCTTTAATTACGTGCAAACTAACAATTTCGCGGCTAACAATTTATTGTTATACATCCGCCGAATCGCGGCTGGAATATAAAATGCAAAGGTGGGCGCGGTCCGAGCGTAATCACGTTCCCGGAGATGTAACTCGAACTTGATCCGTTCGAAATGGAACAAGTTCCCCGACGAGATCGTACGTTGCGAGATCACTCTTTAATGCAACTGAAGCGCCGACGTCAGTGAATAAGTTTTGCAGCGTCGTGGAAATACTTCGTGGAAGCGATTCACCTCTTTTTTTTTTTTCACGTGTATATTTTAGCCTCTCAGTCTCGGCGGTACATCGAGTTGGTGTACCTCGGTGCATGTCGCATTATCGAGTATCGATTTATTTTCATTCGTAATTAAGTAATTTATAGTCGAAAGAAAACGAGAGAGAGAGAGAGAGAGAGAGAGAAAGAGGAAAGAACCAGCGACACTCGTACATTACTTCTCTTGATACGTTGATCAGATAAAGGATGTTGATAGTTCATTACGAAAAAAAAAAAAAAAAAAGAAAAACATGTTTACCGAGGGATCCTTAATTTCGTGGAAAGAAAAATATCGATGTTCCCGTGTCGATGAATTCGTTCCAAGTGTAAACGATATGACCAAGCCATAAATAAAGTAAACGTTCGTATCTAGATTAAAAACACTTTTTTTTACATTTTAAAAAGTGATCGACAAAGTACACTGTTTCTTTATCTTTTAAACAGCAATTAAACAAATCCAGTAGCAAATCATTAATATGCGTCCATTTATATATTCATTGCTTTTCTTCGTATGTATGTATCGTCAAAACTGTATTTCTATATTCTACATCAAATAACTAAACATTTCCCTCTGAAGGGATACAATAAATTCAAAAGGTAAAATATCAAATGGTAATAGAAACGAGAAATTCAATTTCCCTTCTTTTTTTTTTTTTTTTCCTTTTTAATCAATTCGTTCATCAAATACAGAATATATTACAGCTGTATCGATAGTGTATCAAGGAAATAAATTTTCCACAAACAAGTACAGTTCACTCGTCATTGTGGATTTTTATTCAGACTCATGTTACCGAGAATTAAATAAAAATTGTTTCACAGATTAAGTATCATTACAGAGAGCATTAAACTTTGAAATTATCACACTGCTCTTTGAAATTTCTCACAAACGCACAAGAACCCGTAATCTATACGTCGCTTTTCACGATCCTTCAGAAATCATGACAGTTTACTCGTCATTGGACCGTGGATTCTTATTCAGCTTCGCGTCACTGAGAATTGAATAAAAATTGTTTCACAGACGAAATATCATCATAGAACACGTGAATACTTTTCCACATCTTTTCACGCTGCTCTTTGAAATCTCTCGCAAACAAAAACCCGTAATCTACACTCGCCGTTACATTTCACGATCCCCCGGAAACCGTGGCAGAAGAATAGCCGCGTCGTCAGTGCGCGTTTTCGACGTTAATTGCGAAGGAAGTGGAGAAAAGAGAAACGAGGAAAAGCCGGTTGGTCACGGTGAGTTATCGGTCCGGTTCCATCTCCGAAATACCGAAGAGACACACACGAAAATTGTCCGGGCGACGCGAGCAGTGCCCGAGCGCGTGCAGCCGTAAAGGCGGGCCCGTCATGAGCGACGAGGATAGTTCGTCAAGGAGACCGGAAGCGGCCTACTTCCGAAACGGCGTATAATTTTTTATGCAAAGCCGGGGCCCGATCGTTCCAGCTCGAAAACTGTAATTTGTAGCGGTCGTTGGTAGCAGCGCGCAAGGATGCGTCCGCGCGGGCCCACTCGCTCGTTCACTCGCGCGCGTTCGTTCGAGCGATCGCAAGCTGCCCCCGGAGACGGCCCGATAATTACCACGTCAAAGGCCTCCTTTTTATATATTTCTTTTTTTTTTCTTTTACTAGCTTCGCCGCTACGATTCTGGACACCGAGTCGCTAACGCGTCCGGTGGTATCTTATCTGGTTCAGGAAATCAGGGAAAAGAACGAAAAGAATTTTTCTTTAAATTTTTCTTTTTTTTACACACTGGAATAATTTAAACCTCCGTGAAGAGATTTTTTGCAGTAAGAAGTCGGATCGATGATAAGGAATTACAGTGATAATTTGAAGTATTGAAATGGTAAACAAGGTGAAATAGTTTGAACTTTCATTGAAATTTTGAAGTGATTGAAAAGAAAAAATTGTTATCGCGCTGGTCAAAATTCGATTACCAGCGAGAAATTAGAATGATAATATAAACTATGGGGAAGTCAAACTATGCGATAAAGTCCATCGAGATTAATTTATTTGGTTCACGAAGAATGTATTTTTATATCAAAATTTTTAGAGACTGGAGATGATTATCTTTATTGTAATTCATATTAGTTATATATTGTTTCTAAGTAATTTAATTAATAAACACATGAACGTACGTTTTGTTCACCTCTTTACAATGCTAAATATTGCTTATAATACTGCATAACATTAAAATACCGAGGACATTGGAATGTTGTTTGTACGTCGTAATAACAATATTAAAAAAACTAGAGTCAATAATATAAACATAAAGATGATCTAGAGTGCAAAATATACAATGGCATAAGTATCAAATCTGACACATATAAAAGTCGTTAATCCATTTTTCTCTTTACTATCAATGTTACGGTTACGGAGAGGAATTTCAAGAATTTTGCTTTTTACAATCTACGAAATTTGCATCGTGAAGTTTGAAGAAATTGAAACATGAATATAGAATACAAATAATAGTTTTGTGTAATGTATTTCTGCGGATAAGTTTCTCACATTTATAAATTTTATTTACGCTTATCAATAACATTTTATTTATGCAATTTACAGGTGATTCATCGTAAATCGAAAGAATATTAAGTTCCAAGTAAATAATTCCATCGCATGGTATTTAACAGGCAAAATTGGCAATGTGAAACTCAATATTCTTTCAACTCGAATCCACAGCAACGACAAAGGTAAGAAAAATGACATTCGCTAATCAAGTGAATAATGATTAAGCAACAATCGTCAATCATTAATCACCAGCCGCGGTACATGGAGAAAAAACACGATTATAAACAAATTGAATTGAACGAATCGAGTGTAAAAAAAAAAAAGAAAAAATCGAGACGCAATCGGTTGATACCGCGCGCGTACAAATTTTTCCGCTCTAGCGAAACAACTGACCCGACGAAAAATTCAATTAATCACCGTCCCGTCGATATTTCATCTCCGCGAGATGGACAGGCGCAATTTGTACGTATCAGAAGCTATAAATTACCAACCGATACTCGAAATCTATCTATCCACGACTGTGCAGACGTTCTTACAGTCGTGAATTCCTAGGTGAACGAACGCTCGTTCAAGGAGTCTCTCCGCAACCGAGAATTAGCCGCGATTCTCGTTTCGATAAAAATCGCGTGTACAAGCCAGAAACCGGTGCTTTACGGCCCCCGGAAGAATGTCGTCGTCGTCGTTTAACCTGCAAAGTTTTATCGTCTCGAGTCGAGTTTTTCACGAGCTAAAATCGAGAAATTTTTTTTCTCACTTTGAACAAACGTCTCATCCTTTAAATGTCTCATCCTTATTTTCACACCTCCTGTTTATTATTCATTCCTACATTGGTCAAAATGATCGATTTACAATTTCTGTTGGAAATCTTATAAATACGAAACAGTATTTTTCTAGAAACTTAACTGATTCTTCGTGAAACATGTAAATAAAAGCTTGCGTGATTTATCGTATTATAAAACTTTTCTATTTTCTTAATCTTGCTTCGCGCGTCGGTAGATTCAGTGTTAATTAAATTCTAGCATACCCGACGAATTTGCCGGAGTCGATTTTCTCGAAAACGAAGTATCGAATAAAAAGAAATCTTGTTTTCTTTTTTTCCTCTCTCGATTGTGCCGCAAGATTGTATGTACATACGTACATCATCTAGCATAACATCTGAAAACTTCATTAGCGTTGCTACGAAGCGTTTTGAAAATTAATACTCTCCAGATTCTTAGCTCGATTCGAGACAACCTGAAGTCATCGATAAATTGCACGAACGAAATTTCGTCGTTCGAGACATAGATGTTAACTCGCCGTTAATTCATGCTCGTGCGCGGCTGAAAACAAAGAGGAGAAAAAAAAAAAAATACGAGACGCGTGCAAAGTATCGCGCAGCGGCAGGTGCGCGATCGCCAGGTAACACTTTATCAAACACGTTCTTCTCTAGCCCGTGCCCCGCCATGTACACGCGTGTGCGCGAGCGAAACGAGTCGCGCGCGGGTCGCATCGTCGTTCGTCGCGCACATATTTTTCCACAAAATTAATGAAGTCGAGGTGCGGGGCATCAGCTCGTAAGTAATTGCCCCGTGGGCCCAGCGTGCTAAATTTATTCCCCAAAATTTTCGTGCTCCGTCCGTGTGCATGTAAAACATCGCGTACACCGAACCGAATGAAATATGAACTCGCGCGTCTGTCCTCGATCGCGTATTCCTAAAGGTCGCGGATGAGAGAGGTGGGTGGTCGAGGGTGGACGAGGAAAGGATTAAGCAATGAGCTGATTCCCGAATTTATTATCCTTGGAAGTTTAAAATGAATCGTCGATTGGTACTGTGTGTAATTCGACGAGAATATTTTTCTACGGGCCGCGAGGATTATGTGCTTCGTTTATATTGGCTCATGAAAGTATTTGAACATTTATAACAGAGAACTATACATATTATGAGCAAGGAGTGACTCCTGAATTTATTATACTTGGAAGTTTAAAATGAATCGTCGATTGGTACTGTGTGTAACTCGACGAGAATATTTTTCTACGAGCCGCGAGGATTATGTGCTTCGTTTATATTGGCTCATGAAAGTATTTGAACATTTATAACAGAGAACTATACATATTATGAGCAAGGAGTGACTCCTGAATTTATTATACTTGGAAGTTTAAAATGAATCGTCGATTGGTACTGTGTGTAACTCGACGAGAATATTTTTCTACGAGCCGCGAGGATTATGTGCTTCGTTTATATTGGCTCATGAAAGTATTTGAACATTTATAACAGAGAACTATACATATTATGAGCAAGGAGTGACTCCTAAATTTATTATCCTTGAAAGTTTAAAATGAATCGTCGATTGATACTGTGTGTAATTCGACGAGAATATTTTTCTACGGGCCGCGAGGATTATGTGCTTCGTTTATATTGGCTCATGAAAGTATTTGAACATTTATAACAGAGAACTATACACATTATGAGCAAGGAGTGACTCCTGAATTTATTATACTTGGAAGTTTAAAATGAATCGTCGATTGGTACTGTGTGTAATTCGACGAGAATATTTTTCTACGGACCGCGAGGATTATGTGCTTCGTTTATACTGGCTCACGAAAGTATTTGAACATTTATAACAGAGAACTATACACATTATGAGCAAGGAGTGACTCCTGAATTTATTATACTTGGAAGTTTAAAATGAATCGTCGATTGGTACTGTGTGTAATTCGACGAGAATATTTTTCTACGGACCGCAAGGATTATGTGCTTCGTTTATAGTGGCTCACGAAAGTATTTGAACATTTATAACAGAGAACTATACATATTATGAGCAATGAGCTGATTCCCGAATTTATTATCCTTGGAAATTGTAAATCGTCGACTGGTACTGTATATAAACCAACGAGAATATTTTTCTACGGACCATGAGAATTATATCGGCTCACGAAAATATTTGAACACGTATATGACACAGAACTATATATTTTAAGCACGGAATAATTCCTGAATTTATTACCCTTGGAAATTTTAAATCGTCGATTGATATTGTATATAAATCGATGAGAATATTTTCCTACGGACCGCGAGAATTATATTGGCTCATGAAAGTATTTAAACATTTATGACAGAGAAATTTATACATTACAAGCAAGGGGGTGATTCCTGAATTTATTATTCTTGGAAATTTAAAATAAATCGTCATTCGGTATCGTACATAAATCAACGTACGAGAATATTTTTGGCCACGAGAATCATCTTGGCTCACGAAAGTATTTGAACATTTATGACAAAGAAATTTTATGTGATACAGTAACTATGACAACTATTATATCACAATTATATCAAAGTGTACAGAGGTTACGAGATGTTTGTTGCACATACGTATATATTTAACGTACGACACGAATAGTTGATTAGCAACAGCCTGACACACTGAGCGTTCAGTGTTCCACAACTTTCGAAGTAGAGGAGCTAGTAACTTGTGGAATATTCACTTTATGCGGTAATTGAACAGGGTGGAAACTTGTTTCCAAGTAGCGAAATAAGCTCAGCATAAATACGATCGGGAGCGGGGGTGAGCTACATCAACCCCGAAACATCCATAAAACATCGATACTGCAATCCTCGAACATCTCCAGCCAAACGTACACATTTTCTATTCGCAGGATCGTCGCCGTGAATGGTGAAATCATTGGCCGCGAGCTATATCCGGCAGGATTCCATCGAGTAGCCAGTAAACGCAAAACGTGATCGCCGCGTTGCAACATTCAGCGACGGAGGCGAGCCCGTTTAAACGGCAGGTCACGCGAGCCGTGGTATTTCTCGGAGAAGGAAGAAGAAACGATCGAACGAGAGCGGAAAGGCAAAGGAGTCGCGAGCCTTTCGGGGTGGATTTGAAAATCGAGATTCCGCCTTGATGGATGCGTAGTTCCAAGGGGGTGGGCCTGGGTGTGGCGAGAGGGTGCGCTGAAATCGCACAGTCTAACAGGCAGCCGCGGAGAATGAATCGTCTTCGCCGAACTGAACGCCGTATCCACGTATCCACACGTAAGGGAAAAACTTCCACGCGAGGTCCCTTTTTCCTTCTCGGCCAACCTCTGCTCCCTCTATTCGCTGACATGCGTGACGTGCGCACGCATCGCTCGCATTTTTACGGGTTTTTTCGCTTCCCGTTATTTTATTCTCGTTTGTTTCACCCTCGTCTTCAGTTCCCCTTGCGTTTTTAATCGCGAGAGATTAAATTAGGAATTCGTTATTTGCAAATGACATCTCTTACGTTTCATCGAACATACGAAACGATTTATGGATAATAATCACTAAGGATATTGTATATTTTTTTTTTTTTTTTTGGAAATACCCGTTTACACTGATTAGAATTTTGTTTAATTTATCTGACAATTGAAAATTAATTTCAACAGATTGTTGGTAAAACTAAATGACGAATAACTCATTTGTCTCTGTGATCTATGAAAAAAAAAAAAAATTATTTAAATTCTTGTAACCATAAAAAAAAATTCAAAAGTAATATTCGCGAACACAATAAGAAAGGAAAGGTGAGTTTATCTCATTCAGCAAATGTTGATCAAACCTGAACCTAATTTAAACCTAACACAACAGTAAAAGATATTCTACATTGTATATTTTTATGTATTGTGTATGTAGATTCTTGTAACTGTAAAAAAATTCAAAAATAGGATTCACGAACACAACAGAAAAGGAAAGATGAATTTACCTCGCTCAGCAGATGTTAACCTAACCTAACGACAAAAAATATTTTACATTATATATGTAGATTCTTGTATCGACAAAAAAATTGTATGCGAGCACAACAAAGAAAGATGAATTCATCTCACTCGCAATCGGCAGATGTTATACAGTAAAAAATATTTATAAACATTATATTTCACAATGTTACATACGTATATCCTTTCAGCTAAAAAATTCGCAAATTATTCATACTTGAATCAATCACTTGGCCACGTTGAGAATGACGGAAATCGCCGGCATCGGCAATTGCATTAACCAACTTGGTAAAACAAACATCGCCAGATGCATCCCCCCGTGAAATCTTCAATCTCTGAACGTCGCTGTAGAAGCGTGGCGTCGTTCTACGTTTCTCGTGGAAAGTTTCGGAATAAGACGACGCTCGGGTTCACCCTGGGGCGAGTAAATCGAGGCGTACGCTAAAATGGAACTGTACAAAGTACCATTTCATAAATCTTGCCCGGAAAAGCGCGCGCCGCTGCAAGAAGGAGGGCGGAGGGAAACGAAAACTGTTGATAGATGAGGAAGACGAGGAGAGCAGGTCACAGCGCCGGGAGCACGAGCTGCTGGAGGCATTATTTCAGAGACGGTGTATGAGATATTATAAACCGAGAAGGGATACCGGTCTGAAGTGCCACCCTCTTCCTGTCTCGTTGTGTACATATACGTGGAATATCCTGAGAAAGGAACTGTGTTTTTGACGACGATACATGTGCAGGCAACAAAATATATACACCGTTAACAGACACGTAATATGTGCGATTTTATAATATGTTACATCGTAAGTTTTATATCACATTGATAGATTATTAGTGACAATTTATTAATTAATGGACAAGAATTTTATCACTTTTGCGCGTACAAATTTCAAGAATTAATTTATCTTTGGTGTATGAAAATAAGGGCAAAAATGTTTTCATTATAGTACGTTCTCGTATAAAGATCAGTTTATGAAACCAAAAGATTGATCGATAAATAGTTAAATAATTCATTGAAGGGATATTGACAGTACTCGATTATTATCACGCAGATGCGCGAATTGGATCTAGATGTCTATTTTACTAAAGAGAAACTTTTCTCTTCACAGGTGCGAAGAGAGTGGAGTGCGCGTGCTCCTCAGAATCGCCGTTCCACACGTTGGACGGATAATGCGACGAATGGAAGGCAGAAACGAAAAGAATAAAAAAGAGGAGAAGCGAGAGATATATCAAGCGGGGGTTGGCAGGAAGACGGAGCCTCCTCCGAGAAACTACCGAGTCGCCTCCTCTTCTCGTTTCTTTTTACCCTATAGTCAAGAAAAATCCCCCATCCAATAATCCGGTTGCAAGGATTATCCTGCCTCTCGCTGATCTTCCCTTGTTTTATATAACTCGTCGAATATCGTCGCTCTTGCACCACCGGCTCATCCGTTCGATTTAATTTAACCCCTCTCGGCGATGAAATTTACGAAATTTTTCAGATGCCTCGCCGAGACGAAATTCTGTCATTTTGTCATAATTGCTTATCATTTTTATTATTAAGATATACTGAAATTGTTATTATCAAAAAATGTTATATTACTCCGTGTCGTCATTTGTTTCATCAAAGTATATTCCCTGTATACTTTATTCAAGTACGTAATCTTACCTAAACGAATCTTTATGTACGTTTGAAGTCCACTAATGTATAATAAATAGACTGCATACTCGACAATATTAATATGCTGTTATTTCATTCATCTTTTTACTATTGAATTCAATTTTGCTACTGCATGGTAAAATAATGAAATGTAAAGAAAAAACTTCTAATTTGCAATAAAAATAAAAAAGAGAATTATTATTATTATTAGAATAAATAAGAATAAATAAGAAATAATTCCACGTTGTCAAATTAGACGGTTGAATCGTTCGGTAAAGCAACGTAAAACATTTCTAGAAATATTCCACGATCTAGTATTGATTTTCGTGTTTCTAAACCTGCGTGATTCCCATAGCTCGTGACGAGGCATCACTGAATTCACTCGAGCCGCCGAAACGTCTGCGACCGAATCCATAAGCATACGTTCACTTCTAAGAATGCGAAAGTACGTAAGTGACGCAGTGACGGCGTTACATAAAGCGATTTCAACACGGGAATACTCTGGGAAATGGCGTCGGGACGAGCGCGATTTATGCGTGATAAGCGGCTGGCCGGTTTTGTAGTACGATAAATTTATTTAAAAGACGTTAATGAATAGCCGGGCCCCGCTTAATGGTCGAGGGATCCTGCGGATGATGTAACCATAATCGCGAGGGAACAACCATGAAAATTGCGCGCGCGTCATTCGTCGAGATCGGGGAACGTTGCGTTGAAAACAAACTAAGAGTCTAATCCGTTTCGAGAGAATAACGCTCTCGCAAACAAAGCCTCGAAAACCTCGCGAGTCACCGGTGCGTCGGTCATCGCGCAACCATATTCGAGTAAAGGTGACGAGGGAACGCAATAAACCGCACGCGAGCCGCTGTAAACGCTCGTGGAATCGTTGCGAAACCAAGGAATCCGGGTTGTAAAGTCTGAACGCGAAACGGAGACCAGACGTTGCTTCTGTGATTTTATACTTGGGATGTGTGTCGACGGCCGAGAGACAGCACAGTTTCATGCATCGAACGAGGAGTAAAAAAAGAAGAGAGGCTAGACAGCTGTAGACGTTGAAGTGATCTTTCTTTCTCTCTCGTGCTTTGTTTAGCAGGATCTGAAAATTGCCTTCGGCCGTTAAAATCGGCAGTAAAATATACGGCGAACAGTTTTATTATCGATGTGCAAAGAGACATTCTAGAGATTCGTTTCGTCACATTTTATCGCAACGCTAAGTGAACAAATTCGTCAATTTATATTGCAATTATTCGAACGATAGAAAAAAAACGACGACAGGGGGGTCGGGCCAAATGGTAGATTAATATCAGAGTTGAGTAAAAGCCCGG
This sequence comes from Frieseomelitta varia, assembly GCF_011392965.1. Classification (NCBI taxonomy): domain Eukaryota; kingdom Metazoa; phylum Arthropoda; class Insecta; order Hymenoptera; family Apidae; genus Frieseomelitta; species Frieseomelitta varia. Next base: position 544,573 of record NW_025110014.1, on the reverse strand, counting down.
ACTGTAGTATAAAACAGAGAACCTAACCGCGTAATTTTCATTTCGCCCAGCATTCCAATTACTCTGATAAACAAGCTGAACTTCCAACTTTAAACCAGACAATTTCCCAATAAAGAGTTGGGAAACTTCTATCAATATCCTCTTCGCCGAGGTGCGGCAAAGTTCCCCGAACTCCGAGTCACCCCGATTTCGCCGTTTCTCCTCACGCCAATTACCGGCAAACCCGCGTACGCATCTCCGCAGATCCTGAGGAACCCGACCGCCTAACCGAGAACGCCGGCTGGAACCGGAGAAACGCGACCAATTAAACGCAGACTCTGCCGGGACTAAGGTTGCCTGGTTGATCAATTGTTTCCTAGTCGCCGGCGAATTTCTTACGTCACGTTTAGCCGCTTAAGGTGCTCGTTTAGGGCAAGGGCCACCCTCGTGTGCCTTCTGCCCCATTCTCATGCCGACACTCCCTTTATCGATCCCACTCTCGACCCCCCCCCCTCTCTCTCTCTCTTTCTTTGTCGTTCCATCCGTGCTCGCGCTCTCTTTCCTCCTTTTCTTTCTGCCCCTCTCTTTTTCGCCCTCTTTCTCACCGAGAGCGTCTCTCTGTCTCCGTCCCTCTTCACCACCTAGTTACCCCGGGGAAAAGCTAGAACCGGTTCCATCCTACGTCACCCTCCTCCTTCGCAGACGCCACCACCATCGCAGCAGCCACCGCTGGCTGCCACTCGCCTCTATAAACCCGACCAACCAGGAAGCACGTATCTGCCCTTTCGAATTATCCGGCTGGCTTGCCGCCCTTTGTTGCACGCGGAATTTCGTTTAATTAAAATGAGACTGTAGGGCCGCGACCGGCTTCCTCCTGAGAGGCCATCTCTCACTCGCTTCTTCGTTCTGCACGCGCTTCTTCTTCGATTCCGTCGGGAGAGTGCCAACGGAAGAAGCAAGTCCCCCGACGATGGTTAGACGCGTCGGCAACAATACGCGTTCCTTCGGGCGTTCTTCGTACTTTCGCTCGCTGCCCGCGGAAAAAAATTGCCGGATCCCAGACTCCCCTTGGGTCTAAGTAATGGATCCCGTGGAGTTTATGACAATGTGGATTGAGAAGGCTTGGCTTGGACTGGTTTGGTTGTGTTTGAGACAATGTGGAAACTGCGGGACAGGAGGCTGAGGACGATTGATGCTTGGTTGAGAAAGTGAAAGATGGATGATGTAATTGAATGCAATGTGGGTTTGCGTGGCGCGTAGAAGAAATCTATGTGTGATTGATTGAAAAGATTTGTTGATTCGTAGAATCAAAGTTGGGGAAGTAGATCTTTGCAGGGTAATACTAGATCTTTGAAATTTCCAATTATCCTTTATCCAACTGCTGCTTTTATCAAACAGATAACAAGTAAACAAGATGTCCAAATCGAATTGTAAAATATTTAGAAATTCGAATCACTCGTACAAAAAAAAAAAAAAGAAAAATGAGGTGGAGGTACAAGCACGCAACCGAAGACTTTCCAGTGACGAGAGAGAACAAAATAAATTTCAAAAGTTCAAGGTAAGTAAATGTAAGTGACAGTGTCCCTACGTTATCGGGGGTAGTTAGAATGCAACGGTAGGTGGGAAGAGTAAGTGGCGCACGAATATGCAAATGAAAGAACGAATCGTTGCGACGAACGGATAACAATGGAAGAATAATCGTACGATCATTGCCGTCCTGTACTCCTCTTCCTCTCTATTGTCGAACGTGGCGAGAACTTTCGTGTGACCACGCGGAAATTAACCACGATTGCGATCTCGGGAGGTGTAAAACTGGCAAAATGGCGGTGCTCAAAGAAGGAAATACATTGTTCAGGGCGGAGCCAAGCAACTGGAATGGGCAGACCGGTGTGTTAATCACGCTATCGAGGTGAGGGGATCGACTAATTAACACTAAGTTAATCGTTCGGCTCGCCAACGGCCGATCGTGTTCGACGCCATTCTGGACACGTTCCGCGAACTTTTCACGATGAAAGAAGACCATTCATTCGTTTCAGTGTATTTATTTTCATCGGAGTAGAAATAAAAGATGCGTTGACAAATTTATAACGACGTTCCTTGCTCCGAAAGTCTCGAGAAATTGTCTTTTAAAAAATAAGAGGTATTGAGAAACGTTAGTTTTCTAAAAAGTACGGTCTAGCAGAACATTTTGACAGCACGTGTCATTCACGTATACGTGACATACACAACCAACGATCTTACTCCCGAACCGTTTCGAACATAACCGGTATCAAAACAATGCGATCAAACAACAATTCGAAACAAGTCGAAGGAACGTGTCACCGCAACGAAGAGCAACAACCGTTTCCACCCAAGGATTGTCAAAAGATTCACAAAACTCATCCATCTCCACTAACCGAATGGAAAAGAATTGAAATTTCCCGCGAACGAAATCAGCCTGTTGTCGCACACCGAGCTCGTTCTCGAAACCTCAACGAAAAGCCAACGAATCGCTAAGTATCGTCGGCGTATGTCACTGTCTCTCCGTTATCACCGTTTCCGCGTCAAGCTTAAAGCTGCGTTCACACTTCACCGTGTCCCCATGAAATGTACTCTCCCCCGCCTAAACGATTGATCTATTATGGCCCGTGCACACTGTACGCGCTCACTGCGGGGGTGTTCACGCGTCTCATCCTACTTTGCACGTCGGCAGCAAGTTCAGGGAACGGGGCCGGGAGGGGGAGAGGGGGAGGCAGCGAAACGACACACCACCGGGCGTGTGACGATTATTGCTCCGATGGAAAGTCAGCAGCAGCAGCAGCAGCAGCAGCGGCGGCGGCGGCGGCAGTACGTTGAGAAAACGACGAGAATCGACGAGAAAGCTTCCGTGACGACGGCGACGGGCGACGGGCGACGGGCGACGGGCAACAGGGTGAGATACAGGGCGAGAGAGAGGATTGCAAGGCGTCGCGGCGCTGGTCGGTACTAGACTTGGCGTCGGTTCGTTCGTTAGCTGGACCCTCTTGCTCGCCCGTATTAATTTGCTTCCTCCTCCTCTACCCCCGTCGACACCGCCCGCCGCCGACCCCCGTGCGCCTATCCACCTCCACCACCCCCTTCCTCGTCTCGGCCCGTTTCCTCGGTCATCCCCCTCCGCTCCCGCCCCAAAATGAAAAGGGGGGCTTCGGGTCGCCCCTGGTCTTAGTTGCCGGCTGCTGCCGCCGCCCGCCAGCGCGCATGCGGACCACGCTAATCACCCTTCGTCCTCTACTCCCTCGGACCACCCCCTCGTTGCCCCGCTGGCAGCCCACGATGTGCTTTCTACGCGCGACGCACGCCGGCTCCACCAAGGTGAGCCGGTAGAAAATTAACTGGAACTACTATCCGACGCTCTCTCTCTCTCTCTCTCTCTTTGTGTGTATTCGACGAACACCTCTTCGTCGCACCGACGACCGCGCTCCAGACCTACTTCGGAGCTAGTTACTCGCGACCGTGACCTTCCGGTTCGATGAAACCGGTAGACTCGCGCGGAAATTAAAGCTGGAATGATGGAGATCCGCGACGCGAGAGTACTAGTGCTTTATTCGTTATTAGGGTGGTTATCGACATTCCTTTACATCGCCAGCTGTCGACCATAAGTTTCAACGCAATGGAATTGTAGTCCGAGACATGGTACATGAAATCTTATTTTTTAACACCATTTAGTCTCGGGGAACAGCCTACCTTTTACAATCTTATATTTTCGTCCACCCATTCTTTTCCTAAAATGTAATAATGCTCGATGAAATTTCTTTATATTTTTGATTTGTGCAATGGACTTCTTAATTCTACCTATTCGCGTCTTCTAATTTTTGTCAATTATTATACCACTTCATTCGTCTTATCTTATTTTTTAGTGTTTCATCTCGGCAAAATCACACAGGATCTAAAACCTCCAGGTCTCTAACCGAGGCCAGTTTATTTTCGTTAATTTTACATTTCTTTCGAGATAATACTATTCCTGAAACAGTTGAACACTCTTTTGTTCTCAGACAACAAGAGTAAACAATACGCTCGAGTTTTAAGTTGCCAAGCAAAAATATATATTAAGAAAGCACTCGACTCGAGCTGGGAGCCAGCTCCAGGCTCGATTGAAGGGTCGATGACGTGATGAGACTTTCGAACAGAGGCAGACCGAAACGCGCGCGCCAAGGGGGTGGCGGCGGCGCGATAGTAAACGAGTTATTGGAAAATCGTGCGAGGGGCGCGTCGAGGGAGAGGAGGTCAGCAATTTTTCGCCTCATTGGCCGTAAAAAGGTGACGCTTTATCGTTCGGCGGCGGTGGCCACGTAACTGAGCGACGAACGCTCACGAGGTCTCGTGAACGGGAAGTTCGAAGGCGGGCCAGGGGGGGGGGGGCATTAACACCGGCTCGTTGTAGATGTTGATCAGGCGGCGCATTTTTACCGAGGCCAATTTACCGGGGATGAAGCTCGCGTGACGTTCTTCCTCGCTGCTCCATCCGCGGTAACCGCAGATAAAATATCACCTGCCCCGCCGAAAGCTATGAAAATTACGCTGGAATTTCGTTGGCAGCGGGCGCGCTCTCTCAACCGTTATGGCGTGTGGATCGCGGGCAACGAACGATATGTCCTCCGAGGCGAAACGCAATTTCGAGAAGCGAACGCCGTCGTCCCGAACTTGTTCGCGCGAGTTTCTCTTCGGTGCCTTTAACCCTTCAGCCACCGAACGACGTAGTTACACAGAATGGCGTGTGATTTCTTCGCTGCGTCTGACGTGCATCCTTCGTCGAAAGTTTTGCGTAGCTTCGGCTTGATAAAGTTCTCGAGTAAGTTTCAGATGTTTGGATCTTGAACCGTGTTTAGTGTAAAACTGGCAACGTAACTCAGTAACGTGGTCTTGACTTTTCGCTTCTTTTTTCTAGCGGCAAACGTTTAACCCTTCGTTCATTGCGAGCGTCGGATATATACGGCATCTATTGACGTATTGAAAATACACCTTGGATAATACATAGGACAGTTTAACCGTAAAGACGAGTTTCTCCTATTTTTTGTACTCGACAGGGGAGTATTTTATACGATAAGAAATTATTGTAATAAAAAGTTTTCCTTAATCTATTGCAATTCAGAAAAGGCTGGTATGTTTAATTTAATTTCTTAAAAATTTAAGGTTAGACTTTTGTTTCAAAAATTAAAGTTCAAACATTCTAGGCTCTTGTCGAAATGTTACCAGGAAAAGAGATGCGATTTCAAAACGGGTTAACGGATGATTAGATCCTCAGAAAATGATTCGATCAACGTGGACACTTTTGGCGTGGAGTGTGCAATGGAGCAGACTATCGTAGCAAAAGGGTTCAAAATCATTCTATAAAAAATATTTCCATAGAAAAGAAACTACTAAATTACATGCCTCGTAGAATTTCGATTCGCTATAGAGAAGAAAGCTGGAAATACACCTTCGTACATCTCCGAGAACAAAAATCTAATTTAACAATTCCCTTAAAATACCCATGAACAAACGACCCGAGCAACAAGCAGACGATTACCCTCCATTAAAATCCCCCACCTCCAGGGAACTCTGACGCGCAATAAGCTCTCCAGTTTTCTCTCGATTAGAATCTCTCGGATCAGCGACCCTTTTCACGAGCAACGCGTACAAATACCGCGAAAGAAATCAAACGGCTCTCCTTCATCCCCTTCCGCGCATCCTACGACGCTTCGACGTTTAATTAATCAATCGCGACTCCGCGTACGCCGACTTCAAACAACGATACAAGAGAAAAGAGGAGAAAAAGAAAGAAAGAAAAACACCGACACCGTGAGACACCGTGGAAAAACGACGTTCGAGAGGGCGTATCGACGCCATTGACTCGGAACGCGGGAAGAAGAAGCTGCGAACGACGAGGGGACGAAAAGCACGCTCCGGATAAAGGCGGCCCCGCGCGATGAATCGGGGGTTTCAAAGAGCCCGAAGATTCCGAGAGTGCGGCACACTCGCGGGCATAAAACAGCGAAACGCTTAGCATGGTAACATCGCGGCGGCGGGGGCGTCATTACCGTATTGATCGCGGGGGTGGTTCCACTCACCCCTTCCCTCTGCCGGTTCCCTCTTCCTCTTTCCCGCCCTCTGTCTCTGTCCGTCTCTATCTTCCACCCTCTCCTCTCATACTCCCGCGTTGTTGAGGATCAAGCAGGGCAAGGGCCGAACCCTTGAAGAGATTCACAGACAAGAAGAGAGGGTTGAAAGTAGGACAACGAACTCGCCGGGTTCTCTAACGAGTTCTCTCTCGGATCAAAGGACCCAGCGGTCTGCTGCACGTGGGTGGAACGATCCGATAATTTGGAATCGCGCGCCATCATGCCGGTATCGATCGCGTCCACGATGACTCCGGACGAAACCTGCGCCCTCCGTGATGACGCGGCCTCCTACTCCTCCCCCCGCGCGCGCGACCGTACACGCCACGGATGATTTTCGAATTATCCTTGGAATTACTCAGTCTGCCTGCGACGTGAGAGCAGTCTGGTTGCAAATTTTGATTTACCGCGCGAGCTTTAGGGGTGGGTTTTGGTGGGAGGAGGCGAGAGAGAAACGATGGTCTGAAGAAGGATTTACGTATTATTGCGCCGGAATATGGTTCTTGCGACACGTTTGAGAGGACGGATGGTGCGAAGTCGAATGGGAATTGATAAGTCGTTTGAGAACGTTTCACGCGATCTCAGTTTTCTGAAGGTTTAAACGAAGATGAGATGTTATTATATTTGTAAAGATGGTTACAACGAGATAGAGAGCAGTTTTAAATTGTGCACTGTCTCTTCACTTATTGAGAAATGGCAACGTCGAGGGATATTCGAAATTATAATTATTATTCAGAAATTGGACAACTTCACCAGCGAACGAGAGAAATTATCAAAATTTCCACCCTTACTCGAATATTTTTAACAATGCTATAGAAAACTGCGTAGAGAATATGATCAAATTTTCAATCGTGACAACCTCTCTCATACACGAGAATATTCTTAAACGATCTAAACAGAAAGTAACCTCAATGTCATTTCAATTAATGTACTGATCCAGCTCTCATTTTGAATCGCGAAAAAGAGAACTTGTTGAAAAGAAAATGAAATATCTGTTTTGAAAGATCTGGTTCGATGGTTAATTTGTCCGCACGGAAGGATGATGGAATGCACCCGATTCCGATTCAGCGAGGTGATATTGACCTCCGCCATGACGTCAAACGAAGAGTTCGTCGTTACTTGTTTTCTTTTCTTGCCGTAACACACTCCTTTACATCCTCACCGATGGATCCAGGACCCGTTGCAAGACCGGTTTGGTAAGAATCAACTGATCACGGAGGCAAGAAACAACTGAATCACTGTGGCTTCGACCCTTCAACTCGAGGATCAAGGTACGGACTGCTTCGTCAGGCTGTCGAATATTCGAAGAATCCAAAACGAACAGCAAATCATAAACAATACCATAATACCCTGACCGATGTGTAATCAACAATGCCTGTAAGACATTTGTATAAAACATACAAAAAAAGAAAAAAAATAAAGCTTCGTTTGTTTCGAAGGTACTGGCAGTTAAACTTTTAGAACTAATGAGTACAACGAAGATTGTATTTTGTTAAAAAAATAAAAAAAGTAACATCGTGTCTGTTTTCATTTCTATTTTCTCGTATTTTCACAGAACACGAGCAGCCAAGCAATTGAAACTACTTTACAGATTTCCAACTTGACATTCTCTTACAAATCTTGGTCAAATTTCCGGAAATAGAAAATACCAATGTTCAATATCTTCTGCTTCTGCGAAATTTTCCGGAATGTTCAAAGAGGTTTCCGAGGCAAATTTCTCTCAGTTCATCGGAACACGTGGAGATTCGAAACATGTTCGGTCGTTAGCGTATACCAAAAACCCAATAATCACTCGCAGCTTCTCTGTCTCGAAATCGCCCTCCAAAAAAAAGGCACAAAGAACACACGCCTGTCAGAAACATATACAACCTTCCGTCATCCGACGTTTTCAGCCGAAACACCTGCCACTAAAAAAAGAAAAGTTCCAATCCGTGGAAAGAGGCTCGAGGAACAATAACGTCGAGACGTAAACGCACGAAAGAGGGAATCTCGAACAAAAAGAAGAAGAAGAAGAAGAAGAAGAAGAAGAAGAGGAATGGAAGTTATTCGATGCGAATCGGTCGCTCGTGTGCGGATCGATAAAGAAATAAAAATGAGCTTGGTTCCTTCTTCGCGTGTGACGCGATTATGGGATGCGACGATAAGTTTACCGGGGCTCAACGAGCACGAGAGAATGTGGGACCTGTACCAAACAGGTTACAAAACAGTGGGTTACGTGAATCACGTTCGTGTCGCGTGCAATGTAACCGGGTCGCAAGCTGTTCGCGCAGAATTTTTGTCACGATCGATCAGCTATAAAAGAATATTCAGCTCCGACTGATCTGTTGGAAAAATTGTCGATGGTAAGATTCAGTTATTGGAGAATTATTTTTTGAGACAGTTGAGAGCTTCAACATCTCTTGAATAATCTTGAGGCTATTCGCGTGAAAATTCAAACTCGATCTTTGCACGGTCATTTCGTCAGTATCGTGAAAATGGCCCAAATTATTCTACGTAAATGTATCATCTCCTTAGACTTTAAGTTGTTTCATTGATTAATTCTGTATGAAGATTTAAAGCAAAATATTACACGTATAAAATTTTAATCGAGTATATATAAACCGCGTAAACGATTGAAACTTTGTACATTCGTGTTACGACATTAAGTAATGCCAGAAGAATTTGAAAAAAAAAAAAAGAAACAATGAACAAAAGAGGAAATTTCGAGATTCTCAATCAAAACCAAATTGCGTCTAATGCACAGAAATTGCACAGAAATTGCTTCTAATCCATGCAACGACGGCAACAAATGTCGCGAAATTGCCTTTCGATTGCCACATCGTGGCAACACACACACACACACACACACACACACACACACACACACACACACACACACAGAGAGAGGAAGAGATAATGCATTCTCAAAGCCTACGCAACCATGATCGCTCGTCAGTCGAAATTTTAGACTTGCCCGACATGGGAACAGGGGAAAAGAATTGGCCGCGATCGTTAACATAATAAGTGCAACAAGTAGGACTGGAATGATTTAATGTAGCACGTGATTACACAGGAAATTCGCAATTTCCATATGGTCTTGCCACCGAGACGTTCAACGACACACACCGCGGCTCGCAAAAGAAAAGCAAATTGCCGTAAAAACCTCGTGCGTCTTCGCGTGCTTGCCCTTTTTTTTCCATCAAATTTCGATGAACCTGCTGCGTTAACCAACTAACCTGTTAACCCTTCGAGACCCCGAAGATTTCACACAATAAATGACGGTACACGGTTCTCGCGAGGCAAGAGAAAAGATAGAGAGAGAGAGAAAGAGAGAAAAAGAACCAGTGAAAAAAAGAGAAAGAAAAAAAGAAGAGGAGGGAGAGAATGAATGGAAGAAAAGGAAAAGCAAGACGATAACAGAAATGCCGAGGAAACGTCGCGCTGCGTATGATGAATGCGAATGGAAGTGATCGTTTCCCGTGATTATACGGGAACTCTCTGTAATAATCGGTGTAATTCTTGTTTCTCGTTCAACTGTAAGAAATTATATAGACGTGTATAAATCAACAGGCATGCAGACCACACCGGGGAGGGGTGTAGGGATAGAGGACAGGTACGAACGCGCGTAATTATTGTCTTTGCAGATGGAAACAATAAGCTGGAAGCCGGGCGCGTACAGAAGCGTTCGCTTCGCGTGTGTCTCTATAGAGAACGAATTTATTAAAATTTCTCAAATGCTTCGTGCTTTGTGCGAAAGGTGCCTATTGTCTTTTAAAATTAAACCACGTCATAGAATTGGAAAACTGTGTGGAATTAATCTGCGAGATCATAGTTGACAGTATATGAAATTGTGAATTAAAATTAATTTGGAAAATTGAGAGGAAACGAGCCTCGAATTGAAATTAGACTGATCAATCTAATTGGTGAAACTAGAGAAAAATGTATTTGTACGATTTTGTAGTGAACGTCATTGGTCGTAAATTAAAAATTAGACGAATGAAGTATTAGTAAGTAGCTCAGTAAATTGCTCATCTAGAAAACATCCAGGTGATCATTTGAAATAATAATTTTTGATCCACGATTTTCTCTTCCTCTTCACTCGCGTCGTTCGCGTTTTCTTGTTCCTGCTCCACTATATTTCGGAATATTATTTTGAGTTTAGAACATTCGTGTAACAATTTCGTTACAACTCTCTTAAGATCGTATTCTTTTGTTGCTCTCATTTTACAGAGACCATCATTTTATTAACGTGATAAAGTAAGTTTTCAATTTCCAATAATTTACTTCGATAATTACACGCCCTGAAGAACGATCAACACCGCCGAATGAAAATGATTTGGCAAACTGATACTCTCCAATTACAACAACTATCAGCGTTCGTTTCAACATCGCTCATAACTGCAACAAACCGAGGAAATCAATTTCCGTGCCCGATTATCAAATTCTCTCTAAAACGCGCAAAAAGAGAGAGAGAGAATAAATAAAATCACCATGTTTCAAGCCACGCGAATGGCAGAGTATACGGCGGTTATCCATCGTGGAGAGGAATCGACGACCGACGGAGACGAGCGAGAGAAATGAGAATGGCCAGCGCGAGCAACCAGTCCAAACAATGGCGCGGTCGGTCGACGAATCGATTCCTCGAAACATCAGCAACATTTCCCGGAATGGCTCACCTAAATGGGACCAAACGCAGTCCCGATATCTTTCCTGCGGAGAAATACAGAAGAACGAGAACGAGAAAAAAAAAAAAAGGAAAAGAAAGCAAAGGAACGAGAAGGAGGAGGAAGAAGAAAAAGAAGAAGAAGAAAGTTCAAATCCTTCGAGAGATTTTCTCTCTCCTCGGCGCGCAACGATCCACGGTCAACGATCTCCCGTCGATCCTCTCCCGTTTCAGTTTTTAAGATTGCCCTCTGTCAATGCCACGGGAAATTACCATTCCCGCCACTGTCGGCCGTTATTATCGAGATTACGGATCATTATCGTTCTGTGCGGCGAGTCGAGCAAAAGCAAGAGAAAAAAAAAAAAGAAAAAAAAATGAAAAAAAAGTTCATTTATCGTGGATCAAGACGTTGGATCGCGAGAGACGGGCATGAATTATTCAGCGAGATCCATTCGTTTGGTAAATCGCGGCCGCGATTACGCGTCATACGAGTTTTCGCCACTGACTTTCTCTCTCTCTCTCTCTCTCTCTCTCTCTCTCTCTCTCTCTCTCTCTCTCTCTGTCCGCGGATAAATTAGATCGAATAAACGGGTTCCACGGATCGTCGCGTTGCAAACGCTCGACGATCACGGCAACAAGGTTGCGATTGATATGTCGCGCGATTGCAGAAAATTGGACGAGGACGTGAATCTGTTTCGATAAACGAACGAGGGTACGTTTAAATAGATACTGCAATTGCATTTTTCCTACGGAGAATTCCAAAGTTCGTTGGTAATCGGTTTTTCTTCGTCCCGATGGAATTAACGTTATTCCCAAAGTATGTTGAAATCGAGAACGTTTCAGCTATAGCGTCATAATCTGACTCTTTTAGTTCGATTTTATCGTTATTGTTTATCTTGTACAATCAATTTGGTTTCAAATCGTGGCTGTAAAAGCAACTTTTACAAGTTTTCTCGGTACAGTTAATGGCATATATTTAGCAAACGATGCAAAACTTGTACGCACAGCTTGTAGTGCAGTAGTATTTGATCAGACTTGGAAAATTATATATCCTCACAATATACTCATCTAGTCTATTTAACCAAACTTGGAATTAGAGAACTAACAATTCTCGAAATATGAAAAACAATTGTGAAGCATCGATCGCTAAAATTAACAATTCAAACTAATTAATTCAAACGCAAGCTCGTTGAGTCTCATCAATGAATCGTATCTGTCGGGGCATTTTCTTGTCGCAACGAGAGCCAACCAAACATCTAACCACGCGTGAGACATTAGGGATATTCCTAGAACAACTTTCCAAAAGGTTTAACAAGGTTTAACATTGGCTTCGAACCATCGAACACTACACCGACACCACGGAATGTCAAGAACGCGCTGAACGTGTCATTGTTCCCGAGGAGACAAAAAGAAACCGCCATCGAAGCAAAGTGTATCATTACGGTTGGGCGTCCGATATCGCAAGAAACATCCATATCGTTGGACGTGGCTCTGCCCCGCTGCGATCCGCTGCTACTCCTCCTCGTTCTCGTAGCTAGAATCAAATTGTTAGACATTCCTCCGCGTGGTCCTCGTAAACGAACGATTGAGACATTCAGCACGTCGACTCGTGTGGCGCATACAAGGGGAGTCCTTGTTACCGAGTCGCCAGTCGCGAGTTGCATGCTTGGTAATCTTTCTCGAGCACGGCTGCAAAAAGCAGCGGCCATTTAACGAAGCTTAAAAACAAATCTCCGCGTTGTACCCGGCGCACTTTGCCTTCTCTCTGTTCTCCGACATATATCTCTCTCTCTCTCTCTCTCTCTCTCTCTCTCTCTCTGTATGTGTGTGTGTGTGTATGTTACATCGTTTCTCTCGACGAACCGGCGGACACGCGAGAGAGAACGTATCACAATGCCTAACGAGTACCCTCGTGCTTGATGCGTCTCGCGCTACGTACTGCCATGTTTCTAAAGACACACCGAGTGCTTGTTCTGCTAAGCGCTTCCCTATTTTACTGTTTCGCTTGTTATCTTCGTTTCTCTCTTTTTTCTTTTCTTTTTCTTTTCGAACTCTCGACCAATCCTTTTTTCCCTCCCCCTTTTGTCCTTTCGCTTGTCCCTCCGGCGAACTGTGTCTCGTCCGATCGTACGTGGGACTCGAGAAGTAGAATGTAATGTAACGTGACAAATATAGAATGCAATATAATAAGATAATGTCTCTTTCGAAAGTGTGCAAGGGGATTTCTCGCCACCTAAAAGATTAACGTAACGAACGAAATACAGTATTGAAGCAATCTGCCAATTCTTACTACGTTCATTAATTTATTAATGTTAATTTTTTGGGGCGTGGAAAATTCTTTTGGACACAAATTCTTTGAAAGATAGCGCGCCGTCTGTTATATCTTTGCTTAGAATTTGGAGAATTTCTTGAATTATCTGGAAGCTACGTGCGAGTAATAATATCTCAATCATATGTTTCCCTGTAACGATTGATAATTTTAATACAGCGATATTTTACTTCTGTTATATGCTTTTCTTTGTGAGATTCTGTAAAGTAATTTGTAGTTTTGTAAAAATAACAAGATCGTGAATCGATTGTTATTACTATACGTTTTATACCGCGGTGGTTGATGAAAAATGATATGATTCGTGGTGTGATTCGAGAAAAGCTTGGCAAAGTTGTATAAAGCAACTCTCAGCTTTGTGAAAGTCGCAAAATTATGAATCGTGGTCTAATTTTCCTTTCATGAATTTTAAATGAAATAAAATTTTACTATTCAACTACAAAAATTACGTTCCAATTAATTACGTAGCAATTAATCACACTTTTATTTTGAAATAATTCATACATTCACTCTGGCTGAATAATAAATTGTTGTCCGAACGACTGAATTGTTTTTATGTGTATATTTTTCTATTATTGTTACTGAAGATATTTTCATTTGAAAGTAAACAGTAGAATTAATATTCTATTTACAGCAAACAATTAATAAAAAAGTGAATCTAAAGCTCCGTCCGATTGTATATCTGTAGTGCTATTCAACAGTGACCTTAAGCTTGTTTATGCTGCGAGAAACAATAGTTCGCTCGGACCGTATAATTAAGATCTGAACTATAATTCAACACTCATAAACAATCCAGATCGTTGACAAATTCTTTACACTTAAATATTATGCGCCAAACTGGTTATCGCCCACGCATTCAACCAAGTAGCAATCGAGTTTAATATACAGTGTAGCTGAAACGCGTAGGCGTATATTCTTGATTTAAATACAACTCCACTCCGTACTATAAGAGATAACTTGTTAATTCGATTAATTTAAGGTAACCGTCTCTTCTTTATTGTCTTTTCAATTGTCATCATTTTACATCTTGTGATACTCCAAATAATTTCTTTTCATTGTATTTCTTACACATGCGAAAGACGAATATATTTTTAAATATCATACATTGATGAATAAACAATTCAATGTTTTCAAATATTTTAAGATAATCCAACATTGTTTTGCCACCAGTTTTTCATTCATTTTCATATTTTGTGCTGGTTCAACTAATTCAATCATTCGAGAAAAAAATCCAAGAACACCAGTTTTGAAATTAGAAGTACAAGATTTTTTTCTAGAAAGAATTTTCACAGTTAGGAATTTGATCAATTAATAAACCTCGAAATAGAACAGAATTGTGAGTGAAATTATACCAGTTATTTCGTACTCAAAATTAGCCGTACATTTGCTATCAATAATTCTCTCTTTCCTTCGTTCAATATAATTTCTTCCCGCACCATCTTGGATATTAATATATCTTTAATGTAATGTAATATCAAAAGAGCAAGAGAAGGTTACTAAAGGCTAGAAAACAGATAACTTCTCTCTCTCTCTCTCTCTCTCTCTCTCTCTCTCTCTCTCTCTCTCTCTCTCTCTCTCTCTCGAGTGAAAAGCGTCGTCAACAGAGAGCAAATTTCTCAGAGTGACGTGGCAATGCAAAATTCTCGCGGAAAACTGACTCATCGGAGCGTATAGCGGCGAGGAAACACGGTTGAAATGATATTTCTCGTTTCACTTCTCCTGCGGGATCCCCGTAGCGAAACGTTGCGTCTTTCTGGCAGAGGCGAACGGCCATCATAAAGGCATCTAAGATTTCCATGAAACGGAATTCCCCTCGTTATCTCGGCGACCGGGGCCGCCTCGGGGCCATTTCTCGATCTCGCGTGATAAATTGCACGCGCGAACGCACGTGCGTGCACTACCGAGCGCATTCCACGCACGCCCACGCGTGCAACGCGTGATTTTCAGAGAAGCCCAACGAAATTTCGAGTGCGGAGTATCGATTACAAGGATAAAACGAATTGTAATCGATACCGATTATAAAAGGATAAAATGGATCAGAATATTTATTAATTAAATATTGAAATCACCGCTAATGAATTTATCAAAGTTGTTTGACTCTGGATCGAAACGCTTTTCAATAAAACGAATAAGGATTTCTCGACTCAAAATTTATAATTATAAATTGTTTATAATTATGATGATCTGTAGGATTGTAGATGTCTTTGCGGAGGACTGTAGGTGTGTTAGTAAAGATATAACGCGGGTGATGAAATCGACGATCTTGGAGCTTACTTTCGATAGATTTGGATAAATTTAAAGAATGTTAAATTCAATTTGATTTAATGATAATTTCACTACGAAATAATTGTTTCATATTTATGGATTTTTATTGGCCACAAGTTTGAAACAAATGAAAGATTTATGACCAATATTTGATATTATATCTGTTTCATTCTATTAAATGAATTAACACAAAGTGACATGACATGTAATAGAAATAAAAAAAAAAATGAATTGAGACTGTAATAAGAGAACAAAGCGTGTGAAAAAAGTTTCGCACGATTGCGAATTGATCGTGAAACTTCTGTGAAATATATATTCTATAAAAAACAAAGTATTCATCAAATACCGCGATCGGACGAACGTTTCGCAGTTCTTTTTAATAGAACGCAACGATAAATTTGTTTTCGAGTAAGCATGTAAAATATCTTCATGCTGCGTTGGCAGCAATAATGATTTTACAACACCAGCACGGGATATTTGTATTTTTTGGAAAATGCGTCGAACGCGCGTCGAATGAATTAAAACGCGCATTCATCGGCAACTGCAATTTAACGTTCTCTTTTCTTCCTTTTCTTCAATAGGCGTACGATGCGTTTCCCACGAATAATTAATACGAACCCTTTCGGTGAATAATTAACACTGACATTATTAAAAACCGCACTTTAAAGAGCAAATATCAGGCAAAGACACCGAAGCTGCATTTCCTTCCTCAATTAAAACGTTAAACAAAAGAACGGCCGCATTCGAATAATAAAATGCCATTCGCTCCAAATTGATTTCGTATGGCCGTATACCGCGTATATACCTACGCAATTTTCATCGGGATTTTCGCGTTGAATTCTAGAGAATACATTAATTACGCGTACGTAGGGGAAACATTTTCACGCACGCGTTTCAAAATAAATTCGATCTCTAAATGAACATACTTTCATCCTCCTGTCATCGAGAATGTATCAAACAAACCACAAACGACCAATATTAAAATTACTTGTATTATGCGCTGTACATCGATGGCAAATAAGTATTGATTTCTCGTGCGCGCGGGACTTCTGCCGCGTGCGTCCTCTCAAACGAAAATTACATTTGATTAAACAGCAACGATAAATTTCGAAAAATCAACGGGACATTCGGAAAATGTTAAATTGAACTGCTGTGTTAAAAATATTACATTTTTCTCATTGTTTTCCACGTTAACTTAGGTATTTTCACCAAGCTCATTTCTCTCGTCAAAAAAATGTGCAATCTTCCGCAGCTTAGAAAAATAAATATAAACGTTCGATGTGAGAAAATTTAAATTTCCACGAGAGAAAGAAGAAATATATCTAAATGACACAGGTTCTTAACAGAAATTTTCCGAGAAATCGTCCGGAAAATGCAACACCGGATTAACCTAACGAAAACTTATTCGCTCGGATCGACTTTTGTGCGATTGTTGTGCAAGAACGGAACAGTTTCGCGGGTATTACTTTTACGGCGAACGTAGCAACAAATCGCACGGCCAGATCAAATTGCAAACTTACGCCCACGCGGCCATTTCGCGGCACGCTTTGCCGTCACGTGTGTGTAAAAGGTTGAAAGCTCGTTCGCCCGAGTTGACACGTACGAGCCGTACGTAGGCAGCGCGAGATTCAAGATTGAAAACTACGGCTCGATACACGGGGAGTAAAAAAAAGGAAAAGCGAAATTCGCACTTTTCGTGCGGCTCGAGAGGCGACGCGACGCGAGTCGCGCGTGGGTTTCGTCACGATGAATCACGTAGACCCCCCGAGATTGCATTCAATGATCCGTATTGCACATTACCATGTGAAATCTTGATTAGAGTAAATGGAGCGGTATGGACGTGCTTCTTCGAAAAATGTAAATTACACGGTGTATAATATAAGTTCAGAGGAGAGTAAGAGAGTTGAGTCTCGTGATGAAGATCGCTATTGAAATGATTTAATTTCGTACGATCAGAGGGATCATTTTTTTATTCTATTAAACTAATCTCTAATTTAGAATGATTTTCATAGTTGTAATAAAATGTTATAATATTCTCTATGTACAACCAAAATATTTCTATTCTGATAAAATTCGATGAACTTTTACTTTAACAACGTATATAAAACTAAAACGAATTGAGAAGAATTTCACTTGATAATTCGAATCATCTTTTTATCTCTTTATTAATCTCTAATTTGAAATGATTTTGATCAACGTATATAAACGAATTGAGAAGAACTTTATGTGATAAATCTATTCTCAAACAAGAAACAAGAAGGTTGTTTCAACACAAAGTCAAGATACAAACGAGCAATTAATCCAAAATTCGATATTTGATAATATAAAATTAAGATGGACATTTATGAATCACATTAAAAGCCAAATTTATAATTAGATTACAATGTACATAATTAAAAGGCGAAAAATATTAAATTACAATGCTACGTTGTAATAATTAAAAGAGGATAAATTTACGTTATAAAATTTCGCGGTTATCACATCGATCAACGTCAAAAAAAAAAAAAAAGAAAAAAGATCGGATGCAACATTTATCAACATCTATCCGATTCGAACGTAAAGTCCGCTCGCAACCCACGTACAGTGTTGCGCGTGTCAACCGTTTCTTGAAATGTTTCTGCATAGCCGGTTCCGAATAGGAGAAACAAAGTGCCAAAGTAGCCGTATACCAACGCGTATTTGGTCTACGTGCGTTGCATATAGTTGCATAGCTGCTATCAATAACCTAACCGTAGGTATGCATAGACTGCTTGTCGTTCAGGATGTGTAACCACGTTCACAGAACGAGCATGCCCTCTATACACGTACGTACGTAACCACTCTTTTGTAACCATCCCTGCGAGCCTAACATCTAGAAGAAGCATCTCGCAAACAGCTCGCAGTTTGCATCTCATTGATCATTCGTTAATTATGCAACCGGTCGTGCAATAGTTTCCCAATGTACTCACCGCTTCGTGGACGGTTTCGAAGATTCCTCCTTACGTTTATCGAAAATTATTCTATTCTATTCGAAGACGCGTCTCTGTGGAAGCATGAGGTTAGAATAACGTAAAGCAATCACGTATATCCGGCCAAGACGGAGGGGGGTTCTTCTCTTCGCCCTCTTCTCTCGCTCGGCTCCACGCTCGTATCTTCATAATTCATACGTCTCTCCCGCCTAATGGAGATTTAATTTCGCCCAGTTACCACGCCATCCCCACGACAGAGTTTTCATCGAATCCCTGTGTTTTCCCACTTCCTCTGCCTCCCCCCCCCCCCCTTCGCCATCGCTCTTCCTTCTCCTCGCGGGGATTTTAACGTATTTTCGTCGTTGGATTCCTTTTGACGGTTCGAGATTTTTACGTTTGCTGGTGTTTGGTTCGTTTGATGTCTTCTTCGTGACATACTCAGCACATTCGGTGAAATTTGGCAAATTGCGTGTTTGGTAGATTGAAGAATTTGTTCATTTGGACTTGATAAATTTAGACAGAGTGTCTTACTTTGTGTCGAACAATTTCGTGGATCATCATTCGTATGAATGTTATATCCATCGCGCTAGTTTCTCGAGACAAGTTTCAACCTCATTTACAAACGTATAGATTTAGAACATTGAACAGAATCTCTTTGCTGTTAATCTCTTTTACAGTCACAAACAGATAATGGATATTTGCAGAGAAATCAAATATCCCAAAAGTGACCCTGATTCGAAACAAGACTAATTTCTATCGGAAATAACATATTACCTAATACATATTACCCAAGAAATAAAACACGTGACATTGTGCCATAAAAATGAAGACCTAAAGAACCACATAAATTGTTACAAATATGTTAAATAATCTTTCATCTAATCTAACCTAACAGTGCTAATTACAACGATAATCCATCGTGCAATCACTAGATTTTCATCTTAAAAATATTATCAGAAAAAAGAAACGAAATAAACTAAGAAACTAAGCAGATCGCGATTTACAAGATTGAACCGTTATCTCTTCCACGTTCGAGAAAGCACGTTGGTTGTTTCTTGTCCAAGGTTCGCCATATCCAACCAGGTTGATCCTGGCGTTCAGTTAGTGATTCAACTCCTCAGCCTAAGTGAGGCTTTTCCGGCGTTACGTTGGTTTATTTGCTTAGAATCTTGTTAAGCCTAATCCACGTCTATTTACGTCGATCGATAAACGATCGAACGGTAACTGCCGTGATAGGCCGGCGATACCGTGAACACCTTCCGCAAACGCGAACAGAAATCACCCCCGAACGGATTGAATAGGAATTCAATCTTTTCTCCTCGATTCGATCGGATTCCATCGGTGTCATCGTAACTCGCCGCTCGAATCGAGATCACCCGGTTGTTTCTCCTTGCATTTAGAAGTAACATTTCTTGAATCAAGTGTGTTTTGCTTCTCGTTGTTAAAGAATAAAAGGATAAAAATTTTCAAGCTATATATTATTATTCTGAACACTTTCAAGACACTTCACGAACACACGCACTAATAGTCGGGTAAATTTTTATTTCCTATCCTTCGCAAGGGGGGGAAGGGGGAAGAGCCTCGATAATGAAGTTGCTAAAGTTCGGGATTATGAAAACTCACAGAAAAGTAATTTATAACACCGAAACTTCAAAAAGAAAAAAAAAGAAAAAAAAAAGAAGAAGAAGAATATCCTCCAGACTTGGAAAAGCGTACGCTAATTACAAGATCCGAACTCCGCGCGCAACGTGATTTATTACCCTCGTAAATCTAAAATCCTCCAAACACTCTGACTTTATCAACGATCTCGATTAATTCGCGCAATAGTACAAAATTAACTCATTCGCAGCGGAACACGAAAGCTAAAGTAATTCGTAAGAGGTATAGATCTTTGAAATTATCATAGATAATATTCGTAAAAGATTTCAATTTTTAAATTTAAAACCCTCATCACACGTGACACGATCATTATGTTAAAAGATACTCTTGCATCTGGCGTAACGACGAAACAAAATAAATATTTCTCTTTCTTTTTACATTGATCTTCTCTGTAAAAGCGAAAGAGCTGAAAGAATAAATAACTGAGTACTGCGAAAGAACTGGAGGAATGTACGATAATAAACAGTCAAACAGAACGAATGAAAACTGGCAGGAAAGACGGAAGCCGAGGAGATTCGCGCGGCAGACCGGGCAGAAAACTGATCGAGTGGCCGATCTTCGACTGTGCCTTCCACCTGGACAACCTGAGAAAGGGTTGCAATGAACCCGCCCTTGGGGTTTAACGTGCCCCGCAGCTCGTATACACGCCAGTAGAACCTGCGCCGAGGTCCCCCCCTTTCATAAATCGAAACGACGCCGATATCCCATTCACCGTGTCCCAATGCTCTCTCGATCGTCGTCGTGTGATCTATTGATCCCCACTCGACCTTTGCGTGGTAATCGTATATTTCATTGGGCGAATTGAAAGAACCAGGCTCGTTTCTGTGTTTGCTCGAGGAGCCGATTGTTGGCGTCGCGAGTCTCATTGAGTCGAACAACGACTTCACACTGGGAGAGAGGGACGAGGGAGATTTTATTTCGGAGGTTAACGCGTTCTCAAAAGTCTGCGGCTAATCGTTGTAGAAACGAGCACAGGTACGTGATAACGCGATAAAAATTATAGTAATATAGAGTAAAACTATTCAAAGAAAAAAAAAAAAAAAAAATAACTCGAGTTTAATTCATCTGTACCTTTTGTAGTATTGCCAAGTCAGAAAGGTATATAAACTCTTTGAGAATTATTGTTACTATCTTTGTTGCTGAAAAAGAATGTAGACTTTATTGTAGAAAGAGAAACAGATGTTCTCTGTTTTCAAAGGTATTTCTTTCCTTCTTGACAATAAGGTGTAGAAATAATTAGTGGAAATGATAATGTGTACATATATAAGATACAGATATTTGAGAATTGTTGCACGTTAGAATCTCCAATTTGACAGAATTTTTTAAAATATTCATACATAGATGCATGCTTGAGTACAAACAAGAATAACTCTGCAGCAATTCTAATCCACGAGAAATAAATTCACAAAATTTTACATATTTCTTCAAAATAAACTAAACCCTTCAAAATCTGCCTCAATGAAGCGAAAAAATCTGACTTGATCTTACCGATCAAAAAAATTTAAAAAATCGACATTCCATTCGACCTTCCCTTTGAACACTCAGATAATCAAACGAACAACCAGTTTATTCAAACTGTAAGATTTATCAAGCAGAAGATTGACAGTGCCTAGCATTGATCTAACCTTGACGCTATGATCCTTCGCCATCTTGCTTCCTCTTCGTTCGTTTTGCAAAGACGCGTCTTCTCAAGTGCGCGCTACCCTCCGCAAGTAAGGTGTACGTGTTCGAGAATGGATTTGTAGGCTTGGTCGCGATCAACGGGGCGCGATCTAATGATCTATGATCGATTGCCAGACGTCGGTCTGTGGTAATAGGTATAACGAGAGAACGATATTACGATGCAACGATAGCAATCGGCGATCACGCGGCCGATGTCTTTAAAATTCCCTTTGCAAACGGTGAATACGCGGTTTCTGATGACGTAATCGCTGACAATCGATCAAAACAGCGTTGTGCTTGATCGATAGATCGCCTGATTGATTGAAATGATGGACTGGCCGAACTAATTGCGAGATATATTACGTTCAACGGAACGATGTTATTTTTTGTTTATGGCTGGCCAACCGTGGCACATAAAGCAAGCTTTGATAATAATATAATTAATAAATTAACTCGATTATTTTCAGAAATTTTAATCGATATATCGTCACGATCAATTTCCCTTAGGTTTTTAAAAGCAAAATTCCATACCCTTCCTTCTGTTTCCAAGTGATGTTGACTTGATAAATTTTTGAAAGATCCTACTACCTCTCTTTAGGATTTACCAAATTTCAGAATGTCTGTTTGGAAGTACACTTATAGACGCGAACAAGCTTTCTCCTCCATGAAATTAATTAAGAACAAGCATCGATCGAGAACGAGCGATGAGAATTTAAAGAATACGATGACTCTCACCCCATAAATAATTTGGTCAAGAGCAAACAGACTAATAAATCACATTAAAAGATAGGTTATTTTGTCCTTTTCTAATAATTTTCCTTCTTATATATTTGCTATTTATAAACACGTTTTGTTAAAAATAATTTAGTGGCGCATCGAAGCTCACTTGAGAAAAAATTGACACGCAGGGTACAAAAGTTTGGTTATTTGTTTTATGCCAACGAGTCTTATGCGCTTCGCGTTCTTTCGTACGTAAGAAAACGTACGGTTTCGTTTTTATCTCGGCTCGAATCGTGCAATAATTAGAATTCTACAACAAACGAATCAGTATGCAGTAGTACGATCGCTCAGGAGGATGAAAATATAAATACACCATTAATTTCGATATTTCGGCAACGTCATTTAGATATTTTGTCACAGGAAAAAGAAGAGTATACAAATATTATTTCAATTTCATCATACACGACACGTTTAACGTTTAAAGAATAAAACACATCGCGCGATACGATCGAAACGCGAGACACATTGATCCAAAGAAACCAGAATCCCACCGTTACGAGAACACAATGCACCGCCTTTCATTTGCCTTTCGACCTCTCCAACCGCGTATCCAACTGCTCGTCCCACAAATCACAATTATTCAGCATATTCGTAAATCTCGAAACAAGTCCTACCTCCTTCCCTGTCCCCATCTCTCCACCGCGAAAAAGAAAGAAAAAAAAAAAAAAAAATGAAAGCCACCGTCCGTGCTTCCAAATCTAACCCCTTGAAAGAGAGAGCCTCTGGAGGAGAGGAGCCTGTGAGAAACTTTCCAACTAAAAGAAAAAAAGGAGAAAAAAAATACACGCGTACCACCGGGCGTATCTTTTTTTTTTTCTTCTTCTCTCGACATGCAAATTAGGAAGAAAGGGGTGAGAGAAACCCCGGGAGTTTCTCCTCTCGAACGAACGATTCGTCGCGTTACCAGAGCGAGAGGGAAAAAGAGAGAGAGAGAGAGAGAGAGAGAGAGAGAAAGAGAGAGTAAAGGATCTCAACCCCCGGAGGAGAAACACGTCGCAGCTTCGTCGACCGTTTTTCCAGCGCGGTGCATAAAAAGGCGGCGCTAATTATGCGAGAACATATACCTGGCCCCGGTGAGACATTAATGCTAAAGTTGCGGCGTTATACGCGTGACAAGCCGCGTACACGCGCGTTGGGACGTTGCAACGTGATTCCGGGTGGTGCATGCGCGCCACCATCATCCGGTGTGTGTACACATATATACCTGAGGCGCGGGAACGCAACAGACAATGCGGCACGTTAGAATACACGCAGAAAATTCTGTTTCGGCCTGTCAACCATCAACGTCGTTACGGTTCGTTAGTCGCTGCATTTATATTAATCACCAGCCGCCCCGGGGATGCTCGCTGTTCCTCCGCTTCTCCGGTTGCGCGCCGCTTTCAACTTTCAACCGCTGACACCGGAGACACGCTTATAGACCGACTCGTCTATGATATAATTGTCGACAACGACAATTTCCTGCACGATTTTGGATATCTGTCACTGACGAGTTAAAACTTCGATGGGATTTCTTTTCGTTAGGATTTCGAAAGCGACGAAAGTTACGAAATAAACGAATATATGAAATATATATATATGTATATATGATACAACAAAATTATTTCGAACAACTCATCGAGTGTCACTGTTCGAAATAATTTGTCAGACGTTACTTCAATAAATTTTATCTTCAAAGTACACAGTCTTGCTAATGATTCTTCGATTTTTCTGGGTACTGATTAAACGACAACGCAGCGACAATTGAATCGAATTAGAAGACGAGTTAACGGCGTGAATAGAGCAGTTTGATTCAACCTATCTTTTTACAAAGATTGAAGTTTTTCAGTTGTCGTAATAACGTGAGAGTTTATTAAGGAATTTCACCGGCGAATTCGCGTTACACATTGTGACTACCTTTTTTGATTTAATGAGATGCTACGTATAATTATACTCGCTACGTGTACGTTCAATATGTATATAACGTAAATTTGAAATAATAAAGTCATGGCGTCCACTATTCATTCACATTTTACACCGGCCTCAACTTTTTCACAGTGCTTTGCAAATCCACATGCGACAGTCACAGAGTTTGAGCTGCAAAGGGAGAAGAGGGAACCGGTTTCCAGATGCTCGCTTCGTTTTGTTCAACCTTTCTAGCTTCTTTTTCTTTTCCTGTTTGTTGATTTACGGTTAATGGATGTTATCAGCGGCGATCACTGAGAATTTTCAAAAGAAACTGGCATTGCACGGTCTCTGGATGGAAAGAGCGATACGGAGTTTAAAATAATTCGAAATTTAATTTCAACTCGCGAGGACTTTCAATTCATCTTTTTTCCTTCATTTGCTGATAAGTCTTTTATAACGACAAGAAAATTTTTATAGGTAGTATATTTTAATTACTGCTCAGATTTTAATGATAGCAATAATATAAATATAAATAATATTATATATAATGTTATAATAATAATAATATTATAAATATAAAATAATATGAATACAAATATTTAAAACAGAAGTGCATAAAACTTTAACGACAATAGTCTGCAAATAATTCTGATTATTTGTTGCACTGTAAGTATCAATAAACGCCACGTGAAAAATAAATGCGGGAACGAAATATTTCTTGTTTCAATGAATAAGAAAATTCTAAATTTCTCGCGCCGTGCTCGAAACGTTCGACGATCCACCAAACAGTGACCTAATAGAAGCGATTCTAACCAAAGTATTACCAAGGCACGGTGCTCGAGCACCTTTTTCGAGCCCTCTTTCTCTCTGGCCCTTTCCGAAAGGAGTACCCCTTTTCTCATGCTAACTTCCCCGCCACGAAAAGGAGGACTTTTCAGATTTAAATCGGGACGAAGCCGCGTACGTAGGCCAGCTAGTGCCATTTGCATGACACTGCGAGTTAAAAACTACGACGTTCACCGTAGGCACGCACGAACACATCTCCAAGGAATAAATCTGAAGTACACCGCTCATTGTCGCGCGAAAGGGGTTGCTACCTGCTCGAGATTAACAGTGGAAAATGCAACGCGCGAAAGCAAGTCTACGAGAGCAGGAACAATAGCAGATATATGACGTCGACGAGTGTGAATCTCGATTCGATTCAATTTTCCCAGCTATCGGTAAATTTACTTTTTACTCCATTTTTCTTTCTCTCTTCCGCTTCTAAGCATTTTCTTTTTTTTTTTTTTTTTTGTCAGTATGTTTTCTGTAAGTACATACATTGAAAAACGAAGAATACGATTTGATCTGCTCGATTTTGTACAACATTTTGTTTTTACATTACATTACACATTTTACTTACTTTGACCAGTAGTCTTCAATTTTACTTTGTTTGGATTAGTTATATTTAAAATGCAAGCACTAGAATCTCAGTTGTAAAAAATTGACTTTACAAATGATTGACAATTCAGTTCGAATAAAAAGGCTGTTCTATAAAGGATCTTATGAAAAGGGCACTAGCTTTCATTTTAAATTTAACGATCTGAATCAACCTGAATTTAAGCAATACATACATAAGCAAAGATACTGCAACAGTTAACCGAGTATCATCAGTAAGAGTCGTTTGACACGTGAAATCCAGAAAACTACGTATATTCACCGGCAAACGTAACTCCCGAAATCCTTTAATTTCAACTCGCGGAGAAAAACGAAGCACCGCCGTGCGCGAAACTGATAAAAACAGCCAACACGACGAGCAAAAAGCTTTTTTACGAAAACACCTCGCGGCCAGTTAATTATCGATCCGGACGATAAATGTTCGCTTACATCGCGATCGCGTTTAATGAATTTTCACTGTGAAATGCCTCTCTCTGTTGGCCGACTGCAAAGGTTGAAAAAAGAAAAGGGAGGAGGTGGAGAGAGAAAAAAAAATAGGAAAAAAATGAGATAAAACGGTAATGAAGAGTAATTATAATGACGCTCCCTTATAATACTCGACTCGATGGTAATGCCGTCCACGTTACGTATCCACACGCACACTACCATGTGCGTACATACGCGGACACAGGGTAATTACGTTTCTTTCCGTGCATTAATTCGCGATTCGCTCACGCGTGTGACTGAAATTTCATTTAAAAAGCTCATTGTTTGCGGCGCGTACGCATTCACCGGCGCGCAGTAACGCTCGGCAATAATGATCACGAACGGTTTCCAATTAACAAGCCGATACTTTGACGCGTGCGTTTTGCGTTTTCCTGCGTCTCCTGATCGTTGACCATTTTTTTTCCCCCCCTTCTCTTTCTTTCATCCCATGCATTGTCTCTCCTTTCATGCTGTCTCGGTTTATTACACAAAGCGTGACTAATTATCGGTGCAAAATTGGCACGTACATACTGCGGATGTTTAGAATAAATTTGCATGAAGGAAACATTATGGTGGAATGTGAATTTTTACGCATTTGTAGAAATTGGAAGTTGCATGATGTATTTAACGTGCTTAGTGTTATATAAAATATACAAAATATTGTATAAAATATATAAAATACTTCTAATATGTATACAAAATACATAAAAATATAAAACAAGTATTTTTTATTATATATTTTTATTCCTCATTGTATATTTTATTTTATCTATATATTTCTACAGAGATATCTAAATTTTATTTTCTTTAGCGCATAAAAATGTGAAACTGCGTAAAAATCACACTCTAATAATAAATGGTAAGTAAAAAATGATGAGCATCGCAGAAGGATCATTGCTTTTACCGTTAAAACGTTCAGCCTTACGTTAGCGTTTATGTCTTACAAATTTGAATAATTATATTATGTATCGACCACTTTAAGACTGAAATTTGTAAGATCGTGCTTCGGAGTACTTTTTTTTTTTTTTTTTTTTGTAATGTATGATGAAAGAATTAAGGAGCTGTTAAAAGAATTTTGTTTCGGTTCATAAAAAGAAATTACTGTCATCATTATCGATTATTATTCACGATAACGTTGGAAAGGTTCGAATTATAACAGGTGCAGGGAATGAGAGTAAGCTTTAAGGGTATAATCGGTAATGTCTGGAACGACTGGAAAATAGTCGAAAAGATTCGACTGTTATCACTTTCACGAAAGCTCATGTTATTAGAGAAGGAGGAAGTTTTGGACACCTGTTGCGATTTAAACCTGCACAAAGTGTTGCGAATGGTAATTGACAATGATGACAGTCATTTACCAATCAATCGCTGATTATTACAAAATTTCAATGAAATTCAAGGTGTCTGTCCAAATAAATAATTGAAATAATTTCATTTTCTAGTAACTCTCGCAATTAAGAGAATTATCGTAATTTGGAAAAATTACATTTTAAGAAATTCATGTTATATCGAAAGCAATCAGAATTATTCTTCGATTATTTTCAGATTTGCAAGTCTTTTTCATTTACACAATTTTTTTCTTTCTAAACAATATTATTAATGAACTGTATCAAACACGAATCGTATTGTAATGTTTCTTATTTGTAATTTATAAATATAAAATTCACTTGCAGAATGTTATTTGAACCCATTACTGTTCTGTACAAGAGGATTCGTTATATTAGCGTTGAAAAATCGTGATTCTTAAAATTTTGCCAATGATATCTATAAATATCCAGTTACGCGAAGGAAAACTTAAAACACACCGTACTAATTTAATATTTCTAAACATCCAGTGAATGAAACCCTCTTTATCTCACTGTTTGTTGTTTATTTTCTTATTTATTTATTTTTTTCTTCTTGATATTTTAACGCTCTTGATTACAGTGTCCCCGCGTTACTTTCAACGCAATCAGTTTTGCTCGCGTGCGGCAAATGTATTAATTTTCGTACACATCCGACGAAGCGGGGACACCTGCTCCAGCAATAATTTGTTTCTGTATAGGCATGCAGGGAGTGCAGGTGACGTCGAATTATAGAAATTCGTTTCGAAAATTCTCGGTCTAAACGTCGCGTCGCGCAGATGCGGTCGCCATCGAACGTGTCGCCCTCGTTCGTCGAAATCTTCTCTCACCGGAAGCTGTTCTTTGCCAAACTGTGATTGCAATCTTTTTCTGCGTTTTTTCCATACGATCTTGATACAACTGATGAATAGCTCGAATGGTTTTGGACTAATTGCAAGTCGATCGCGATAAGAGTAATTAATATAGCTGGTGTCACATTAACAGGTCCCCTGATTAATGGTAATGTTATATTTCTTTTCCCATAAACAAAGTATGGTCGAGTGGATCAACTGAAGAGTTAATATGGTAAACGATTTGACTTTTCAAATTTTATGGCAAAAGCTTTACTGTATTATACTATTAAATTAGTGAGATAACTTGTTTCGATTTTTATAGGGGCGTTTATTTAAGTAGAGAGAAAATTGATGTAGTTTGATGTTCAGAATTAAGAGAGATTTCTGGATTTAATATTTTACAATGACGTCGATTTTTTTTTTAGAACATCCTATATCTGTCAGATATCTCGATTGAACGTCATATTGTAATTACAATATTACAACACGTCTGGTGGATTTTTTACTGCTCATTTTATTATACATACACTTGCTCATTTTTGACAAGATGAATTTTAATTAAAGAATCATGAATAAGTCGAACGATATACCTCTGTATAATAAAATATTCACTTTTACAAGTCACTTTGAAATTCCACCATCACGGAAGATTCTTCGATCAAACATCTATTAACAGTAAAAGTTTATAAAAAGGAACAAACGTTATTAATATCGGTAGTGTTAATTTCAACAACAAAATTAACGTTGATGACAAATTAGCAATTCAGCAATTCAATAATAACAATTTAGATATAACAAAAACAATAATTCCAAGCTATTGGCCAAACTAACAGTAATCAAAATGTAATTTGCATCAGTACAAAGTTAGTAAAATTCAGATATCGTTACTATAAATCGAAGAGCAATTTCGGATTTTCAAGGATTGCAGGTCGACGAACGATATCATGAATACGATACGTGTAACGAAGAGGTGGATCGTCTATGATCTAGCCGGGAACCCGGTTCCTCAGTTACATATAGAACGGTAACGTACACAATCGACATCTTAATCAGGCATCGGTCTAATTACAATGCCATCTTGCACGGCAACGACGCGTAATTTTCCGACCAGCAATTGATAAGCGGTTATACTCGCGTCCTTCCAGCGAAAATGCAAATGTTTAACATTGCACCTAGCAGTTAGAAAAGAGGTGGCTCGTCCGGTGGATTCTCCGAAGATAGCGCGGCTCGATTAAATTGCCATTGTAACCGTAATCGATATCTCGATCGGAAATCGTAATTACAGTGCCACCCCGCTGGCTACTTGCTCCTCGTTAAACGACGCGTATACACGCTTTACACGGCACCGCCGTTCGTCGAACCAGCGCACTCCATTCACCATCGTTTCATCTTCAAACTTGCTTCTTCGATAAGAAATTTTTTTTTCCTCCTCTCCTTTTTAGGAAATCTGGCAATTCTTTACGATTATTTGGCGAGACAGTCTACATTTCTTGTGTTCTACTGCTTTCTACTCTTCCTTCCTTGAGAGATTTTCTTTCATTCGTCGAAATTATCTGCTTGACCTAGACGCTTCTATCTATATCTTCGTATGTTACGTACATTATATACTATAATTTTTTTTATAGAGCTATCTTCGTATGTTACGTGTATTTATATATAATAATTTTTTTTATAGAACTGTAGTAATAAATCTACAATTGAAATTACTCGTATTTAGACTTCCTCGTCTGATTGCTTATAGGCAACTGTCTTTTTCCATGATATTAAAGAATTCTCGTTTCATTCATTTTATCCCACCATCTCACCATCGAGTAAAGCGAAACAACCGATTCGTCCGAGGAATCACTAATTGAAAACTACGTCCGTCGATCTGTACTCGAATCGTTCGTCTTTTCGAACGAAACACGACGAACAGCGAGTACAAGTGACGGGCAGAGGACCGACGATGCAGTTGGAAACGATGCTAATTACGATTTGGAGTATCGAGGAGCGCGTAATTGAAACGCGCAACAGCCGCGTGACAATACAACTGCAGCCTCATCCAAAAATCAATCGGATCGCGACGCGTTCCATCTACTCTCTTGGTCCCTTTGTTACGCAACCGTGCACAATGCCACGTTACCAGCTGCTCGATGCAAGTCATTCCCATCGCGAGCCTCGATTATACTTCTCCGAATCGGACAAAGGTGGTCGAATCGCCGGCCATTGCTGCTGCATCGTCCTTTCGACTATTTGCGCGGGAACGTGAACAACCACAGAAACGCGAATTAATTTCTCCCCCCCCCCCTCCATCTTGATACTTTTGTAACGCTGACTCGTAACGTTGATATTGATATGATAATTTAAGGGGGTATTCTAGTGTGAACTTTTGAAACAAAATCGATTTTTTTTTTTTTTATATATATATATATATATTCTTAAAGGATATAGCTCCAAAAATAAATCTCCGTAACCTTACGTGTGAACTCTTAAAATTAACAAAGTTATGGTCAGCGTCATTGTTACTAAATTTTTATGGCATTTTTCTGGAAACTTTGTTTCAAAACAGAACGGTGTCCATGATATCTCAAAATCTACTTGACCAATTGACTCAAAATTTTAAGTACGCGTTTAGTATCCCTTCCAGAATCAACGAAAAAATTTTATTTTTTGTACGTTTCTAGGCTTCCGAAGATTTAACAGAAACATGCAAAAATCGACAATCGAACTTCAAAGTATCGCCACTTTTTTAATTACTGACTTTTTTCTTTCGTTTTGGTACCTACTATAGCCAAACTCATACTAGTTAAGGAACATTCGTTTTTTTATTTCCGACAAGCAGAATGGCCAGCGTGAGACGACCTTTTTTAAAAGCAACTATGTTTGAGAGTATACAGTGTCACTAATTTTAATTTTTTTTGTCCCAAAAAATTTTAAAACGTCGTTGAAATACGTACAAGTAAACCTTGTCAGTTTGACTGCAAAAGGTATAATAGTTTCTTTGCAAAAAATTCCCTAATAAAGTTAAAAAAACACACTAGAATAATTGTAAACACTTGATCTGAACGGATCGACGAGAACCAACTGAAGTTATCAAGTCCGTTTCTCAAATTCGAATGAAATTTCAATAATTTGATGAAATCAAAGATCGATGCCATTATTGTGACTCAATGTTACAAGCCAAAGGGTTGAAACTTAGGATTCGCTATTAATAAAAGATACGATCGATGTATTCCTGAAGTTCTAATTGTTTTCAATATTCGTTCCTCTAAATCTTCTTCATCCTTTCGCTGCATTCTTTCGCCCAATTCCCTCTCAACCAACCACCTTGTTATAAAAAAAAAAAAATGATCAGTGGTTAAACTCGAAAATTATAGCCGATTTACCCAATCTTCACCATCGAACAGATTGACGAAGACGCATCGAAACGACAGATTAAGTGATGGACAAGCAGCGACGGTAGTAGTAACAACAACGATAACAACAGCAACGACCGAAGAAGAAGAAGAAGAAGAAGACGAAGAAGAAGAAGAAGGAGAAGCATCGTCGTGAGGAGTGCTGGACTAAATTACCCGGACGTGGCCGCGCAGATAAGGCTCCCTGTGTACGCGCATAATGCGCTACGTAATGTGCAGTCCACAAGCAACCACCCCCGGCCCCTACCATCCCCCTTCCTCTTCAACCAGCATCGCTATCACGCCCGGAGGAAGAGGTAGGAACCTATGTACCTACGTATGCAGTCTGTGTGCTCAGAGGCTAGGCACATATTGACCGATACGTACCGCCGGTAGCAAGATCAACAGTCCTCTCTGCAACTACTGTCCCTTTTCCTCCTATCCTCCTCTCTTCCTTCTCCTCACTCTTCGCTCTCTCTTTTCACTTTCTTCTGCTCCTGCTCGCAGACTGTCGCAACCTTCGTTCGCCGCGTTACACAACTTCTTTCCAGCGACTTTCTTTCGGGATCTTTCGTGTTTTCGTCGGGATTCACGGCAGTGCCTGTTTCTGTGCTTCGTTTCTACTTTTATTCTGGTAACTTCGGATGGTTTCCGACTTTTGGAGGTAGATAGTTGGCTTATTTTCGGATTTTCGGAGGAACGGTGATTCCTTTGCGAGCGTTTGTATCACAGGGCAGAGCATCGCGATAATGTGAGTCGATTCATTGCTAGTTTTCATTAAAACATGTGTGTGTTTTTTTTTTTTTTTGGCACTGGTGGCAGAACGAGGTGAATGAAGGATTGAAATCAAACTCTGGATCATTGTGATCCTTTAATCCTCTGTGGAAAGTGACAGAGATATTCTGAGCGAAGAATACCTGCCTCTGGAACAAAAAGGAACGCGATCCCACAGGGTTAGGAGGCAACACAGGATACTAGTGTTTCACGCGCGGTAATTCTAAACTAAACTAAAACACGGATTCCCTGCGGCGCGACTAGATCCCCTACTTCGAGCACCAGAAGGCCAAGGAAGAAGGAAGAAGGACGAAACCAAAAAAAAAAAAAAAAAAAGAGAGAGAGAGAAAAACGAGAAAGAAGGGAGAGTAAAAAGAAAAAAAGATACGAAACCACCATGAAGGATCACATAAATTGACAATGACAGGGTCCGTGTGAATCGGATTTTTTTCGTCGAATCGACGGTGGCAATTGAACGTCGGAGAGCGATCGTTAGGCGGAAGCAGCCCTAAGGGCCAGCGTTTCCAGTATCCGCTTAAGTGGCGGCTCCGCGCTCGCTCGCCCTACGGTTACCAACGGCGAGTTTATTCGCGTGTCGTGTTTATGCCGAAGCTCGCGCTTAAAGCCGAAAGGGATACGTTTCTCCGATTGAAATTGCCCGGTTCTTCACTTCTGTTTTTCTTTCTTTCGCGGCGCATCGATCCGGTGTCACTGAACCACCGCGCTACGTATTGTGTCCCCCTTCGCGGCACGGATCGATCCGCAACCGACAATTTCAGATACGAAAGGACCATTTTCGATTGAAAATTGCCAACGTCTCGGGAGAAGGCGATTTCACGGGCACGGGTTGGAACTGGAACTGGAATTGGAAGAGACGGGCACGCTCGTTTCAGGATTGGTTTCACGGTAACAGCGTCGAATTGGAGTTGGAATTTTAATAATTAATGCCAAACGAGAAAGAAATTTGAAAATGACGAATTTTGCAACGCGAAAATCCAGATTCCAGTTTGTCCGTAATTTACACATCGTAAATGTTGTTTCGTAAACAAATATTCAAGAAAATGTATCAAGATTTACTTGAAAAAAATCATAAAAAATATGGTCTTTTCAGTATATTGTGTAAACAAATGGTTTTTTTCGCAAAATGGTGTATATCATTAAATTCGTCGTTGAGAAACATTAATTTTCATCAATTTATATTAATACAGAAACTTCAGTATCTTCAGTAGTTTCCGAAATATTTGACAAAATATGTTCCGGACTTCCGACTTTAAGGGTAGTTTTTACTCCTTTAAAATCGATTGTCGATAAATAAAAAAAATATGTGCCAAATATTTTCTTCAAATAAAACTACATTTACGCCAAATTTCATCAAAATCGATGACTGACACTTCCCTTGTAAGCGAGTAAAGTTCTGCTTATTAAACGTAAATTTCTACCATACGAATAGAATTAATAAATTGTTTGAGCCCCAATAAATATAAATTCTGCTGAATATATGAGTTTGTCGAATTTGGAGTAGACCAATTCCCTAAGTTGCTTGTCAAAAAGAAATAGGTATCTTTCGTACATGTTAAATAAACAGGTATGATTTCTTTAAAAACAAGAGATAAATTCATATCACCTTTTGTGACAAGCACCATATGTCTGAAATGTTCATGATCAATCCCATCAAGATTAGACAGAGAAACGATACAGCGTGTTGAATTTAAATAATAATGACAATGATTGCAAAATTAAGCAGGAACGTACGAATGAAAATTAGAAAATTGTCCAAGTTTTTTAGCACGAATTGACAACCAAATTATCCTTTCAATTGTCAGATTCGAAAACTCCCTTTCGAGTATTTTTTCAGAAGATTAAATGACACGATTAAAGAGCAAATGAAACGCACGCGTGTGCACAATCATATTTATTACGTTATTGCTGCACCAATTAATTACAGCAGTAGAATCAGTTTCCGTATACGTGCAAACTTGGACGCATTTGATAATTGCGAGAAAGTGAAGGGGGGAAGATGAGGGGAGAAAAAAAAGGAAAAAACAGAAAACGATGCGAATCTAAATGAAATTGAAAAATATACAAGGCCATATACATTCTGTATTCCAGTCAGCGCGGAGTGGCTCATATGTATGTGAACGTAAACGTACGAGCGGAAACGCATGATAAGCATATGCGCGTTAATGGTTCCGCAGCCGCAGTTTGCGTTTGCGAAGACAATGATAACGACACGCTTGGTCGCATGAAACCGCGCACAGAGGGCGAAAGGCAGACGCGTGTATGCTAATCTCCACCGGCGTAATTTAGCCGCTTCGGTATTTATGATTCTTCAAGTATTCACCGCGTAAGCAACACTCCTCTGCATAAATAGATCATCGCATTACTGAAACAAACGACGTCTATTCTACGTAGCGTTTGCCCACGAAATGTTCTTCCAATAATTATCGTGGACCACGCGTTGTTACGTTTGCAAAACGAAAGTTTCCAAATTATTTAGAGAACCTTGTAACTCTTATATATATATATTTATATTTATACATATACGAAACATAAAGTTCTCATTAGGATAAATGAATGGAACCTGTAAAGATAATCATTTAAGCAACACGACGTCTATTCCACGTAGCGTTTGCCCACGAAATATTCTTCCAATAATTATCGTGGACCACGCGTTGTTACGTTTGCAAAACGTAAGTTTCCAAATTATTTAGAGAACCTTGTAACTCTTATATATATATATATATATATATATATATATATATATTTATATTTATATTTATACATATACGAAACATAAAGGATTAGGATAAATGAATGGAACCTGTAAAGCGAAGACAATCATTCAAGCAACGCGAAAAATCGGTTTCTCTATATACCTCAGTACGTCGCTATGCATTTTTGCTAAGATTCTGTTCAAATTTTTAATTAACTAATCTTAGGACACTGATACGAAAATTTTAAGACAAACTCAATAAACTCTGTTCTACATTCAGTCATTGATATTATTCGTCAAATTGCATGATACTTAAGCCGATACCGATCTCACGGTCGATGTGGTTCTTTCACATGAGAGATGCAATTAGCGTGCTCCATCATTAAATTACCAATAATACAAAAGTAAAAATACCGACGAAAGTCCGAACCAATCACAGAAAAAATTCGACGGAGTATCGACTATATCGGCGAATATTCCGCATTTTTAACATTTCATCGTTACTCCTCGGCGATTCATTCCGCGTGTACAGCAGATATATCGACTGCACAGGACGATTAATCGAAGAACTCTCTTTGCCCCTCTCTTTCCCGGAAAATGACGGGATTGATGCTTGAAAATCAGGCGGGAAATGTGCGCGCGTGAGAGAGAGAGAGAGAGAATGGAAACGAAGGGGAGGAAGAACGCGGGAGAAGCAAAGAGGTCCGATAGGAAAGGCGCGGACCCTGCAAATTACATTGTGAAGTGCCATTAATGGCGATGTAATAGCCACAATAGCCGGCACATAACGATACGTGAACCGTTGTCGCGTGTACGAGCGTGTGTGCACGCGCGCAACCGACGTCCGCCAAATGTTGCCGGACGACTAGAACAAAAAGAAGAGGAGGAGAAAGAAAAAAAAGAGGGAGAGAGAGAGAGAGAGAGAGAGAGAGAGAGAAAGAGGAAAGGAGAAAGCACAACGAGCCAACCCTGGGTTTCGTATATTGTAACCAATAATTACTCTGTCTACACACGCTCCGTACGCTGGCGTATTGTAATTAAACAAAGGAGGCTTGCGCGTATAGAGAGTGCGACCGTTGCAACTCTGCGGTTAAGGCCTTCTCTCAAGTCCCTTTCCCGCGCTAGAACCACTAGACGTGTCCTAACAGAACGCACCGCCGGGATGTCGTTTAGCGAATCGTCAAAGGAGAGCGTTCGAAAGGCTGGAATTTCAATTTTTGCACTCCAACACCTGTCGTACGTGTGACGCCTTGCGAAACATCGCTCTTGAAATCTACGTACGTGTATCGTTAATAACGTTTCGTTCGAAGCGTGAGCGTAGCAATAAATGAAGTAACATTCTATTAGGTACACATCAGTTCTCACTGATTCTGGGTCATATGATATTGGACAACTCTAGAAATTATCACGAAATTTTGAGTAGGGCTTTATAGCACACGAGTCGGGTGCTAAAAATTACGAAATTCATGTCAAATGTTAATTGAAGGATTGTGAAAAAAATTGGTAATGAGAAAGTTCTGAATTTCATAGAAAACAAAATAATATTTATAATTAAATAATTAGAAGATAAAAGCAGTAAAATGTGCGTAATTTGTGTTAAATATCAGTAAGATTCCTAAATAGACAAAAATTGTATGAAAATTATTTGTTATCAGACGGCACTGTACATGATAAAAATTGGTTTCTAAATAAATTATTTTGTGAGCATTTCATTGTTACTTGGTCCATCGGTAGAACGTTATACTTTAAGTTTGTATATTTTGACTAATTCTAACTTGAAAATAACATTTGCATGTACATCTATTGCAATATTAAGTTCACGGTTGAATCTCTTCTGTCCTGTTCATTCATCCTTTATTAAAAGCAACAAGAAATTAGTGTTGTGGAGAATTCTTTCGATTCCTACACGAATTAACTATCTAGCAGGATAAGGATCCTGATGGAAAAGAAGGTTTCTGTTCCGGATATCCTTCGAGCAAGGATTTTTAATTTTGAAGATAATCTTTTTTGTTCTCCTTCGATTCTTAGCTTAAGAGTGAACTCCTTTCGAATCTACTTCGATGGATCGTTCGACATTTTCGCGAAAATAATGTTATTTCGATTTAACCAAAAATCGATCATATTTTACGAAAGGAAGGATAAAAGGACATTCCAGGATACACAGCCAGGACGAACGCGAGTACGATATTTCGCCGCAGAGGGAACCACTTGCTAAGCGATGTACAACGAGCCCAGCGCCAAATAGGAAAAGAGGGAAACAGTGAAAGCTCGAATTCCTTTCCTTTTCGTCCTCTGACGATAAGGTAGTAGCTTCCGTGATAAGCCTGATAAACGAACAAGCGACACTTCCTCCTGTCTTTCTTCAAAGAAATATCGAATCGATCGTCTCGTCAATGTCACTTGATCGTCAAACAGGTAATCTTGAACTACAACCTTGAACTACTTGAGCGTCAACCTATCCTACAATAAAACATCGTTCCATTTTTTAAAAAAATCTTGAATAAATAAAAAAAAAGAAACTACGAATATAGCAGGTCAGAGCATGAAGTCTTCAAGACATAGAAAGACCGACAATTTGTTTCTCCATTTTTGTGTTGGTCCGATAAAAATCAAAATATGTAGCGATAATTTCTTGCAAACGAGTTATTTTTTATAAATGTTTAACAATATTTTTTGTTTATATTCTAGTAATAAGAAAAAAACGTATCAAATAATAACTGATAAATTATTAACGTAATCTACTAAGAACGACATGTAAACCAATAATTACAAAAAAATTAAAACTCCAATAACAACCGCGTCTCCCTATAATTAAGAGAAATTCGTGTTATCTTTTACAATTGCAAGCGTGCATATTTTGGAACGCGTGTTACTTTGCCTTCGAATATTTGACACTAATCCGTAATACAAAATTCGCATAAAATTTGCTTATTTTGAAAACAAGTAGAGATGGAATTCGAAGAAATTTAAATCACTAGAACCAAAATTGAATGACAATAATAGGATAATTAGGAGAATGGTTAGAACATTGGTTAATAACAATTTTAGGCTTCTTCTTTCGAAAAAGAATCTTCTTAGGATACTTTCCATGAAACAAAAATATAACAGATTTTAATATTTTGAACCCATTTGAAGTAATTCTACCGACTGTGAAGCAAAAATCATTTCATCCAAAACGAGCACGCATGCTACAGTTACTCCGAGCTCTTTATTATTACACAAATCCTCATAAATCAATCGCACGATTTTCCCCTCGAGCTTATCTTTCGATCTTTACCGCTTTCCACTTTACACGTTCACCGACAACGATCCATCTTCCACCTATGAACTCGAAGAAACCCCGCCTAGCCCGCCGTGAAACGTCAAAAACAATGATCCATTTTTCATCACGTCCCTCGCCGATCGGCCGCGCAATTTTGTTTCTCCCTGCTGAAGTTATCTCTTGCTTTCCCCCGATCGCTTTTCACATTTACATCAAGCCTCGCACGAGGATCATCCGTCGTGAATTTCACGAAACGGCAACCAACCTCCCTGGAGCAAAACACCAAAAAACAATGATCTATTTTTCATAGCCGTCTTCTCACCGCTGGCTACGTTGTACACTGAAATCATGACAACAGCTCTCTCGAACAGCCTGAAAATTTCACGGGCAATTTAATCGCGCCGGTTGCCGAAGAGACCTCCCGGAGGCGTAGCGAGTTCGTCGTGGCGTAGAAATGACCCGCGATCGAAATTAGGATCGTAAAATGCGGCGGGAACGTCGTGGCTCGTTCGGTTTTACGGCGCGTAAAGCGTTCGGCAAACGCGGGAGAAACCAATGGGAAGAACGTAATTAGAAGCCGCCCTGGTGTAACTGACAAGAACACGTCAATTAGCCCGCGGGACGATACGCGAAGCGTTATCGTTGTTGTTCAGCGTTGACCAGCGAGAAGCCGTAACAACGCGACCCTGGCGCGGGTCTTTCTTTTCTCTCCTCTTTGCTTCGATTTCGTCGTGAACTTGAGTTTTTTCTTTTTTCTTTTTTTTTTCTCATTCGCAGCGTGTTGTTTTGCTAGGGCACAGACAAAACTGAGGAATTGTTAACCGTGACTTTCAGATGAGAAACAGGCGCATGTGAAATGTATGAGCTATGTACTTGGTAAATCTTGTCGTGATTTTATAGGATTTTATAGGTAAAGGAACTTGCTACTATTTGTTATTATATATTCAATATTAAGGAAATTTATATTGTATACAATTATTATATATTATATGTTATATTATATATAATTATTATATATTATATATTAAGGAAATTTACGTCAAAATCTTGTCGGTCATCAATAATTCGCGTGATTCTTCTAGATGAGGTACAACGTAGTTGAAGAGATACGTGTATATAAATAAATTAAAAAGAAAAGGACTATCTCCTGCCAAGATTGTAGTTTTACCATATTTCGATGCCAAATGTAATACTAAATTAATACAATCTTAATTTTAACATATAAAATCAAAGTTGTTCTCCAACATACAACATTTAAATATTCGCCAGTACAACGTTCCAAGCAATAATTTTAAATAAGAAAGGATTAAATATCAAACAAATACTAGCGCAATTCTAATTCTAATCCTGACTGTAATCTTAACTTAAAACCAAAATTTATCGAGCACGCAAGTATACTTTGTTTGGTGCAATATCCCAACAAGCAATAACCTAAGTTAGATAACAAACGAATACGAAAGTATGTACGAAGACTAGATCGTTCTACGTCGTTGTAAATATTAATTTCAATCCTGACTTTAATCCTAACGTATGAAATCAAAGGTTCTTGACCACAGATTACCCGTGACACTTCAATAAGCAACAACTAATTGTAAGTTCAACATAACGAGTGAAATATGAAACAAAATACCAACATCAGTCGTTTTTACGTCGTTATCAATTTAAATTTCAATCCTGACCTTAATCCTAACGTGCGAGATCGAAATTATGTGTCTCGATAAGAGAAATGCCTGGTATCTACATAGAGAAATTAATTCTTATACGCGTGATATTAAAACCAGAGACCGAATCGGTATTACGGATACCGGAAAAATACCGGTATTTTTAGGTTACTATTCGATACCGGTTTGATGAAACCGAAATATTGCGAATACCGGTATAACGATGTTAAGTCGGTAGATGTGTTTCGGTATAATACCGGTATGAATCCGGTATTATACCACTCAGACCTACGTTTGGAAAACACATGGAAAGAAAACCCTGCTACACCGCCATAAATTAGGAAAATCACGAAATTGCAGTCCCACTCTCGGAAAAAGCACTTACGAACGAGTAAGGAGTAGGCGGCACAATTTCTTGAAAAAACCTAATCGGTTAAAATCCAAAAACGACTCGGATAATTAGGGATGTCCGAGATGGGAACCGAGTTTTCCTAACAGCAGGAATTTTAACAGTTCACATCAACACAAGTAAGCGTCGAACGCCTTTTTTCGTCTTTAAAATATATTTTATCGCCGCATCGTTACAATTTACATGACG